>NC_046660.1:37110316-37135843 GCF_010883055.1 Belonocnema kinseyi | reverse complement strand
TGAATTAACAGAAATTTATTGAACTACACGTAAAGCTCTGGAAGCATATTTTCCCAGTAGCAAATGTGTGCTACATCGAATGGGTCAACTCGAGCCTAATCTGGAAATAAATCTAAACTAGCCTAACCTAACCTCACGAAACACAATTAAACTTGTTACCAGATCCGCACACTTTTTTTTTGTGTAGCTGTGTAATGGTTAAACATAATTCCTCTTTCATTTCAAATTGGTAATTAGTTTCGGGATTTTAGATGTTGGAACAGTAGTACAAAATGTTCTGGACATAATGGTAGGTCTTTATGCAAATCATGGAGTTCTTCAGGATATTCCAAATCTACTTCAAGAATATAGCCTATTTCTGAATCATCGGGAATGTTGAAAAAATTTGATTCGTTTTCAAAATCAGTGAAGCCTTTAAAATTGCTATAGGGTAAAGAGTGGCTCATAGCTTTACCGTGTTGATTGTTTATATCGAAATAAGTGATATAGGACTCGGGTACATTTTCATCAAAATTTGACCCCATGAATCTATTGTTTGCTTTCGTATACCTATTGGAGCACTGAGACACACAACCTCTTATTGCTCCTTCAACAAGTAATAATATTTCTACATCTGTTAATAGATCGAGTTCAATTCTAGTATACTTTAACATAGCATCGAAAGAAAGCCCTGGTGCTGTATAGTAGTGTAATGGATCCAAATTATAAGTTTCAATGCAACGACATCTAAAACTTTCAAAAATGTCCGCCAAGAGAAAAACATAATTTTTCAAGTATAAATCCGAATATCCACCTAACGTTTTTAAGTTAAATTTTTCCCACACCTCGCACGCATGATTACAATCTTCATCTGAAATAGCCTCATCATTTAATAAAAATATTATCAAATAAATAAATATAATAATAAATCAAATTCATCATCATTTTTTGAATATTTTCTTGTAATCAATTTTTCATCATTGCTAAGATTTGAGTCTAATTTGGAGAGGCTACTTGGCATAAATCGAAAGAAGTCTATGAATCTGATTTTAACTTTTGTATTTTGCACCCTTTTTGTAAAGGATATATATTTTTCCTTGTTGATAGGTAAAATGAGATATCACCCTCAAAGCTTGTAGCCAATTCTTTGATGAAAAAGTGAGAGTCGTAGCAACATAAGTTATGAAATACTATAGAAATTGCATGTGAGTCTTGGTAATTTACGTTACACCTATCATGAGAAGGGCCATGGTATTTACCTGCCAAATGGTCATGATCCCGATATTTAACATCAGCTTGGTTAAAATCTAGTTCGCAAATATGACAAACTTTTGCGTTTTGAAAATTATACTCTTGCTTTCATGTTATGAGTTCCATTGGAATTGGATTTTTAAAATAAGAATCTACTTTCTCAGCTATCTTTTTTAACTCAAGGACAAATCATGTGATGCAGTCCTTTCCACGATAAACTTGAGGTCCAGATTGTGAATCGTCAAAACTGAATTTTGTGTAATAAGCAACACTTGTAGGTATATGTTTATGATAAGCATTTCCATGCATATTGACAACTGGCTCTAACACTCTATGTCAGCATATACTGCAAATTGCACCCTCTCTTTGTATTTATACTTTTTAAATTTCAAAATATTATCCTCTTCTGTGGGGAGTATTAGTGTGCAATTATTATTCAGATTATCACAGTCAATTCTATGTTTTTCAAGATATTTCTAAAATTTAAAGTGACAAACACTTGTCACAAAAATAAGTGGGGCAACGATCTTTTGTTATTTGTGATTTCACTAGTCTAGATAGATTTTTGATTAAAGCCAAATGATAAACTTCTCCATTTGAATCAAAGTTAGTATTTTCAATCATAAGAAGGTGAATAGTAGGTTTTTTAGATTTTCCCAGGCTTATAAAAACTGGAACAATTTCCTCTTTCTTACTGTATTTATCAGACTCTAATCTGTATACATTTATACTTAAACCGTTCATTTTCTCAAATTCTGGAATATCCTCAAGAGTAATTGGAAACTTGATGTCATTAGATTTGAGTTCTGAACCATCAAGCTTAGGATAAGATGTAGTTCGATCAGAATGGGTTAGAGCAGGATGAAGAGCTGCCATTACTGACCAGAGAAAAAAATACGAGTCTTTATTTTTAATATTAACCACAGCTTTTTTCTCTGTATAAAATCAGGTAATTCAATGAAAGTTGAAGCTTCAACTTGAAAAGGGGCGTATCTATTTATGTTAATCATTAAACTGATAATTTCTATTAATCTCCACGCTGAATCTGATGTTTTTAAATCCTCAATTTTAACTTCAACTTGTTGACGAATTTTATCCTCAAACCATTCACCCGAATGGATGTTAGAATAGATGTTAGAATAGGATTATTTTCAATGCAAACACATTTTGCCTCGATTTTTTCCTCCCCTCTCACTAATGCCTTGAAAATACCTGTGAATTCAACACAAGCTTTGATATTACCTATACTATTAATTGCATTCTTAATTCGCGAAATACACATGCGTTTACAATCATCCATAAATGTATTTAAATCTTTATGTATTAAATTTGTTATAAGTCCCGTTTTTATCCGTGTTCGAAACGCACTTGCTACATCATTCCATCTCACCCCCTCACTCATTTTCTTCAAAGTTTCATTCAGATCAGTTCCTGCCTTAAGCAACTTCTTGAATGTTCTGCTTGCATTCTTCAGATCACCAATTAACGTCATAATCGCATGTTTTTGGCCCACGGATAGCAGAATGTTCTTCCTCAATATTTTGTTTAATATCCGGATGTTCCTAGTTGCTGCCCTCGTCCACAATCTAATTTCATTCGCTGCTGGGGGTTGCTTTTCGAGTATAAGTTGATATCCCACCTTCATAATTTGTAGAACTTTTTTACATTTCTCGAAATCCATTTCCAGCTTTAAATGGAATCAGCGAACACTTATAGAAACACTGTGTAGATTTTCAGTTATTTGAGGTTATGTAAGTCCTTTTATCAACTGATGACACTTGTAGAAACACTGCGTGGATTTCAAGTTATTTGAGGTTACGTACGTCTTGTTATTAATTGATGACACTTATAGAAACACTACACAGATTTAAAGTAATTTGAAATTATGCGAGTCTTGTTATTAATTGATGGAATCACCGAAAAAATTGTACTTTGATATAGATCTTGGAGCGTTTTATACTTCAAACCTACTCGTGTTTGTTTATTAGTACAATGATAAAAAACAGAGAGTGCACCGCTTATATGGTGCCAATATTGTTGAAATACGGCAACACTGTCGATAAGGATTCCAGGAATCATGATGACGTCGTCAGAATGGAATTTTGTTTATCGAGAATTGTTTAGCATTATATGAAATATGACGCCCCTGTCGGCAAATATCAAAGGAGAACGTTTAATTAATTTAGTTCATATAGATTAGGATTCCAAGAATCGACGATGACGTCATCAGAATGGACTTTTGTTTACCCCAGAAATTGTTTAACATTATATGAAATATGACGCCCTGTTGGCAAATATCAAAGGAGAACGTTAAATTAATTTAGTTCACATAGATAAGGATTCCAAGAATCGGTGATGACGTAATCCGAATTGAAATTTGTTTATCGAGAATTGTTATAATAGCACGAGGGTGGTTGCAGGTCTTGGAAATTTTCAATGACGCACCATTGCGATAGACATTTAATACATCAAAATTATATTATTTTAGAGTGGAAAACTTCAATGCCGGGAATAGCAGGTATTAAATAGTATAATATTGCGATATTGTATATCATATAATTTCCTATTCCAGATTTTTGGGGCTGAAAAGTTTCATTCCCATAATTTTTAAGTGTTGATTTCCAATATTGATAGTGTGGATAGTTCGAAACTGTGATTCGTTAGTCAGTACAAGGAGCGAAACCATTCTTACAGCCTTCTGCACTCTAGTCGCAAGTTTGCTATTCGTACGGAAAAAAGTGGTCCAGAAGCCTCCCTACCTATCTACTAGAATCACTGTTGTAACACAACTTTTTTCTAATAGAGATTCTGGAATCCTATGAATTAAGAAATCATAAGATAAACCCATGCATTTTGATCTAATCTCGTCTATTTTGTTATCTGGTATTTTCGTGATATAAGTTTCAATATCTTTATTATTTTCAACAATCTTTCTTCTGACCTTCTCAGGGAATTTTTTCATTAAGTGATTTCCTAGACTAAACCATAATGTTCGCTTATAATTCTTCAAGCAAAGCCAGTTTCGCGCAACGCGTGCTTGATCATCCGTAACAAGAAAAAAGAGTGAAGGACGTCAGAGATCGAAGGACCTCGATTCTAATGGTTCTATAAAAGCACTAACCCAGAAAGTCAGCAGCGCTAGGAATTTATAGCATCTCGAAACTCACCTCACGTGCTCGAACTGCAAAATTTTTATAAAACGGGGTGAAACTGGCGGGAATATAGAGAACCAATTTATGCTAAGGGCAAAGTGTGAGCTGCAACCAGGATGCAATCGACTACTACACACTCGTGTATTGATTGCTTCAAATACCACCAATAAAATCCGAGATGAAATCGGAAAAATATTTTTCTCTTTAAATTCTCGACATGTGCAATTTTTTTACAATATTTACATTTTCTGTATATTTTCACTCTGAAAGCCTTTTTTGTTGTTTGTATTTACTATTTACTTAGCCAGGGTTGTCTTCTTACCGGGAAATTGGGAATTTGATTCGCCAGGAGATAACCGGGAATGTGATTCAGGTTAAAAGTGGTTTCATATGTTTTATTACTGTAATTCTGAGTTGGAATAGGGAATTTGTGAAAAAGTTATAATTCTCTTCTTGGTATTTCAAAGAAGGACGTTTCAATAAGACTTTCATTACCAACAAAATTTTCACTATTACAATTTCATGATTTATTTTCATTTACGACAAGACCGGCTTAGACTTAAGATGACTTTGGAAACTTTTACGGATTTAATCCGTCTAGTTACACTTAGCTGTCTAATTTTTTTGGTTTTTTACGAAACTCTTTGGGTAACCAGGCGACCCTGGGTGCCGATTCCACGCGGGAACCGATACAGGCATTCGGAAATCTGCGAAATTAACCGAATGCGACTTCGTGCCAAATTTTCATAGTGCGCGACATTGGGTCAGTGTCATCGTTATTCAGATTTCCACTATCTGTCCTCAAGAGAACATCTGTCTCACAGCTGACCGATGCAGCTCGTTGCACAGAGTCAGCACAACCGTATAACAATTTAAACTTTTAGTGTAAATAGTCCGCCGTTCCAAGTTATGTAAATACAGTTCAATCTTCAAATAAACTTTATTTATTTTTCATTTTAAATGTGTGATGATTCCTTTATTAATTCAAAAAATTATTATTGGCACCCAAGAGTGAATTTTCTGAAAGATATATACTTTCGACTAGACAGGGAATAAATAAAAGAAATATAAAGAAATTCACTCAAAGAATTACAATTATCCTTACTTGGTAGAGGGCATTTAGAAAAAATTCTAATTCTAATTTGCGACATAGAAAAAATATAATTTTGACAATTGCAGCCAGGAATTTCCATAAAGAAGGAAGTTAAAAATTTTAAACTGTGCAGTTTAACGACATTTACTTTAAAATTGTTCAAATTTTTTATTTTAATGGCGGTGAAAATGTTCGCGAACCGGGGAAATTACCGGCAATTTTTTTCCTCGATCAAAACAGCCACTTTGCATTTTGAACCAATGGGAAGCAGTCAGTTGTAATGCGTTAAATAAAGCAGCGTGTTAAACTTGAATTGTCGAGAGAGAGAGAGAGAGAGAGAGAGAGAGAGAGCGACAGAGCGACGTTAAAATCGAAGGGGTGAATTTAGTCTCACTAGTATTTTATGGATTCTATTTCCATCGTTTAAAGTTTTGGGTTCCCCTTCTACGACTGGCACAGCGTTTTCCAACCTATTTCGTCGAAAATTCCACGGTTTTATCCATCTCCAACCCAATCCCATCCCCTAACATTTCGTTTCCCCGTAGTTGCCAGCCAGCTTGCCTCCCTAGACATGGAATGGTGGGATATCGACTATCGACCTCCGTACAAGTTCAATATACTTTTATTGGCCTTGCCTGTACTTTATACGTAATACAGTACTGATCGTTGCGAGTCGTAGAAGACGTACTGTTTTTGAATAGTACGTACAGTCGGAAGCTTTATGATCATACTGGTTGGACGTTTACCGTCAGAATGTTTCGATTGGTTCAAAGAACTTTCTGCACGACTTTCGGAAATCTTATTCGCACAGGTCGATTATTTCGACTGCAATAATGTTTTACCATCTGTTAACTTTTGTATATCAGGAAATGGTCGTGAATTTATTACCCGATACACGGACAAAGTTTGTCCGTGATAAATTCATGAACTTAGCTAGGTGTCGGATACGAAAAATAAAATTTTGTCTTATATTTATGCAAAATGTAGGGACACATTTTAAACTCTTTTACGAACAGGTCCTAGAAATTTCAGACTTGAATATAAACAGAAAATTTTTGGATTGTGCGATTTAATTGATATAATTTATAAATCCTAATATTTTTTTAATTAGTGACGAAAAGAAAGTTATGAACTGTTTTTACATTTTCACATCCGATGAATTTTTCTACTAGCCGTGACTTTTAAAGACACACTTTTTTTCATATGGGAAATTTAGTTAATTCTTAGTTTGACTATAAAAAAATCATCAAATCACTTTCAAAGTCACTTGGTGTTATGTGAAATGGTATTGAGTTGAAAGAATTCATAGTTTAAGAATTTCTAATTAATATCATTCGAAAGACACTAATTTTTGGTCGAAACTTGGTAAATTAGATAATTTTTAAATTTTCGGGAAGTTAGAACCGTAAATTTAATATTTAAAAAAAATGAAAATTTTACTAAGATATGCTGGACCTGTACTTATTTGTGCAGTTAATAATTCTTTGACAAATAAAAATTACGAGCATAATTTTTGAAAAACGGGTTTTTTTAAAATTAGAAACGCAACTTGTGACTAGCGCGAAACGAAATATTGTTTTAGGCGGCTCGAAGTATACGCAATGTTGTGTAATTAAGTAAAATTATAAAAAACTAACCGGTAAAACAAACAAAATTATTTTTTCGTGAAATGCAAGTTTGTGCTAAATTGTGTTCGACAAATTCAACATTCTTCCCTTTAAAAAAAATTGACGAGACTAATGATTCTCATATTAAAACAAAAAATGTCAGCCAGAAAACATAAATGACTCCAAAATGATTAAATTTCGTCAAAACAAAACTTGTGCTGGATTGTGCTCGATAAATACATTCTTTCTCCCTTTAACGAAGTTCTGTAAAACCAAAAGTTCTCAAATAAAAACGAAATTGTCAAACAAAAAATATACAAAAACCTAAAGTAATCAAAATTCAAAAAAGCCAAAGTTGTGGTGAATTGTGCTCGACAAAAGTCTGTAAACCCAACAGTTCTCAAATAAAAACTAAAAAGACTGCAATAATCGAGCATAATATTTAGCGCAAGTTTTGGTTTATTGAAATTGGATTATTATAGGTCTCTTATGTTTTCCGACTTTTACATTTTTTATTTTAATATAAGAGCTTTTGGCGCCACAAAATTTTGTTAAAAGGAAAAAATTGCATTTGTTGAGCACAACTTAGCACAAGTTTTGGTTTTACGAAATAATTAGTTTTTTATTTATTTTTAACGGTTAGAAGTTTGGAATTTAACTTCACTGCACAAAATGCCTAGCACAACCTTTTATTTTGATGGCGTTAACATTAAAATATTCAGTTATAAAGACATTTAATTTTAAATTATAGAATATTAAACATTTTAATTTGAAATGTTTCACTTTTGAATCTTGAAGTGTCTATCAGTATGATGGTAAATTTCCAAGAGTTCCTTTATAAGAAATGATTCATTTCTCTTTATCTCCTAAAATGAAGAAATGTAGGAAGATGCGTCTTTAAGCTAAAAAAAAGTTAAATTGAGGACCCCGCAAGTTCAGTATTTTACGTCACGTGTTAATTCAAAGCGAGAAAATTAAAGAAAAGAATGCATAGGGTGTGTCAGTGGAGCCAAGCAGATCGCGTCATCGAGTCAAATGGCCCATCTGGGCCTAGCAGATGGTGAAGTCAATTTATTTGGGAGGTAGATTGCACATGAATTCGATGCTTTTATAACAACGAATCTTGCTATTCAACTATTCCAGTTCTCTTCTTGGAATATTTTACCTACATTTCCCTATAGAACTAGGCGTCCTAGGATATAAACAATATTGACTGTAATAATTTTCACGCAGCTAAATAAATTGAATATCAGGGCGTCAGGCTGAAGAGACAATCAACCGAAAATATTGATTTTGCCATTACAAGCGGTGGATTCGTCAGAATATAAAATAAGAATATCAGAATCACAGTGCGCCCCCTTTGTCCCCCTTATTATGATTATTTTGACTAATTTAAAATACGCCTGAAATGTAATTTTTTGAATTTACTTTTTAAGAATTGTAACCAGAATTTCAAATCAAAAACCTCTTTATAGGGGTAACCGGTTTCACAGATACAAATTTTCTTAAAACAAGTAAAATAAATTTATCTAGGTACTGTATTAAATTAAATTTGAAACGCATTACATTCATAAAATTTCAACTAAAATATGAATGTTCAATAAAATAGTTGAACCCTCAACCGAAAAATCGACAAAAAAATGTCAACCAAATTGTTGAATTTTTAAGCCAAAAGAGTTTTCTACAAAACAATTGAATTTTCTATCCGAAGTTATGAATTTTTAACAAGAAAATCAAATGCCCACCAAATAGTGTAATTTTTAAATAAAACAATACATCCTTGACCAAAAATGGAATAGTTCAAATCGCAACAAAGAAGAAAAATTTTTAACAAAAAATTTGAATTTTCTATCCGTAAATATCAAGGTGAATTCCTAACAAAAAATGTAATAGTTGATATTGCAGCCAAAAAATTTGATTATAAACTAAATACAGTTGATTTAATCGAAAAAGACAAATTTTCAATAAAATAGTTACAAAAGAAAATGTAAAACAAATTTTTAAATTTTCAAGTCAAAAACCTGAATAGTTGAGTTTCCAACCAATAATGCTAACTTTTTAACAAAATTGTTGACCATTTTAGAGAAAGAGATTTTCGAGAAAAAAAAATTGAAACTGCCTAAAATATTATTTTTTAATCAAGAGTAACCCTAAAGAGTATAAAAATCAAACTAAGAGATCAATGCATGCATTTTAATTTTTGAAGAAATAGGGGAATTACTGTGAAGTGTTTTGGTTGTAGAAGCAACATTTTGGAAATAAAAAATAATATGCAAAAGAGTAGCGTATATTAGGACCCTCTAATAAAGTATAATTAATTTAGAGTTTATCTGTTATCTTCAAAAAATTGTTTTGTTTCGTGCATAATTTTTTTTTAATTTCTGTTTTTTCACACTATAATATTTTCTTTAGCTGGCATTAAAATTTTATTTTAACATCTGAGAGCTTTCAAATGATAAAAATTCGTTAGAAGAAAATTTAAAACTCTGACAAAACAAAAAGAGAACAAGTATAGGTTCTTCAAATTAGGATGGTGGCCATCACTGGATTGTTGTAGACAGTGAATATTTTCAATTATAATTTTTTTAAATCAGTGGAGCAATTCGTTTTAAACTCGTTTTATCCCCTGTAGCAAGCATGTATTTAATAATAATGATAATAGTTGGTTTGTAGTTGCTAAGTAAAGTTAAGTCCAATTTTAGAACCCGCTCATCATTTTCTATAGATTAAAAAACTTGAAAATCCTAGTAGAATCATATTAAAATAGACTGTTATGAACACTTTTTTTGTGGTTTCATGAAAAATAACTTTGTTCATAATAAGCCAAATAAAATATCGCGATGACCCACCACCAGATGACTTTATATAATAAATAAAAAGAATTTATTTACCCATGAAAATGTTAAATTTGTGTAATCCACTGTACAAAATACGTTCTAGCACATTTGCATAAAATTTGCATTATGTAGTTAAGTGTATATAACCTTTAGATTGATGTTATTTCACGTCATGATTTACATAAAGTTTAAAGTTAAATTACGACTTTGAAAATTACCCGATCCAGTGATAACCATTCCCCTAGACATTTCTGTGTCTTTAAATTATTTCTTTCTATAAGCTTACTCAGGAAAATACTTTAAACAAGATATAAAAAGTTTTTAGTAATAAATGAAACCCCTTTTAAACCTATTTTTTGGAAAAATGCCCTTTTTAACCTAAATTTGAACTAATGAACCACTTAGATATCTAGAATATTTAAATAATTTCAACGGTATTTTTACTTTGTTTTCGAGATTCCCATCAGAGAATGCTCATGGGCAACAATATTCTTGAAGCAGAACACAAGCAATCCACAAAAGAAGTATAAATCTCAGATCGGAACGAAACAGTCCGTTTGGCCGTGTTAAGTACCTGCGTTTGTGAGGAATATGATGAGTACATTTCTAGTCGAGATTCACTGAACCGGAAGAAAACGATGGTCGGAAATCCGTCGAGCGTTTACTCTGCCCTTTTCTTCGTTAATTAAACTGGGAATTCATCTCAGCAGGCATTCTTCAGTCAACTTCTATTTGCAGGCTATTTCATTAATATTTCTTATTTTCTTCCACCGACATTTCTTTTTACTGGAGAAAAAGTTCTGATTTCAAACATTAAATATTCTTGTGCTCCTTTTATCAGCTTGGTTTTCGTTTCTTTTTGTCTGAGGAAAGGTTACAAATATTTAAGAAGCCCGGACTCCTCACACTATTTGACATTATTTTTGAGCGTTGACACTATTTCTTTTAGTTTTTCTTGAAAAACATTTTTGAACTTGTTAATTAATTGGAGAAAGTAATATATCCTCAACGAATCCCCACATACCCGAAAATTGTCTCAGTGATTGATTAGGGGCGGAGCATAAATTATTTCAATTTTTTTTCTAAAATTTCAAACCACGTACCCCCTTCTTTAGGTTGTGTAAGTTTGTTTTCAAAGAAAAAAGATGCCTTCTCAACAAAAAATGTAACAGTTGATTTTTTAACCGAGAAAAGGTTTTCATTCTAAATTAAAAATAATTCAATTGAACCAAAAACGACAACTTCCTATAAAATAGCTTAATCCTAAAAAAAATTAATTTTGTACCAAATAGAACTAATTCATTATAACCTACTCTGCTTTTGTTTGTTCACGCCTGAGTGCTCGCCTGAGTGACAACCGCAGGCCCGCGCACCCCGCGCACCTCCTGTTACACGTACCTGTGGCACGGCGTCAATTCTCGGAAGGGCTATTGAAGGGATTCACTGTAGTTTTTTTTTCACTAAAAAAATATTCATTTGTATCAAAAAATTCAGTAATTAAATTTTCATTTAAGAGAATTAATTTTCAATTAAAACAAATTGATTGTCTACCAAATCCTTGAATTTTCAACCCAGTAATATGAATTTTCTATAACACAGTTAAATTTTCAACTTGAGAATTTAAATTTGTAACAAAAAAGTTCATTTTCAACCAAGCAGTTGAATTTTTATCAAAATAGTTCAATTTTCAGTTAATAAATTAATTTTTAACCGGAAAAAATCGAATTTTTACAAAATAATTGAATCCGCAACTAAAACAGATTAATTTTAACCAAAAGGTTGAATTTCGAAAAAATGTATTTTCTACCCAAAAAAGCGAATTTTCTACCCAATGGTTAAATTTTCTCCCAAACTGTTGAAATTTTGAATCAAAAATACTAATTTTTTGCAAAACATTTAAAGTTTCAACAAAAAAGTTAAGTCTCAATCGAAATGGATTCAATTTTTAACCAAAATTAATTCAGTTCTCATTTAATTGGAAAAACGAGAAAAAGAAGGGAATAAGAAAAAAAACTGTGAAGCCTTCGTCGAATAATTAGGAATTTGGATATTTTATAGACAAAATAATAACAATTTAAATAAACATTGAAGTTTATTCTAATACGTTTCAAATATTAGGTTAGAAAATTTGAAAACTTTCTTTAAAAAGAAAGTTAATTTTGAATTGCACACTTTTTTATTTCGTGCTAAACACTTTTAAATTCAGACTGAAAAGTTTTATAACAATATTTTGTCACTCTGTTTTTCAAATATGTAAAACTATTTAAACTATTTTTCATTTTTTAAGTGATTTCGTGGCCTAATTGTTTCTTGGTTTATTCTCATGATAAGAGATTTTAGACAAAGTAAAAGCAATATCAATGATTTTATTGGCTCAGCGAAAACGGTTCTGGGATGAGAAACTTGTTGAGCACAACAAATATCGACGATTTCGAGAACTCTCTGTGTGCTATGAGCTGACTTATTCGAAGATTTTCACGTGCTCTCTGAACAATTTCAGCTGGAATTTATCTTTCAAATTTGAAATTAGCCAAGAACACATTTTTTCGGGAAATTCAATATCGGGTTTATCTGATTTTTAGATGATGTCCATTGTTCTCATAGATTTGAGATTTTATTTCCGGATTAATGTACGTTTAGAGTAGCAGAGTGGCCGCCAGACCGGGAAATGATCGGAAATTTTTTGAGACCGGAAAAACCGTGAAATACTTGTGCATTTATTTGTCGGTCCGGCATTGCACAATTTATTAGAAGAACAATTTATCCAATCACTTCAAATATTACGAATTTTATATCGCATGATATAATGCAATTTAAAATCAGTTCGGTTTCACCTTTTGAACTGACATGTGCATTAAGTATTGAAAGGTGAAAAAAAAAATTATTTTGCAAACGGGTTCTGAAACCGTTTAAAATTAAAGAATTTACTGATTTTAACGTTAAAATGGAACTGCTATCCTTCGAAAGCCTTAACAGTTAAATAAATTTTAACATCCGATTGAAACTTAATAAAATAGTTTTAATTTCTTTTGCTTAAATAATTTCAATCTTGTAATTTAAATTGTTAAATTCTGAAATATAAATAACAATTATACACTGAGAAAAATGGATGTTTAAATATAGATGTCAAATGGTAAGATTGTACTGCATAACATGCAGATATTCATGTGAAATATCTACTATCCTTTTGAGATGATATGGGTACAAATATTTGTATGTGAAACTGAAACACATTCAGATGTTAAAATCGTCCGAGCGTATGTACATCCAGCATTAGAATTTCACGACTATATTTCTCGTTTCTATATTTTCTATATCACAATTGCGGGATATTATAATTTTGGAACATTTCAAAAGATTCAAATTAGCTATCCTTAATTAAAATTGGATAACGACTTCTGTCTGTCTACATGAGGGAAGTATGATATTAAACTTCAGGTTATTTCATTATATTGACTCGGAACACATTTGACAAAATGTTTATAAAGTTTAAAATAAAATTTGAGTTCAAATAACCTAAAATAGATCGAATTTCCAATGCACATTACATATCATTCGTTTTTCGCTTACTTACCCCGTTTTTATTATTTATTTGGAATTAAAAATATTAAACATAACCGCAATTTGACTGCATGTATCATCTGATCGACATTTCATACACTTTATCTGTTTTTCGTTCATGCAAGAATATGAGGTATTACCCTACATGTAATATCTCGGATATTTCAGTTAAACATCCATTTTTCTCCGTGAAGATTCCTAGGAAAATTGAAAATTATTTTTCATTTTGTAGATTTAATTTTAAGAGAAGATTTTGAAAGATTTCCCAAAATGCCAAAAATAAATGTGGAAGATTTGAACGCAATTTTTTTGCACCTTTTAGAAAAAATTGAAAGGATTTTAAATAATATTTAGAAGTTTCGAAAAAGCTTGGAAAATAATTAAAAATTCAGAAAGATTTCAGAAAGTTGTTAAGAAAATGTAGACTCGGAAATGAAATGTTTATGTATATATAACAAATAAACAATAATTATTTGAAACTACTTAAAATTAAAATAATTTAACTTCTAACTTAAAAAGTATTTAGTTCCAAACAAAATCTAAAATCCTTCAATTGAAAATGTTGTTTAACGGTATTTAATGAAAAATTATTTATTTGAAAAGTGTTAAAGCTCTTATTTCATACGTTTGAATTATTGAGATGAAAAAATTTTTAAACGTCAATTTTAAAAGATTTAAATTAAAAAGAGTTCAACTTTGAGTGATTAAATTTTCAATTAAGAGGATGATTACTTCAAATGAAAGAAATTTTCAGCTCTGAGAGTTCGAGTTGTTTTTCGATCATCGTAAAAATTTTTTGTGAATTGTGAAAAAACCGGGAAATGGTCGGGAATACTTTTTCTCGTTAAAACTTTCATTCTGAACTTACTAACTAGGAATACTAACATTTGTTAATAAGAAAAACCTTTTTTATAGTGTGACTATATTATATTGGATAGGCTGCATAAAATTGTTAGCAATGTATTTAAGTTATTTATGAATATCTCTAATTAGGATTTAAAGAATCCTATCTTTTTAATGTTAACTTAAATATTTGTGCATATCGTGTCGCATGCGATGAACGATGTGCTTACTAATCGTGATTTTATGACAATATTACTAATTTTTACATTTTTTTTAATGTTTCAGGTGAGTACCTTGATATTGAGGTTTCAGCTTGAAATGCATCAAAAGAAATGAATTTGCGTATTGATCGTAAGTAGCGATTCACAATTATTTTATGTTTGTTCATCTCGTAACTTTGATTAACGTCATTTAGAAGAAAAGAACTATATTCTACACTGCACGGAAAAAATTTTATTTTTCAGAATTTTTCTGTTTGAACTATAAGTTTTATAGTTCAAACAGAAAAATACTGAAAAATCAAATCAACAAAACTAAAATACATACAAAGAATGTAATTGTTGTGTTTGAATCAGCCAACTGTATACCTGATTAATTATATAGCTAAATTCTTGATTTGCATATCTTTAAATTAGCTATGTGACTTAATGAGTTTCAAATGTTATACAAAATTGAAACGTCACGCGGCATTTTTTGGTTTGTTCCAAGAACTTATTTTTCCTTTCATTAGGCCTTTTAATCTTTATAATTTAAAAGGAAACTTATAATTATCAATTATAAATTCCAATTCTCTATGGAACTTATTCATATTTAACTAGCGCAGACATCGAAAAATCTCAAGAAATACGCATCTAACGAAAAAGTGTCTGTAATAAAAACTTTATATTTTCGAGGGGCAAGAGCGACCCCGCAAAAATTTACCCCACCCGTGGGGACGGGAGGGTCATAACCTGAAAATTTCAAATGGGAACATACACGAAAAAATGTATCCTTAAGAAAGTCACCAAGTATAGTATTAAAGTCTCCGATATGAGCGAAATTCATCGGATATTCTTGTGTATGCGTAAGTAGTCTGAGAAATTCCAGAAAGAATTGAGGAACTTGATATGAAAATTCTAAAACGATTCATCACTTTTTTTTCGTGAATAATTAGAAAAATATTACAAGTGATAGCATTTACGGGCTTGCCCAATAAAATTGGGAATTAGTGGTTAGGTTCGCCTGCACTTCTGAAATTTGGAACAGAAGAGTACTATACGAACTCGTCTGTTCCCGTTGGAGTGTGATAATAGGTAAACGCATCACAGTTCAAATACTTTTTCTTGAACCTCTGATGCTAAATTTCATAATTATTTTGTTCTTTAGGAGAAATCGTTATGACGCTCTTGTGGAACTATCAAATTAAGATACCAAATTCAACCCAAACCAACGAAAGCAACACAATGAACCTAAATTAACCAACCCTTATGAATCAACTCAAACAAACCGACCGTTTGTCTTCTTTATCTTTTGTTCAAAAGCGCATTCTTTGAACAGTCAACAATTTCATTTTTCGCCAATGCAGCGCCATCTGGCGCGAATCAAAAACAAAACAAATTTCAAATAAAACTTACGTATTTTTGTGGAGAATCTGAATCTGAAATAAAAAATAAAGGTACCCTAGAAAATAAAAAGTTTTCATCACAGGTACTTTTTCGTTAGATGAGTTTTTCTTAAGATATTTCCATGTCTTGAGATAAAAAAAAATTTCATTATTTGGTTGAAATATTAACAATTATGTTAACTTTTATTGAAAATTCATATTTTAGTAGTGGGAATCCGACTGACGTCTTTCTTGGTTTTAAATTAATCTATTTGGCAAGTGTTTAATTAATTTTTGTTTGATTGTCGATTTAACTGTTTTGTTGAAAATTCGTCTGTTTTGATTGAATCCTAAAATTTTTGATTTAAATTGAAATATTTACTGTTACATTATTTGTTAAAATTAATCTCTTTTTTTTTGTGCTAAAAAAAGTTTGCTTCGTTTGAAAATAATATTCTAAACTGAAAATGGAACTTCTCCATTGTTGGTGAACAAATTACATTTTTCTTTTAAGATTCGCCTTTTTTGACATAAAATTAATCTTCTTGGTCTGAAATATTGGTTTAAAAAAATTAAATTATTTAACTGAAAATTCGTCTTTTTACTTGAATGTTCAAACATATTGATATATGCGTTTTCTTGTTCTACTGAAAAAATTAACTATTTGGTTAGAAATTAATTTGTTTTGTTTGGAACCTTCATTATTTTAGATAAAAATTCATCTCATAGGTTAAAAATTTTACTATTTTGTTGAAAAATCGTTTTTGTTGTTGTTGAAAATTTATTTCTTTTTCTGAAAATTTTAATTTTTCATTTGTGGTTGAAAATTTATCTTTTTTCCTGAGTATTTAATTACTTTTTTGACCCACTCCTTCGGCTTGCGGGTTCGATTCCCGCCTCGCACTCTGGAAGACTCTCGGCGGCCCATGTGGTGAACACTTGCCTAAGAAGGGTTCATCTCCGAAGAGTCGTGGGACCGGTACCTCTAGAGAAAAAGGTTTCCTCTGAGTACTTAAAGCTGTTGCTCTTGGTGGTTCGGAACCCACCTTACACTGTAGGTCCCCCTTCCACCACCAAGTAAGTGTGTGGAGGGTGTGTAAAGGAATAGAGAAGAAGGTGCAAGCAAAATGCAACAAAACAAAAACCCTTAGGGTTTTGCGTCAAATATCAACTATTACATTTTTATTGAGAATTCATGTTTTTATTGAAATTTAAACTGTGTTAAATAAAAAATCGTTTTTTTTTTTTTGAAAATTCAACCATTTGGTTAAATGTTCAAATATTTTGTTAGAAATTCGTATCTTTTGCTTGACTCTAAAATATTCGGTTTTAAAAGTTTGGTTTTAAAAGTCGACAGTTTTCTATACAAAACTCGACTTTTTAGCTTAAAAATCCAACTTTTTAGCTTAAAAATTCCACTTTTTATTTGAAACCTCAACTCTTTTTGGTAGATGTTAAATCTTTTTTGTTTGAAAATTCGACTATTTGCTAAAAAAATTAATCTTTTTTGGTTTAAAATTCTACTGTTTCGTTGAAAATTCATCCTTTTGGATTGAAATTTCATCTTTTATAGTTTTATTTTTATAAGACTTAATTTGAAATTTTGATCTGAACTTACTTTATTCTGTTTATAAAAGAATTTATTTATAAAGGAACATAAAAAATTGACAAGGGAACAGATAGGAAACATTTATATTTTGAAAAGCCTTAATTTGAGATTTTTAAATATTAATCTGAACTTCTTTTATTCCGTTTATAAAAGAATTTATTTATAAAGGAACATGAAAAATTGACGAGGGCACTGACAGGAAACTGTTATATTTTTAAAAGCCTTAATTTTAAATTTTTAAATTTTAATTTGAACTTCTTTTATTTCGTGTATAAAAGAATTTATTCATATAGGAACCTCAAAAATACACGAGGGAACAGACAGGGAACTTTTATATTTTTAAAAGCCTTAATTGGAAATTTTTAAATTTTGATCTGAACTTCCTTCATTCCGTTTATAAAAGAATTTATTTATAAAGGAACATGAAAAAGCCTTAATTTAAAATTCTAAAATTTTAATCTGACCTTCCTTTATTCCGTTTATAAAATAATGTATTTATTAAGGAACATAAACAATTGACGAGGGAATAGACGCCCTTAACCCTCAGCTTAGGACTTTGGGCACTTTTTCTCCGAAAAAGAAGCAGTAATTTAATCTGGATTTGAAATAGGGTCGCAGATCATGCGAATCTTAAAATCTTTGTCGCAGGGGCTTTGTCGATAAACAGTAAACCTGAAAGATAACAAAGACATTTGGAAAGGGTGTTCTTTAGTCTCTATTAAGTGCTGTTTCGCTCTTTGATAAGTGTCGCGTGTCGAGATTAGAGTTACTATAATGATGAGGATGCTTATTCTTTGTAACTAAAACCCCTGTATTTTTTATTGGCCAGATTGGTTGTACTATAGGCTTTCTGTAGGTAGAATGCAAGCAGGAGGGTGTTCTGCAGATTGCGGACTGAAATTGGATGCCGATGAAATCGTCTCTGGAGACTTGAGAATCTAGTTCATATTCGTCTTCTAAGACCCCAGTCGAGCCACTCGCCCCTTTCCAACTCACTCCCCACGGATATCGGGATCCGATACTTCCGACACTCCGCATTATATGCCCTCAGGCCATTGTCAACTCGTCATTCAATTTCAAAATATTTCACACCAGTTCGTTAAAGCAAGAGGCCAATAGCCAATTAGATTCAGAATATATTAAACTAATTTAAAGTAGCGAAGATCATCCAGAAATGAAGTTCCAAAAGTTAGCACAGAAAATTCAAGTTAAATTTTAATCCGTATTTACAGTAACGCGCAAGGAGTATAAGGACTAGGATGGTTCCCATTTTTTCTTTTAATTTTCCACATTGTAATTTTTACAGTTTGATGACCACATGTGAAACGTAACATTTCGTATTGTACGAGGTACAGTTTCTGATTGACTAGGCTCAACTGTTTTACTGTTAGCTATACACTGTGAGAGAACAATACACCAGACTCTCGCTTTCAGTCACCCCGTTCTCGGCCTTCCTAGAACTATTGGCCCCTGCAGTTTCTCCGAGGAGTGGGGCGAGAGCGGTTGCGACATTATATATATAGATATAAATTCCAATTGTACACGAGTCAGGCGGCCCTCAATGTTTATGTTTCTATTCCCCCGAAATCATTACAAGGCCATTTGAAGGCAACCCCCGACACTTGGCTGAAAGCGAGAGTTTGGTATAGTTGCAGTTTCGAATTGTAAGCCGTACTACTTTCGAGAATAAAAGGAAACAATTTCCCGCATGTAGTTACACGTAAAAAATGGGTTACACTGTACAAGCGTAGATGTTTAAACTGCCGTGATTTGGAAGAACACCATTAACTGCAAATCGGATAAGTCACCTGAAAGTAGTTAACGGTAGGCGGTTTAAGGGACTTATCCGAAATGCAATTAACGTTGTTCTTCCAAATCACGACAGTAAAGTATAAAATCGTGTCGCAACACTGAAACGACATTCGAGGAGCAGCGCCCTCTAAGCTGTAGGACTGTTCCTCGATAAATATTGAGGAGCAGCGCCACGTAATGAAGTAGCAGTAACTCTCACTGCGAGTTGCAGAAACACGAAATTAGATAGAGAGCAGCTCCCCGCTTCTGTCGAGTGGTTGTCCCTCGACACGTTGCTACTTCATTACGTGGCGCTGCTCCTCAATATTTATCGAGGAACAGTCCTACAGCTTAGAGGGCGCTGCTCCTCGAATGTTGTTTCAGTGAAAACTGAAACATCAGAGATGTTAAAGTCGTCCGAGTGCATGAAAAAGCCCATACCTAAATCGTCCACTTGATGAAGCTTATAGTCAGTTTTGTGAAAAATGCTGTCGACATCTGTCGTTCACTTCATGAAGCTTATAGTCAGTGTTCCGTGCTGTATGTAAACTTGTGCAAATAGAATCTAAAAATAAACTTTTGTTGGAAAATTTCCGAACTCTAAAGATTAAATTCATGACAGATTTGCCATACAAAAATTATTTTAAATATTATTACATGTCAGTGACGGATCCAGGGGAGGTGTTTAGGGGATTTATCCCCCCCCCCCCCAATTTTGGTCTTTCGTATTAAAGGCCGATGCCGCTAAGCTATGCATGGGATATACACTCAAATTTTGCTATAACGAACTTCGATATAAGGAGCGCTTGCTATAACGATCGCACTGTCTCGCGCTACAACGAGCAGAATGTCTCGCCCTTCACCCCCATCATTTCGCCGGTTGAGCCCGCCCAAATTTGAATCAGTAATCGACATCTATCATTGAACGTTTTTAAATAATATTTAAAAAAATAAGTTTTCTCATTTGTGTACTGTAATAAACTTGAAAGAAAAAAAATTGATGTAGTTTGGGAGATTAATAAAAAAAGTTAAGGGTGTTGGAAGAAGACCATAACGTCAAAATTAAATTTCTTAATCTTTCCAAAATACACTATACTCTGTTCTGTGAGAGAATGATCGACAGTGCGTAGTTTTTTCAGAAAAAGGTGGTGTAAATCCCGTAAAGGGTGTGTTTAACAAATATTAAACAGGCATTAGAAGTTTTTTCTAGGGCTATAAATCTAAGAATGATGACGTTTGGGAAAAGGAGAGGTCAGACACTTAAAACTCAGGTCCGCCCCTGTTACATGTAATTTATCATTATTAATGCACAATAGCACACATGATTACTTTCATACATAATCGCGTGTTTCAATGCTTTTAAAAATTCTATTCATTATGGATTCGAACGCTGGCTAAGTGAACTAAATAGCAGGTAAGCTAAGATCACGTAACCAACTGAGCCTTCCTGAGAAATTGTTTTTTTATTCTTTGATCTCACTCATTTTATGAAAAGGTAAGCTAGAAAATTCGTTGTTTCTAAATGGATTTTTAAATTGATCTCTTACAAAACAAAATATTTTCTGATAAAACTTAGATAAAATATTTTGCACTTAAGACAGCATACACTGGGATCGCATTTATATTCGACCTCCGAGAACGTAAACATTCACTTATACCCTCCCGGAAGGGGATCCCACCAATGCTGGTATGTCTGTTATTATGTTGAATGTTTTATGTTGATACTTATCATTATTCAATCATAACTTTCTACACAATCCAACTATCTTTTAAGAAATTCATCGTTTAGCTTGAATAATCAACTATTTGGTTGAAGATTAAAAATTTTTTGATTGAGTTTTAGTCTTTTTTTATTTGAAAATTCGACCATTTGGTTGAAAATTCAGTTATTTTGTTTAAAAGTAATCAGTTTTTCTTAAAAATGTCACTGTTTTGTTAGACAATTATCTTTTTGTATCGAAAGTTCATCCTTATGGTTTGAAAATTTATTTTTCTTGGTTGAAAATTAACTTTTTTATTGAAAATTTAACTGCCTTCTAAAAAAACTGTCTCTTTTGGATAAAAGTCTAAATATTTGGTTGAAAATGTATCTTACATGGTTGAAATCTATGTATTTATTATTTCATGTTTAAAATGTTCAAAATTAATGTTCCTGAAGTAAAAAATTAACTTAAATTATAAACTTCTCTCATTCTAAACTGATCCAAGTTGACAAGTTTAGCACTTCGGAATGAAATATTTTAAACACATATTCAGAACCCTTCAAGCTGAATGAGTGTTTGACAAACTTTTTTAACTTTAAACTTTATATTGATTGGGTGAAAATAAAACAATGATGACAGTCATTCTGTGTTGTGATACTGTTTTTTTCATTATCTTTAAAAATTGGATGCCATTTTTTGTAGATTTTTTATACCACAAAAGATCAATATTCAATCAAACAGGGTGAATTTTCAACAGAAAAGAGTAGCATTTTTGACCAAAAAAGATGGCCAACAAGACATTTATATTTTCAACAAAATATAATAATAGGATTTTAAACAGTCAATAGTTGAACTCTTAACCTATACAAAGATTAGTTTCCTACAAAATATGTATATGTATTGTTAACCAAATAGTTACATTTTTAAATAGAAAATTTCAGTTACTATAAAAAAATTTAATTTTTAGTTTAAAAAAACAGTTTTTCAATAAAAAGAAACAAATTTTTCACACAGTCAAATTCAACCACCAAAAAATTAATTTTTTCTCAGATAATTTAATTTTTAACGAATTAGTTGCATTTATCACCAAAATAGTTACATTTCTAACCAAAAATGTAGATTTTCAATAAGAAAGTTAATTTTCAACTTAATAGTTTAATTTTCTACCAAATTATTAAATTTTTAATCAAAGATGATTCTTTTCGAAATTCATGCGACATTCTTTGTAATTTTATGCGACTTTCTTTGTAAATTTATGCTACTAATGCGAATTTTTGAAATCCTTCTAGTCGATCGAAGCCCTGCAGTGTCATTTGCACAAGATTGTATTTCCCTTTTTCAGTTTGCCTTATTCAAAAGGTATTGTTCGTCATCTCCATTATCTTGTACACATTCACGAAGCCAGCATGTATGTGTTTTACTGCGGTGTGTTTTGATGAATGTATTGTCTAGCTAAGCCTCGGGAGCTTCGAGGAAAGCGGCCTCAACGATGAGAGCCAGAGAAGCACAACGGAAAAAAGGGAACGCATCAGAGAATAAGCGACTCAAAGGGGTGGAAAGTAAACGTGCGTGTGTTTTGTGTTTGAAAAAAATATCAGCGCTAGCCACTGGCATGCAAACGCATACTTTTATCCAGATTCCAGCTGACGACACTCGGTAGCTTTTTTTTTCATCACGAAGAGAGAAAAAATACGCTAAAGAGACTTTTATGTTAATTTAAGAGAATTGTGCTGTATGTTTTTCTGTTAATTTTGACAGGAAAATCGATTAAGGGGTTGGTGAAATTGTACTGTTTTTATTTTAAAAAGTGAATCAAAATAGTCGAATTTTCTACAAAAATAGTTCAATTTCCAATCAAATAATTGAATTCTCAAGCAAGACTCATGACTCAGATGGAAATGTGTACTTGTAATATTACATTAATAATAAATTATTTTAGACAATTAGCTATTTCTAATATTCAATTTACTTAATTTCTATTGAGTAAAAAACATTAAAAAATATCCATCTGTATTATTATTGGTAGTATGTATAGATTTCAAATAGACCCGCACTTATCGATACTTGTGCTTTTAAAAACCTGATAGACCGTTAGCATCAGCGGGTCCGGGAAAAATAAGAAAATTATGAAAATGAAGTATTGCGGCCACCCTGATATTATTGTCAGTAATTTATTTGCCTTTTATTTTTTGTCCTCAGTTGCTTCCTCCTGATGAATACATTTTTAGTTAAACATTTTATTATATTGTTTAATAATCATTTTTCTTGGGAGAAAATTGAACTGTTTTTTTTTTAAATTCGTATTTTTTGGTTGATAACTCATTTGTTTTACTACCAATTTCATCTTCCTGGGGTAAAATCCAACTTTTTGATTAAAAATTATTCTTATTTGGTTGCGGATTCAACAAGTTTGTGGAAAATTTGTAATTTTTCGTTGAATATTTAATTCTTTTATAGAAAGTTCTTGTTTTTTTTTTATTTCAACAAGTTATTTTAGCTGAAAATGTGGAAAATTATCTTTCTTATGGAAAATGCATATTTTTGTATTGAAAATTCATCTCTTTAGTTGAAAATTTGACTATTTTTTTTTTGAAAATTCGGTTTCTTCTTCTAAAAATAGGACTTTTTCATTTTTTTATTGAAAACTTGGATTCTTTAGTTAAAAAACTCAACTGTTAGCTTGAAAATTTATCTTTTTAGATTTAAAAATTGAATTTTATGTTGAAAACTCATCATTTCGGACCTAAAAGTCAACCATTTTCTAAAACATTACACTTTTTAGCTGGAAAAATAGAACATTTAAAGTGCTGGTCTTTGAATATTGATTCAGTTAGGGTTAGGGTCAGGGAAAATTCAGTGAATTTTTGAAAATAAAAGTCTTTGGCTAACCTGATTTTTGCATGACCCCTAATTTACTTTGTTTGAATTAACTTTCGAAATATAAGTTGAAACGCGCAATTTGTTTTCGTCAGATTTAACACAGTAATCCCTGCATTTTCGAAATGTGGTGTTCTTACCGCTATCGCATACATTAGCAATAACACGCAATGAGCAAAGCTCTGTCGAAATTTGCATTTATCACGAAACCCTCTAATTCGAATGTGCACTCACGGCACGCAAAGGAGAAATCCTCATCAGTAATCAAGCTCAGAGTCATACATAGGAGTTATATAGTTACAAAACGCTCACATCAAGTAGTTTAGACTTTCATTTCGTTTTTCGTCCTCAGGGTTTTTGTCCAATCCTTTTTCGTCCTTTTTTCGGGGGCTTTTGCGGCTTGCTGTCTTTCATGCTTTCAGTCGTGCATACATTGCATGTGCTTATAATACGTGTTGTATGTTAGATATACAACCTCTATTATTTACACTGGCAAATGTTCAGGTCGTATACGCGAGTTTAACGAAGCCGTGTAACCGAAGGTCCCCCCCCCTCTCTCCTCTCTCTCTCTCTCTCTCTCTCTAGGCTCCTTCCACTCGAATAATTAGCGCCGCCTAATTAGTTTAAGCTTCGTTTCAGATTCTTGTGGTGGAAATTCACGAATTCTTAAATAATTGGTCGCGTTGAGGGAAAGCGAGGGACGAGGAAGACTGCATCTACTGAAGAAGAGAAAACGATAATAAGGCAGGAGTTGCGAACGGTCATTAAAAAGCTTGATGTCTGGCTCTACTAAAAGGGCTTTTTGCTAAAAAAAAATGTTATCGGAGAAAAGGCGTCTGTTGACTTGGTATCTGAGGGAGAAGAATTAGTATAACAGCTCTCGATGAGTTGTTGTGTTCTAAAGAAATTTGAAATTTCATTACATTTTGCCTTGAACAGTGAAAAAGTAATTAAAATAAAGATTTTAATTACAGCTTTAGAAGTTCCCTCGGGAAACTTTTGAACTCGATTTGATTCTTACAGATTGGCTGCAGGTCAGGGAAAACTTTGAAATCTGGGAAAAGTCTGCTAGTTTTGTTGGTTAGGAAAAAGTCGGGGATTTTGTAAGTACAGTGAAACCCCTTAATAGCCCTTCCTTCTATAGCCCTTCCGAGAATTGAAGCCGCACCGCCGGTAGTTGTAACAGGAGCTTTGCGGAGTGCGCGGGTTTTGCTGCTATCACTCAAGCGTGAAAAAACAAAGGCGGAGCGGGCTATAATGAGTTAGTTCCCACCCACCGTCAGGCCCCAAGTCGCCGCTATAGATGAGTTTCACCGAACAATGATGAAAGTTAGGGAATTGCTGTAAAAAGCACTTTAAGTAATACTCTCAAGAATAATCAGGGCTTGTCTATTTAGTAACTTTTTTTCTCTCAAATGTCTTTTTTAGTCAAATTTTTTAAATAACGTCCCTATAGTCACATTTTAAATATAAAATAATCGTTTTAGAGTATTTAACCATTTTTCCTATAATTTGTAACAGATTTTAATAAGGGGCCATCCATATATCACGTGGACAGATTATGGGGGATGGGGTATGGCAAAATTCCACGCTTGCCCACGAGGGGGGACCGGGGGAGGGGCTAGAATCCACGTGCACACTC
>NC_046660.1:37105042-37110216 GCF_010883055.1 Belonocnema kinseyi | reverse complement strand
TAATTGTCCAAAGTAAATCTGAACTGTCACTGCTCCCGATTAGACCTTCGCCATTTTATTTCGCTGCTCCCACAATGTACAGGCGCTGTTCCGATAATTCCTACCGACGCCTCTACTTAAAATCCCTATTATAGCTATACTTATCAGGGGTTTGACTATAGGATATCCCTGGTATTTGGAAAACGGTCAAGGATATTCATTTAAGCTGATCCAGGAATCTTTCTTAATTCTTTCGTTCGTTTTCAACAAAATGTTTAGATATAATAAGGAATAATATCCCTGGCACAGCTCAGTTTTTTTTACCGTGTAGCCATCCAGCGAAAGAAGCTTAAAAATATGTTTGAAGTTAAAGTAAAAAAATAGTTGCATTAGCGACTTATTTCGGAAAATATAGCATTACAGCCATGTAATTTTTGGAAAATATTATTAAAATTATTGCATCGTTAGAAAAAATGTCAATAAAGTTTTCAGACCTAAAGTCTGTATTTTTCATGAATAAAAGTAATGTGACTTCTTATGTTATACGTGAATTCTATTTTTAAAAACTGAATTACTTCCAGCTTTACTCCAGCACAAAACTCATTTAATGGAACTCCAGTCTGTGGAGAATGGTAGAAATTTCTAAGCTCATATTGCACATTGCATTCTCACACTAAGCATCACTAATCTCGACATAGTGCTGCGTTGACAAAGATAAGCACGGCACTTGATTCGCATGTGCCTTCATGAAAATTCTCCACAAACGTGGCTTTAGCAATCACTAATCTAAATTGATTGAGACTTTTGCCTCGCTAATTTTTTATTTTCTTTGTTCATTATTGAATATTGACTACTTTTTTTTTAATTCAAAAGATTTCAATGAAATTTATAAAAATGACCGGTTAATTTAAACGAATTCCAAATTAATTCATAGAACTGGAAAGTAATGTAAGCTAAATTCAAAAGAATTGAAATGAAATGAAAGGAACATTTTTTGAAAATCCAAAAAATGCAATTGAATTCAGTAAAATTGGAGTCAATTTAATAAGAAGAATGAATAAATTAATTAATTAAATGAGAAGAATACGATGATATTCATGAAAGTTCGATTAAATTGAATACAATACAAAAACATTTAAAAATGCATTGAATCCAGTAAGTTTGAAATGAGTTTTAAAAAATTCATAGGAATTCAAACAAATCTGATGAACTGTCTTAGAACTCAAGATGAATTTAAAAGGTTTCAGGATGGATTAAATAAAAACTAAAGGAATGCGATTGAATTATTTTAGAAGAATTCCAAAAATTTGAGAGCATTAAACCAATTCAAGAGACTTAAACAAAATTTAATAGGATTTAGGTTAAACCAGTAAAAATTTAGGATGAATTCAAATGAATTGCAAGAAATATTTTTTAAATTCTTCAAATCTTTGAATCCCGGCACATCCCTCAGTTCTAGCGAATAAATTAAAATCCATAAAAAGTTATAAAATCCCATAAAATTTCCTGAAAAATAATTTTAAAAATCCTTGAGACCTTTTAAATCCCTTATAATCGATAAAATACCCTCGAAAATTTGATAAAATCCCTTGGAATCTTTAAAAATATTTTAAAGCCTAATAGGACCTGTGAAATCATTTCAAATCTTCCAAAACTTTGTGAAATTCTTTACAACCGCATAAAAATAATTTTAAATCCCTTAAAATCAATTAAATCCTTAGAAATTCCTTAACATCTTTTAAATCGTTCGAAAATGTCTTGAAATCTTTTAGAATGTCCTAAAATATTTCAAACCCTTTGAAATCCTTATAATCCTTAGCGTTCTTGAAAATCCCTAAGAATCATTGAAAATATCCTAAAATATTTCAAACCCTTTGAATTATTGAATTAAATTAAAAATACTTTAAACACTTTCAAATCTTTGGAATTTCCTTGAACTTCTTTAAAGCTGTTGAAAATTTCTTGGACATTGAAAAAATATATATATTTAAAATACTTCGAAATCCCTTTGAATTATTGAAATGAATTAAAAATTCCTTGGAATCTTCTAAAATTCCCTAAAATATTTCAAACTCTTTGAAATCCCTTTAAATTAACGAAATAAATTAAAACATGCTTGGATTTTTTTACTTCCCTACAATTTCTTAGTCATCAAGAAAAACCTAAAATATTTCAGGGAATAGAACTTTGAAACTTTTGAAAATTCCCTGGAAATCTATCTTTAAAATTCTTTATAATCACTTCAAAATATTAAAATATATTTAAAATAAACGAACGTATTTCAAATCCTCTAAAATATTTTGCAATTTTTAAAACATTAAAAAATATCTTCAAATGTTCTCAAATATCCTACTATTTTTACAACCATTAAAATCTTTGGATAATTCTTTTAAAAATTTTAATCACTTGAAACTTCAAATCTTTCAAAATTCCTTGAAATCTCCTAAAACTGCTTTAAACTTTATTTCTATAATATACTTGTAATAAATAATAATTAATTTCATTCTATATTATTTCATTAAATAGTTCTTAATAAATACAAACTAATTTTAAATACGCTTAAAGAAAAAATTAGTTTCTATGAAGATATTAACAAAATAAGGCGAAAATGGACCTAAAATATTATATACGTAAAATATTTGAAATATTTTTAAATCCCTTGAATCTGTGCGAAGCTCTTAAAAATCCCATGCAATTTTTTTCAAATACTCTAAAATATTTCAAAATCCTTTGAAATTACTTCAAATTTGCGATTTTTTTCTCAAAATCCCTGACTGTTTCCCATTTTTCAGTTTTTCCATTGCCTGCGGTCAGCCTGTATTGATGTAAATAGAATTAATCAGTCTTTATTCTGTTGAACATAATAAAGATTGACTTTTAAGATATATGTTTAAACCATTATTTCAAAATGACGAAAATGATTTGTTTTTATCAACATAAATTACATTACATCCTTCCCCATACTCGGACAGATTGTTACGCCATGTTTATTCATCAGAGCAATAACGCCTCCTCTTTATCGTGGTGCTCTCGGTTATAACATGGAACATTGCTGAAATGTTAATCCGGGTTGGCAAGCGACAAGCCAGAACAATAGTTTGGATGAAATATATCGATGACACGTGAAGCGAAAGATTATCAGCCTGTATTTTCTGGTCATCGGAACATATAATAAACGTATCATTTCCTCTCTGTCTCATTCGAGGCATCATTAATGAAAGATTCATTCCCAAATATCGAGTCACACACATTATAAACAAAGCTTGCTATAAAACTACAATGACTGATGAAAATGATGACACTGTAAACTGTAAAAGTACTCTAGGTTAAATTTTCAAATGTGTTTTCAATATTAGTAACAACAGGATAGCTGCAAAACTTCATTCTCATAATTCGCAAATTTTTCCCCGCATATAGAATCTTTTATAAATCGAATAAACAATTAATAATTTTAAATTATACATTTTTTATTGATTATTTTCAGGGCTTCAAAAGCCTGATTTAAATGCAAAAAGTGAAAAATTTTCGGATTTAAACCTAAAAAGTGACCAGAAGCAACTAAATATGTATATACTATACTAATTTATTTTTATAATATGAATAATGTTTTTTTGCATTTAAGAGAATTCAAAAGCATTTAACCAAGTTTAGAAGGATTCCAGGTGGATTTTAAGGAGTCCAGGATAAATGCATACAGCTGTAAAACAATTCAAGTTTAGTTCAAAAGAATTCTATTGAGTACAAAATCTAAATGTTTAAAAAAATGCCATTGATTTCAGTAAAATTCGAGTGAATTTGGAGAAATTCAAGGAAAATGAAATGGATTCGATTTAATTCATAGAAATTCATAGTTTGAAATGAGTTTAGAATAATATGAGGGAATTCAAAAGAATTTGATGAAGTGCCTGTGAATTCAAGGCAATATTAAAAGGCTTCAGGATGTATGTATTACAAAAAAACTAAAAACAAATGAAAAAAACCCATTGAATTGAGTAAAATTAAGTGAATCAAAAAAAAAAAGAAAAAGATAATTACCAAGAATTGAATAAATTCTTTGAAAGCCATTAAAAATAATATAAAATCCCGTCAAATTCCCTGAAATATGTATCATGATATTTCCTAATAACCTGGAAAATTTATTAAAATACAGTGAGAAATTTTTAAATCCCTTAAATCTATTGAAATACCCACAAGATTGATAAAAACATCTTTGAATCTTTTAAAATATTTTAAAACGTTATAGGTCCGGTATAATATTATCGACCCATATCTGCCAAAATTCTAAAAAATTATTTTAGAAAAAAAAATCACATTAAATTACTGAAATCAATTGAAAATTCCTTGGGTTCTTTTAAAATACACTAAAATATTTTAAAATATCCTAAAATGTTAAAAAATATGGAAAACCCTTTAAAATCATAAAAAATATTTATAAAGCCCTTGAAAATGTATTGAAATTTTTTTAAATACCATAAAATATTTCAAATCCTTCAAATTACTGATCTCAATTGCAAATTACTTCGATTCTTTTGAAATGCCCTAAAATATTTTAAAATGCACATATATAATATAATGCAGATTCTTTGAAATCTTTTGCAACTTCTTGAAAATGTGTTGGAATCTTTTAAAATACCTTAAAATATTTCAAATATTTTGAGTTTTTTTTAAAGTTTTAAAACTCCATGGGACTGAAAAAAAAACTTTAAAGAGTCTTTCAAAATTCCCTTAAATATTTTTAAAAAATTCATTTGAAATCCATTGAAAATGCCTCAGAATCTTTTTAAATACCGCAACATCTTTAAAATTCTTTTAAATCTTTGCAAATACCTTGGATTATTTTTAATCCTACGAAATCTCTCAATGCTTGCAAATAAATTCTTTAAAATTATTATAATCCTCAACAATTTTATGAAATCTCTTAAAATCTTATTAAATACCATAAAAAATTTGAAATACTTTGCAGTATTTTGAAGTTCCTTAAAATTTTGTAAATATTTTGAAAATTCCTTGGAACCTTTTTTAATGTTCTCAAATCTTGAAAATCCCTTGAGATCCTTTAAAATTAGGGGTCATACTTATACCACGTGGATAATTTTTCACCACTTTTGGACTCCCCTTGCCTCCCCCTCGTGGACAGCCGTGGAATTTTGTCAAGCCCCCCCCCCCTCCCCCTAATCTGTCCATGTGGATTTATT
>NC_046660.1:37085760-37104942 GCF_010883055.1 Belonocnema kinseyi | reverse complement strand
AAATACATTATACGGATTTCAGGGAAATTCATTTTCGCGATACCAGACGAAAGATTGGCTAGTGTAAGTTAAAATATTTCTATAACAACCAAATTGTTTTTCAGATCTAAAGATAATAAAATTATACATAATCTGTCAAAAATAATAAACTCTCCAGCTCAGCAATTGTGTCCAAATTACTGATTTACGAGAACAATTTACATAAAGCAACTAAATGTTTAACTCTTCTAACTAAACGTTTTATCTAATCTAAGCGGAGACTTTCTTTGACTTTAATATATTCTCGATTCACTCGTTCGCCTTAAGAATTTTTTTTCCGTGTAAAAATACATATCGAAATATCAAAACGTTTCAAGATTTTAAAGATTTCAAGGGATTTCAAAAATTTTCCACGATTCTAAGGGATTTAAAAGGATTTGATTTAAGGGGTTTGAAATCATTTTATAGGATTTTAAAGCTTTTGGAGTATTATTTCCAAAAATTCCAAGGGATTTCAAAGAACTTCAAAGATTTCGAGGGATTTTAAGAGATTTCAAACAATTTCACCTGATTTCAAAGTTTACAACATTTTTGATTAAATTTCAAGAGATATTACAATTACCAAGGTAATTTACTGAATTTAAAGTATTTCAAGAGATTTGTAGGGATTTGAGAAGACTTATGCGATTTTATGAGATTTTATTATAATCTTCTTAAAGCATTGGCAAAATAACATTAAATAGCATAAAATGTACATGCAGAAGAAAATTATGCTAAGGTTACAGGATTTTCAGTTAAAATAGGGACAGCATAGATTTTCTGTAATTATTACCCAATTTTCTGCAGAGTTTACAACATTTTCAGTTATTTTATAAATTTACGGATATTTTCTGTAACATTTATAGACTTTTTTATTAGATTTTACAATTTAAAGAATTTAATTTGACAGAAAAGTTTATTAAATGTTAAAGAAAATATCCGTAAATTTATAAAATTACTTAAAATTCTGTAAACTGCAGAAAATTCAGTAATATTTACAGAAAATGTATGCTGTCCATATTTTATCTGAAAATCTTATAACCTTATCAGAATTTTTTATCTGCGTGTCTTAAATATCATTTTATCGAAAATACTAGCTTTCAACATATTTAAAAGAAGAAATGTTAACTCTCATATAGCTAACAGTAAAGGTACTTTAAGTAGTTGTCAACAAACAGGCGGTGTCATACTCGTGATTGTTGATGTAGTTTCGATTAATATGGATCGTTGTAGTCTGTGATTAAAGATAAGTTTGTTACTCTCTAAATTTGATATAGTGATAATTTCACTAATTGAATTAGTGATTGAATGATTCACTGCTGAAATAGTGATTTTTTGGCTTTTCACTATTGAATTAGTGGTCTTCTACTGTAAAAATAGTGATATTTTCACTATTTCTAATTAGTGGATTTTATTTCACTATTATCTAGTAGTTTAATTTACTATTTAATTAGTGAAGTCGCGATCAATGCCGTTATCACGTGATCGCGGCTAATGGTGGACTCGCGCCAACCCGTGCTGACGTCTCGTTTGCATCCTTTACATTTGTCAGCTTGCATCATTTTTCTTTCTATGAGCTTAAAAAATTTTTAAAACACAGGTTAGTAATATTTTCCAGTTTATTATACTTTCGTGTAATTTCCCAGTGAAGAGTCTCCTCATTATGTGGCGATATGTATATCGAGACGAAAACATTTGCTATAGAACATGAGCGCTGTGTTCGTTTTGAGGTTATGAAATTCAGCTTTACATTCATTTTTATAAAAATACATGGCAAGCTGAATTAAGAGTTTTCTTTAATAAGTACAGTATCTACATAAATTAAGTTAATTTTTAAATAAACATTATAGTTTACTTCTATAACTTGTCTTGTAATATAGTTTACTGTTGGGGTTATTGGTTGACTCCAGCAAATATTTTATTTCACTGTGTAATTAGTGATTTTCCACTATTTAATAGTACATACTTTACCTCTCAAAATCACTATTTGCTTAGTGAAATTTCACTAATTGATTTAGTAAAATATTTTCACTAATTAAATTAGTAGTTTTTCACTAATTCGTAGTGACCTACTTCTCGCTAATTCAATTAGTGACATTTCACTATCAAATAGTGAAATTTCACTAATTCAAATTTAGAGAGTTACGTGTAAATAAATAATTGTCTAATTTCGAAAGCATCTTATTGATTCTATAATATTCCAAATTCCTTCTAAACAAGTTGAAACTATCGTTTAACCCTTAAAGAGCTCACCTCCAAATATACCTTCAGATATTTTTGGCTGAAAAAAAATGTTAGTGCCGTTGAAACAATACAAAATACGAAAAAAATAGTTCCAAAGCCTTAGTGGTAATCTATAACTATTTAAAAAAAATACTTGAAAAAAACGGAGACAATCGAAAAAAATTGGAAAGCCCGTTGGGTCTGAGACACCTGAGTTTAAGGATAATGGGTGAGAAAAAGAATTTTTTGTTTGAATAGAATGATTAAGGAGAGAAATATAATAAGTTTTTTTCCAGAATAAATCGTTTTCCTTGCCAATCTTTGATAATGCAGTCTGAATTAGTTTTCATTTAAGTGCATTATCTAAACAATTGTATTATCCTTAGTTTCAGTGTAATCTTTGGTGCAAACAAATGCACTAAAGACGGTAGCAACATTATTTGCATGTACAGAAAGCCCAGAATCAAAAAATATCTGGCATAAAAATCCAAATTAAAATACATTTTTTTTGTAAATTACATTTTCCAATAACGATTTCAACAGGATACATGTAAGATGTATTGATAAGCTATAAATTGTAATAATTACATAATTGGCTAATCGCTGACATCCTGATTTCTGAAATGAGTCCGAGATCTGCAAATAATATTTTCTTTGCTTAAAACATATACATTGATAATATGCTTCATTTGTCTTCGCTGAGTCGACTCTTTTCAAAAAGATATAACGCAAATAAAAGAACCGTTGCAAATACCGTTCGATGATTTCTCTCTTGTGTGGATCATTTTTCTGCATTGAAATCGTATCCATCTTATGATATTCGGTTAAGTGAGACAATATTACAGAAAACGTAACAATTCTCTGACCTCAATAACATATTTGAATGTAAGAAAGTTTTTATTCTAAGATGTTCAGTAGACTATGTATACTTGAAGTTACGAACATTCATTTGAACGAAATTTTTAAAAAAGTTCAAATTTTTTTTGTCTACCCTTACACATCACGCATTATTCAGGCCTGCCTAATACAAGTTTTATTGTCGATATTTAAAAATCTGAAAACGTCAAAAAACGTCTTTTTTGTTCTCACGAATTATAAAGTGGGTGAAAATGTCCGACAAGACCCCTAAAAACCACCCCTACTATATCAATACCTAAAATGTTAAAAATGACAAGTTTGATTGTCGATATTTGAAAATATATAAACGTCGAAAAACATATTTTTTGATCTCACTAATTATAGAGTGCGTGAGGATGATGTTCGGCAAGAACCATAAAAACCACCCTTAATATATCTGTACCTAAAATGTTAAAAATGACAAGTTTGATTGTCAATATTTGAAAATATAAAAACGTCATAAAACGTCGTTTTTTATCTCACGAACTATTAGTTTGTGTGAGAATGTTCGGCTAACCCCCTAAAAACCACCCTTAATATACCAGCACCTAAAATGCTAAAAATGACAGGTTTGATTGTCGATATTTGAAAAAATAAAAAAATAAAAATTCCTCGTTTTTTATCTTACGAGTTATAGAGTGGGGGAGAACGTTTGGCAAGGCTCCTAAAAACCACCCTTAATATATCCGCATCTAAAATGTTAAAAATGACAAGTTTGATTTTTGACGTTTTTATATTTTTAAATATGGATAAACAAACTTGTCATTTTTAACATTGTACGCGTTGATACAGTAGGGGTGGTTTTTGAGGGTCTTAGCGAACATTCTCACCCACTCTATAATTTATGAGATAAGAAAAAGACGTTTTTTGACGTTTTTATATTTTCAAATATCGACAATCAAACCTGTCATTTTTAGCATTTTAGGTTTTTACATTTTTTTTAGCATTTTACATTAAGGGTGGTTTTTAGGGGGTTAGCCGAACTTTCTCACCCAACCTAATAATTCGTGAGGTAAAAAAAGACGTTTTATGACGTTTTTATATTTTCAAATATCAACAATCAAACTTGTCATTTTTAACATTTTAGGTACAGATATATTAAGGGTGGTTTTTAGGGTTCTTGCCGAACATCATCCTCACGCACTCTATAATTAGTGAGATCAAAAAATATGTTTTTCGACGTTTTTATATTTTCAAATATCGATAATCAAACCTGTCATTATTAACATTTTAGGTGCAGATATATTAAGGGTGGTTTTTAGGGGTTTCTTCGCGAATTCTCACCCAACTTATAATTTGTGGCTTAAAAAAGTGGATCTTTGACGTTTTTAAATTGACCAATATCGACAATCAAAATTGTATTTGCTTTTTTCCACAAAAATGAACATTTTTAAAAACTGAATTCGGAGATGCTATAAAATATCATAGCGGACTTCCCTAGACTCTTTTTTGAGAGATAATAACAAAAAAATTTATTGTGCTAAATAAAAACTTTATGCATTATTTTGAGGTTACGTCGTTTTTCATCTCTGCCTTTCCGATAATCTGGAAATTATTTATGAAATAAACTTTTTTGATTGGCTGCAAACAAGGTTAGTTCCGGGAGATTAGTTACTATATTCATTTGTAAGTGGAAAGTTTTCGACCAAAAATATTGTGTAGTTTCAAAGTAACGCTCGGGTGAATTGTAACACACATAACCTCGAAATATACTCGCACGCTGTTAGCAATATCAAAAAAAAATTTTTTTAAACACAAAAAAAGCATGTGGGGACGTCCGTTAGCATGTTGGCTATCATTTCCCAGATTTTGAAGGCAAAATATTTCTTATCCTAGGAAAAAAGCCGGGGGAATCTATCACTGAAAAAATCGATATTATTTCCTAAGCGCTATGCAAATTAATCACATTTTGCTAAATTAAAACTTTTTTGAATTAACCTACAAAAAAAGTGTGTGGGGACGTCCGTTAGCATGTTCGCTATCATTTCCCAAATTTTTAAGACAAAATATTTATTATTCTAGAAAAAAAGCCGGGGGAACCTAAAACTGGTAAAATCGACAATTTTCTAAGTATCACATGCCCTTAACTTCCTAAAAAATAAAAATTTCGAAAACTTCTTCCGATAGAATATTAGTTTTTGTCATGCTTAATAATTTAGGCAAAACAAGATTCGGAAAAAAATCTTTAATTTCGTTTATATGAACGTTCGTAACTTCAAGTACATCAGTCGACTAGATTTAATACTGGCTAGACAATATAGTTAAAGGTTCTGCTTTACAACGAGCTTTACAGTTGGTCAGTCAAATTGAAATCACCTTAAAAGGTCTATTTACAGAGCCAATTCACTTGCCAGCTGTGAATGCCATTCGCTTCAAGTACTCCGCACTCCTTGCATAGTGGACGATGTAAATACGTTTCCTATGTATATTTACTTCTATTCGGGAAACTAGAATCCGGTTATCTTCACGTAGAAATGTCGAAAATATGAGACTCTTGTGAGGATTTCAAGCAGTTTGCTTTGTATTCTGTTTTCAATGAAGGAACTTTCCCATTTTTTCCCTGTTTCTCGTTGTTTATGAGAACTGAATTAATTGAAGTCAAGAAAATCCAAATATTTTTTTTTTGTTAGTTCCGTTTGGTTGAAGATTCTACTATTATATTTTTAATTGTTTTGGTCGAAACTACAACTGTCTAGATAGAAAATTCCTCCTTTTGGTTTGAAAATGCATCATTTTTTAAAAGACTTCATTTTCCTGACTTAAAAATTAAAATATTTAGTTTTTGCGCTAAGTTGTATCTTTTTTCCCAGTCGAAAATATTATGTATAGTTTATACATAGTGTGAAGTATTATATATAATATTTATTTATTTTACACATTTCTTGTATACACAGTAAAACAAAAATGTTCAAAATGATACCGAAATCAATATCATTTTGATATGAAACAAAAATGATACCGAATTCAAGAGCATTTTGATCGGCCGAAGAGAATGTTGTATGAAGTCAAGCCAAGATGGCTGACGTTCTTACAATACTTTAGCTCATATTCAAGCTTTTTGTGGTTTCTGATCGTGCAGTGTACTTGAAAAGTGGAATAAATAACGAAATCTGATATTAGAAAATATCACCTGTTAAGTGTAGTTGTCACTTGCGTGCGGCTAGATGCAATTTGTAGGTTATGTCGTTATGACACCGGCACCAATAATTGGCGGCCATTTTGTTTAGTCTGACAAATGAACCAAAAGATGAGATCAAATTGACCCGAATGGAAAATAATTATGATCTCGAAAGTCAAATGATCGCTGGAGCAAAATGCTCTGCAACAGACTGAACAAAATGGCCGCCAATTCTTGGCGCCGGTGTCATAACGACACAACCTAAATATATGGTATCTAACCGCATGCAACTGACAACTACTCTTAACAAGTGATATTTTTTAATATCAGATTTCGTTATTTGTTTAACTTTTCATGTACACTGCACGATCAGAAACCATAAAAAGCTTGAATGTGCGCTAAAGTACTCTAAGAACTTCAGCCATCTTGGTTTGACTTCATACATGATCTCGATCAGATCATTATGACATCAAAAGTCAATCATTCACTCCGACCAATGAAAATGCTCTTGATTTCGGTATGATTTTTGTTGCATATCCAAATTATATTGATTTCAGTATAATTTTGAACACTTTCTTTGTGTGAAATCTTTTGTTGAAAATTAGACACCTGGAACTTGTTTTGAAGGCCTGGCACGGGCATTTTTTCTAGGCAGCATCAAACATTATGAAAATATATTTATGGTAATTGATCATGTTTTTCTGTGAATAAAGGTCAAAAGTATCAATCTTTGCGTACACGGAGAAACTTTCAGTTATAAAATTTGATGGTATAATATTTATTTTTACAATACGACAATAACAAGCCAGGATATAGTCACTATTGCAAGAATTACTATTGTGAATATTAAAGTCTGAAGTTATTATATCTATTTAAATATAAAATAAATGATTAAATAATTGCACTTATACCAAAAGAAACTTTCTATAATCCGTAAGACAGACTGTGAAGTTTACAAAACACAATAGTAAAAACATTCTGTCTATGTTCATTCTACGCATTTCTAATTTTTCCCATAGAATATAGGAAAAACTTTCATGGTCGAAAGAGCAAAATAAAAATAAATTCGCATTCACCTCACGCACTATACATTTTATACATTAAACATACAATTAGACATTTATATTTTATTCTAAGCTGAAAGAGAAAAAAACCTTGTTAGAAGATATCAGTCCTGGCGGAAATCGAACACGGGTCTCCGGGGCAGCAGAACGGAGATATTTCCCTGTGATAAAACAAATTATAAGTTTTAGGAATTTTATCTCCTTATGAAGTTCGGCGCGTGTAATGACGTCATTTGGTACTGAATCGCGAAGCACTACATTCATTTGTTTTTTCTTTCATTGCACTTTTCCTTTGAAAATGGTAATTTTTCTTACCTGTTTTGCAATTTATGCTACTTTAAATGCTAGTTATTGTAACTACGGTTTTACCATTTGATTTGTGAATATCACTTTTTTCAACTTCAATCTGCTATCAAAAATATGAATTTTTCTAACTATAAATGGCAATATTAGGTTTGTAGTATATTTATAAATGAAATGGAAAATGTATTTCTTCCTATGGCTGCGGCAATAATACTATTTTCTCCGCTGAATCCTAGATTGCCATCGAACTTTTGTAAATATCAATATTATAATGCCAATTTTTACGATCAAGAGTTTCTACGTGTATGCGTGGAAATCATACTTCAATCCATATTCTATCTTTGGCATTACACTTATGTCCCTACTCGCCAATTTTAAATGCATTTTTTGAAATCGAAAAACAGCTTTTCAAAGTTCTGCCTTCAAAAATGCCCCAGCGACTTGTTTTTCAAACTATAGAGGTTTCGACTGGAGCTTAAATTGTCGGGAATTTCTGTCGGAATTCCCCCTTTCAGAATTGCCTGACAACCATAAATCATGTTTGTAGGATTTTCTCAAGTTGTAAATTGACTGAGTAAAGCCCATTTTGTATTTTCTCCCCTTTACTTAAGGGTGGTAAGGATTAAATTTATATTTTCTATTTCGTATAGTGTTTCTTTATAATAAAATATAATTTTTAAATACCTTTCGAGTTTTACATCAATTTAAAATAAAAAATGTACCTTTAAATAAATGAGAATTACAACTATAAAATTTTGTAAATATTTGTTACTTACTATGAATAATAATAAATTCACAACAATTTCCAGGAACTTTGCAATCGTTTTCATAATTGTTCTGGTACCTTTTACGGAAGTTGTCGATAAATTTGAAAATATTTTTGAAAAGTTCCAGATAATTTTCAAGAATTCAATTTCCTAACTTAGAAACCAAGTATCAAGCATATCTTTGAAGTTTCCATATTAAGCCGAAGTTTCTGTGAAAGTACCACGACGTTACTTTTTGTCTAGGTCTTCACAACTTCTCTTAGTATTCTTTTTTTGGTTGAAAAGTATACTATTGTATTTTTGGTTCAGAATTAATCTCTTTTGTTTAAAAATTCTACTGTTTGATTAGAAATTTAATTAATTTGTTTCAAATTGAACCGTTTTGTGGAAGTCATCTTTTTCGTCCCAAGTCCAATTGTTTTGTTGAACATATTTGTCTTTTTAAAATAAAAAATTCGTACTTTTGGATTGAAAATTCCTATTTTTTGGTAGAAAAGTCATATGTTGTAATTGAAAATTTACCTTTCTAGCGGTTGAAGATGAACTTTTTTTAAATTCAACAGTATTCTAGAAAAATCGTCATTTTTAATTGAAACTTCCACTATTTTGTTAAAAATTCAACTATTTTGTTGAAGACTCGTCTCTTTAGTTTGGCTGAATCAAACTAATTTTGATTAAAAATTAAAATCATTTTTGGGTGAAAAATGCAACTAGTTGGCCTTGGTAGGCTGAAAGTTCAAATATGTTATTGAAAATTCGTCTCTTTTGATGAAAATTTATCATCTTGGATAGAAAATTCGTTCTTTTGGATTGAAAATTAATCTTTTCTTGTTAAAAAGTCAACTTTCCTTGTTCAAAATTAACATTTCTGTTAGAAACTAAACTGTCTTTTAAAAAATTAATTTTCTTGATTTGAAAATTAAATTATGGTTTTCGGGTATGGTTTAATTTTTTCAGTTCGACCAGGTAATTTTTCTATAAATGCTTGTGTGTTTCTGTATGGTCAGGACGATATTTTGCCCTAAAATATTTGATAAACTAGCAAAATATTTTGAATAATTTTACACAGTTTTTTGAGAAAAGATTGATTAATGTAAAAGTCATCTCAAACATTTTTAATAAATAATTATTAAGTTAAGAATTTTGTATGAAAATCAACTTTTTATAAAAACATCTATCAAAATCTACAAAGACGGAATCTTATGTTTTAGTAGTTTTTCTTAGAAAATGGCGAATTTCTAGGAACATTTAGAAATACCTTTGTATGGAATTTCAAGAAAATCCATATTGGAAAAGATACATATAGATGTAGATGAAAAGTGCCTGCTGTAAGTCATAAAACTCTAAATTTGTATCAAGTAGTTGAAATTTGAAAGAGAAAAAGTTTTTGATTAATCAGTGAAGAGTAGTATCCTTGTAGTAAACTATTCAGCACGGTACAGTTCAGATTTCGCTACCACCTTTATTTTGGTCTTGCGGCTCTGGACTGGTAGCTTTAAAGGAAATCCGCGAAGGTACGTCTTGCCGCCTCTCGCGCAGCAGAAATGACGCGCCGAGTGTTTAAGACAGAAGTCCAAACGTAACAAAGCATAATTACCTGGAGTAGAGACTACCATGACCAACATGGCGGTTCCTTGAGAGCAAAGCTCTTCAATGGCTGTGTTCCAGCTGAAGTTGTTTTTTTTAAATTAATAATGCGCAACATTTAGGGAGTTTTAGTTACATAAATTTATGCATTTTTAAGCTTAGTTTTTTACCCTTAAAATTTTGGAAATTAGCGTCAACACAATTTTAGGGAAAGTTCCCCAAGAAATCTTTTACAGTGTAATTACTTCGGAACAATTTTATTATGATATGATTCCTCCTGTACCCGATGAGGCCCCGAATAGGATAAGTCGGGTCACGACTAGCCCACGACTAATCTACCGTGACGCTAATGGGCTGGGGCTAGTCAGATGACCCGACTAGCCCCCGACTTTAAGTGGGGTCAACTGGTCGGGAACCAGACTAGTTCCCCATTTGAATTTCTACACGAGCATTCGGTTGAAAATTCATCATTGTAGGTAGCAAATTCAAGCACTTGATTAACAATTTAACTATTTTTTTTTAAATTTAATCACTTGGTTGGAACTTAATCTTTCATTTGTAAATTCAAGCATTTGGTTGAAAATTCATCTTTTTTTGGGTAGAGAATTCATATTTCTTTGTTAAAAATGAAACTTATTGTTACAAATTAAACTGTATTCTTAAAAAGTTATTTGAAATCTGCGATGCTTAAAGCGTTCCATATTGTATTTTATATGTTACCTACATTAATTTTATTTTGAAGGATTTACTCCCGTATTATTCCCCTATTTTCCATTTCTAAATACATGTCGTAGATGTAGTGAAGACGAAGGACATTACTCTAAACTCAGATAAGATGTTACATAGATACAGAGAATTGTAGCTCTTTCGTGCACTTAAGAACCGTCTGGTTTGTATCTAGAATCTAGAATTTTCAGGCAACCTTGCATTTGCGCAAATAAGGTTGCTGAGCACGTGCAAATGTCCGGATATCACAAGGGAGACTTCGTCAAAATTACAAAACTAATGAGATTGTTGCATCTCTCTTCTTCTTAGACCGGCGACTATATATATACGTGTGTGTGTGTGTATGTGTGTGTGTGTATGTCTATTATTCTACAAAGACTTGATTACTAGTGAAGAGAAATACCAAGTTCTACTTCCTTCCACTGTGTCTCGTAACGGTTCACCATTTTTCGTCGGGATCTGAACACACCCACTCAAAGACTTTAGAGGAAATAAGATATTCCTTCGATATATATGTCGTACAAGATAAGAATTCTTTTATATTATTCAAGATTAAGATTGTCTTCATTATTGACCTCACAATTTACTCTTCTGTATACCTCTTTTTTTATTTTCAATCGAATTTTTCTTTTTTTTAAAGAGTCAATTTTGTTATGGGCTTAGGATAACCTTTCTCATTTAATAAATAAAAAATACATTTTTTCATCTGGAAAACCTGGAATATCGTTGAAACGTCACGGAGTTTTGTTAGGGAAAGTCCGTGAAAAGTTAAAGAGTTTCTTTGAGCGTGGCTAAAATTTGCTTTGGAAATTGTAATCTTAAATTAAATAACTATATTTTTCATTTATAAAAGTAAACTTGTAGTATTGAATTTATACTTTCGGTTATATCAAACTTATTTTTTTTGTATCCACTAATTTCAGTAAGATATTTTTTATTCGAAATATCAATAGCTTTATAATTCAACAGTTTCGTTGAATTTCCTTTCTTTCTTGATGGGAAATTCTTCCTTTTGGTAATAAAATTCATCTCTGTTGGTAGAAATTTCTTCTGTTTCGTTTGAGGATCCTGATATTTCGTTGAGAATCAACTTCTTTGTTGAATATTTTTATTTTCGGTTTAAATGCAATTGCTTTGTAGAAAAGTCGTCTTATTAATTTGGAATTTCAACTATTTAGTTAAAAATTCAACTGTTTCGTTGGAAATTAACGTTTTTGTTGAAAATTTATATTTGCATTTTTTTTAAGTTAGCATCTTGTTATAGGTTAAGTAGTCAACTACTTTATAGAAAATGCAACTATTTGTTTGAAAATTAAGTTTTTTGTTGAAATTTTATATTTTCGAATTAAGGTTTCAAATACTTTGTAGGAAATTCGCATTTTTGAAAACTGCACTATTTGGTTGAAAGTTATCTGTTTGTTGAGAATTCATATTTCTTTCTTCGAAAACTATTCTTTTCAGGTAGAAAGTACAACTATTTTATTGAAAATGTAACTTTTTGATTGAATATTAATTTTGTTTAAAAATGCATATTTTCAGTATGAAATTTCAACTATTATGTAGAAAATTCTTATATTTGGCTTGAAAATTCAACTATTTGCCAAAAAATAAACTGTTTGTCGTTAATTTATATTTGCGGGTTAACATTTTTGAAATGTTTTGTAGAAAATTATTTTTTTTTAATTAAAATTTCAACAATTTAGTTGAAATTTCGTTCCTTTCGTGGCTGTAAAATCTTGGTTTAAATTCAACTCTTTTGTTATAAATTCGGCTGTTTGGTTAGCAAATTAATCGCTTTTTGTAAAAATGTAATTGTTTTTTTGGTTAAAATAGCAACTGTTCCACTGAAAAATAATCTGTTTTGATTGAAAGTTAAACCATTTGGTTAAAAATTCATCTTCTTTGGTAAAAAATTATTCTCTACTTGTTGCAAATTTAACTATTTTGTTAAAAATTCATAAAATTTTCTGAAAATGCAGCGAGTTTTTCTTATTTCCTAGTGCTTAATTTTGAAGTTTTTTTCCAATTTATTCGAATTCTTTTGAGTTTGTCCTTCATGGAGAAAAATGAGTCTGCTTGTGTTGCAGGAATTTCAGTTAAAATAAGGACTTAATTTTCTGCAGATTTTACAGAATTTTCAGTAACTTTACAGATGTATATACTTCCTGTAAAATTTATAGAATTTTGTATTACAGCTTACAGTTACCAAACGTCAAATTGACAGAAAAGTTCAGTTGTGCGGCAGCATTAAAAAAAAGTTGACTGAAATCTGAATTTACTGAAAATACTGGAATTGTCAGGATATTTTTTCCTTCGGAATGTGAGTAGACAGTCTAGGGTGGTCCAAAAACTAACTTTTTGTCAGTTTCGTTACTCTATCTTCTGCCAAATCGTGTAAAAAATTAGATTATTTTTTATAAATCAAAAAAAAAAGGTTTAAAAGATTAATGTTTAAAAATGACAAATGACATACTTAAAAACAATAACTGTAACAACAAAATGGCGGTTAGGCATTGCTGAAAATAACTTTTGCAAGTATTACTCAGAAAACTACCTTAAAATGAAAAAACTACCCTCTATAGATTGTTGAAAATGTATAATGTGTTTTTTTCATACACCTTCAATATTTTCAGCCTTGAATGATTAAAAAAAAATAAATTTGTAAAAGTTAAAATGTGCGTCATTAATAGAAAACTACCCTTAAACTTTAAAACTCATAAAAATTGTACTTTTTTAATGAATTGAAAATATGCACTTGTAAAATAGTTCACATTTTGCAAAAAGCTGGAAATTATGTGAAGAACTGTGAAAGAATTAAACTATCGTTTTAACGGGTAGTTGAAAAAAGCTTCAGGGTAGTTTTCTATCATTAACACACTTTTTTAATTTTATAAGTCATAGAGGGTGGTTTTTTACTTTTAAGGGTAGTATTCTGAATAAAATTAGAGTAAAATTATTTTCAGTGATTCACAATTATTTTTACATCAAATTAAAGAAAAAAGGGGTGTGACAGCCAAAAAAAATAATTAATTTTTTTTGGCCACCCTAGCAGACGCCCGGATAACTAAAATTTGAATGAGATAAATTCGCTACCGGAGAATTCAGATTAGCAATAGAGCTTTCGATACCTCCATATTAAATGATCAAGTAAACGGTCGGTGTTCGCCTCGGCGAACGGAATAGGAAACGGATAGCTATGGCTTCTCAGTATAGTATCGGTGTACGACCACGATTTATCGAGAATCGTTTCGCTTTCTGCTCGAGTTTCTGCTCCGCCCAGCGAATTTTCGCAACCATTCTTCGCACTTTTCAGTGAAAATTCGTGCCTTGTCAGAAAGCGAGTAAAATTTGTATTCCATACTGTATAGAACTATAAGGGAACCTCAGCAATGAGGTTTGGACTGCACATAGCACTCAATAATAACTACACCTAGAAAATGATTTGGTTGAATCAACTTCAGAATGTGGTTGTTATATGGACAATAAAGTATGTGGTTGACCCCAGACAATTTGTGGTTAGTATAATTGGTTGATTTTGCCATATATTTTGTTCAATCGAGGAAATATTTTAATTGATTCAAATAAAACATTCGGTTAATTCAAGTCAGTATTTTCTTCCATCCACGACAATATTTTAATTATTTCAAGTAAGTATTTTTTCAGGCCTAAGAAAATATTTTGGTTCATTTAGCTAAAACTTGTATAGTTCATTTAACCATAAAGGAAGGACCCATCCCAATGTACATTATAAATTCCTTACCATAAGATTTTGTCATCTTAGGTGAATTATTCAACAGTTTATGTAACTACCAAATATCGCCAGACGAGATTATTTGACAAGACATTTGCAATATAAATTGTGCAGGATCCTTTCTATATTTGATTCATAAAATCGTTCCGCTGTTTTATAAAAAACTTAATCACGCAATCTTCAATAATCCAACATATTCAAGTAATTTTGCGGATTTTTCACATAATCACTTAATCATTATTGATTCTGTTTCCGAATCACTTATTTTGATAAGAATCACCGGGATGTAAATACGCAAACGGATTATATTTTTATGTTTTTTTTTTTACGCTACAGACTTTGGAACGTAGACTGTCATTTTGAATTCGAGCATAAACTCTGATTGACTGATTCAGCAAACGAATTTGGTAAACTGGACCAAAATTTTGTTTATTTGACCAAAGCGATTTCTGAAATCAACCCAATACGGTCAACAAACGATTATGTTGAATGAAGAACAATTTCTTTTGTGTGTAAACTGTTAGGCCGGGAAAGGTTGTTACTTATAGAATCATATTCGACGTATTTTACACTTTTAGAGGCATCTAAACTTTTTTCAACAAGTTAGAAGTAATAAACGTCTAAGTAAAATAAAGATGTGTGAACGTCATCAGCGAGCCGCCTAAAATAATTACTGAGCAACGCATTGTGCCAACAGTGTGACGGGTAAATCGATAAGAAGAAAAGTGTTCCAACCTAGGACCATCTAATAATTCTTTTTCGTATTGAGTTTTGTCGCGGTAATATAGCATATTCTTGCTGTTTTCAACTAATTGTAACATAAATTTATGTTACTCTATTGATAATTGTAACAGTATTACTAGTCATTTACCTAATAATATTAGTAACATCTAGTACGTGATATTATTATTAAAATTAAAGGTAATCGTAACTTTACGAAATCATAATAAATGAATAATCAAATAAAGGTTCATCCACAAACTAAAGTAAGGTGGTTAAAATACAAATTCCTAGTTAAAAATTAATCCGGTTCGGTTGAAAATTAACTTTTTTGTTGAAAATTCTCATTTCTGGGTTGAAAATTTAATTCTTTTGTAGAAAATTCGTATTTTCAGATTGAAAATTTAACAATATGGTAGAAAATTGAACAATTGCTCAAGAGTTGTAATACTTTGTTAAAAATTCCATTTTTTATTTCCAGATTTAGAGTCTAAAATGGCCGGAATTCATCCGGACGTATAATATCCCCCTATACATAACTCTATACGAGCCATAAGGGTGTTTTTCACGCGGACGCCCACATATAATTATTGAACACTTTCTGATTGAAGTTGCAAATATTTGGTTTGAAATTGATGTATTTTGTTAACAATTTTTTTGTTAGAAAATTATTCCTCTTGCTTGAAAATTAATTTTTTTTAAATGCAACTTTTTGTTGAAAATTAATCTGTTTTAGTGGAGATATCAAGTATTTTGTTTGCATTTATATTTTTTGGTAGAAAATTTTTTTTTTGTTACAAAAGCAATTGTTCGGTTAAAAAATAATTTGTTTTAGTTGGGGATTCAAGTGTTTTTTTAAGTTCGTCGTTTTTGGTTGAATCAAATGGTTATTTATGAAAGTTTTTGTTGTTGAAATATCAACTATTATATATATTTTTTTGAGAGTTCATCTTCTTAAGTTGAAAATTCATTTCTGGATGAAAATGGACAACTGTTTAAAAAAATCCTTCTAATGGGTTAAAAATGTTGTTTTTTTCAAGTGTCCACCATTGTGAAAAAAAGGCAGAATTTCATGATTTGTTTACACTTATTTAGAAATTATGTCGAATTAAAGTTGAATGCTTAATGGTGAGAAATGTTATTTGTGATATAGTTGTGAGGCGGTTATCGTCAGCGGCCAAGTAGCAGAGTGTTCGTACATCCCGCAGGATCCCCTGGCAAATGATTATTCATGCCACGACGCTCCCGCGGGTAGTTATTTGCGTCTCCTTCTCTTGTTGTGGTTCAGGACTTTCCTTTATAGTTTATACTATATATACCTAATGCACAGCTTTACCGATAATAGAGTCAATATGAGTCCACAAAAACTAAAGAACATATTAAGAAGTACCAACAAATATACATAATGCATAATGTAGATAAAAGTTAACTTGCGCCTATTTTATAGGTAGCAAGATATTTTTATGCTGTCTATATAACAAGATGGCAATAGGTCAGAGAAAACCTGAAAATTTGGGAAAAGTTAGGAATTTTTTTTTTAAGTAACACAGAAAAACACTCAGAAAAATGTTTGTTTCAATGAAACAACAAAATTTATTTGAATTCATATAATTGAATCAAACAGATTTTTTTCTTCAATTTAGAAAAGGTTTATTTAATTTTAAGAAATGGAAACTATTTGCCTTATTGATTGAAACAAATAATTTGTTTATTACAATTTGTTTGATTTATATAAAAGATTGACTTTTATTAAACAATGCATTTGTTTAAAATCTGTTTATTCGAATGCATAAAAAATTTATTTTATTCCGACAAAAAATACAGTACAAAGCAGTACTAGAAAGTGTCGCTAGGCTTGTTGCTAAAGCGCTGCTGACGGTTCCTAAGGGACTAACCTAGAATCTAAATTAATTGATCATTGGATTTATTTGATGGCATTCGTATTTTTTTCAATGTTGTATTATTCTAAAGGTTCTGATTTACTATAAAATCATAAATTAATTAAAAAATGGACGCAATATCTCTAGTTTCGGAACTACTTGAAGTTTAGGGTTTTTATCTTGGATCTAATTGAAGATTTCGGATGTCAGTCTTCTTCAGTACTAACCTCCTTTCTTTACATGGATGATCTATGAAGGAATGCTCATTTTTGAGGTTAAGTGTAAAAAAAAGATTTGCTTCACTTGAGCAAAATCTTTAATTAATTTAAAATATATATATTCAATGTAAAGAAGAACTTTACTTATTTTAAACAAGAAACTTATTTTAACAAACCAAACATTTATTTTAACCAAACAATTAAGGACAAACAAAAAATTTATTTGAAACAAACAAACATTTGTTTGACCCCATATTAAAGAAATAATTTGCTTGATTCAAACGAAATGCTGTTAAAGTTTACATGCTATTTGGCGAAAGTTTATCCTACGATGGAATAAAAGCTGTCGCCTGCTACGGCATTCTTAGCAGCAATGGGAAAACGGCAAAGTATGAGTGAATTCAAGCTATTAATCGGGACAGCAGATTTAAAACAACACAGAAAAAAACAAAAGTTAGAATTTTTCCAGGCAAGACTTTCAAACGGTTAAGAATTAAACATATTTCGGCGCAAGTTTCACTGAGGTTAGGAGAATAGATAGCGCTGGCATCGCAATTCTAGCTACATCGCGAATAAAAATGGAGCGATTATAAGGCGAAAGATTATCCAGGCACAGTTAAAAATTGGAAATTATCTTCGTTTCATGTAAGGTTTATCCGGCAAGGGTTATTTTTGTTGGGGTGAATCTTCCACCCATATATATTATATATTATATATATATATAATTTTAGGTGATAATAATACATTACAACGTTATATTTTATATTTTAATGAAATAAGTTATATTTGCTATCTGAAATAGATACTAACATTCTACTAAAAGCCCGGTTTTCGGATTTTCTTTAACTAATTACTTTTATTTCACGGGAGAAAACACAAGGAAAAATGCATCCCATTATCATTATGGGAAGACTGCGTTTTATCCACACATTCACTCTGAAATGTACACGAAAATTCGGAAAAAAATCTAACTTTTCTCTAAACGTCCGCTTCTCAAATTTTATTTTATTAATAAAATTACTATTTAACGATATAGGGATAAATCTTCTTTTTTGCTGTTAGCGGACATCAAATACAAGTAACAAGTGAAAGAATATTTAAGAGCTGAGCATTACGCAGACAGTTCCAAAAAATTCCGAATTTTTGTGGACATTTCAAAGTGCGTTGGTGAATAAAATGCTGCCTTGCGATTAGGATATTGGAATGAAACTTTTTCTTGTGTTGTTGGACATCGAGTACAAGTAATTGTTGAAATACAATTCTACAACTGAAATTTCAGAAGAAAGTTATAGTTTTTTCCAGATTTTCATGTATATTTCTGAGGGCATGGGTGGATTAAGCGTAGTCTTCCAGTAATGATATTTTTTTGTGTTTTCTGATATCAAGTAAAAGTAACTAATAAAAGAAAATCCAAGAACCGAGTTTTAAGTCAAAAGTTACATTTTTTACGAATGTAAAATGTAAATTACTTCAATAAAATAATAAATATGACGTTATAATGAGCTATTACTGTTTAAAACGATACATTACATTATTTTTACGATAATTACACAAAAAAATATTGATGTAATTTTTTTATATTCTATATTGGCGTTTATAAACGTTGCGAATTTCAGTGGCATTGCATTTCTATAAGAGATGCTTTAAATAAATGTCAAGGATAATAAATTAAAAAAATTTTTATTGTAATTTCAAACTGTTCTATTTCGTTTATGCAAAAGGTTATATGTTAAAAATGTTACAAGATTAAGATTTTATCTTTTTTTCTGTGATTAAGGTTGGTCACTGGACATAAATGATTATTGGATATTAGTGAGAAAACGCTATGCAATATTTTATTAAATGATGAGAGAATTGAACAAGTTGATAAGTTCGTATACCTTGGTAGCTTATTTACTAGGGACGGGAAG
>NC_046660.1:37084348-37085660 GCF_010883055.1 Belonocnema kinseyi | reverse complement strand
AAATAAAAAATAAATTATTAAGATTAAGTATCTTAAAACATATTCTTAATTTCATATTGCAATACAAACTCTTAGGGTGCTTCCAAGTCAACAAAAACGCTAAAAACAAAAAATGTTCCTCTTCCATATCACCAAAAAATCTTCCCTTAAACTTAAACAAAAAATGAAAAAGAAAAAAATAGCCTCTTTCAATTCATAAAAAAATAATTAGCCAAAGCTTCATTACTTCCAGCTCAATAATAATGATAAAAACAAATTCCAACATTGTTTTATACAGAAATCCTTTTAGGTTTAAACTTTTCAATTTTAAGTCATTTCAAATTAATAATCGTTCAATTGTTATTCATACATAATAATTTAACACTTCCACTATTGATTGGCGTCATTTTAGAAACAAAAAATATATATTATATATAATACATATTTTTTGTTTTTAAAATTACGTCAATCAACATTATGAGATGAAGAAACATAAAATAAATTAAAATCGTTACTTACGATCGAAATAAGCAATGCATATGCATGTAATTGAATGTATTTCAAGCTGAGATCTCAATATCAAGGTACTCACCTGAAACAGAAAAAAAAATATAAAGCTTAGTCTTACTTTCTTATAGTCACGATTAGTAAGAACTTCGTTTATCGCAAGTGAGATAAAATGCAAAAATATTTAAATTAGCAAAATATAATATTCTTTTAATCTTATTTGATTAGATATATGTATAAGTTACGTAAATAAATTGGTAACAATTTTATGAAACAACTGAAAAAAAGAAACAGAAATACAAGGAAAGTTAATTACTATAAATAATATTATATCAGGGTAGCCGCAATCGTCATTCTCAAAATTCCCTCATTTTGCCTGACGAACTGATCATTTTCACTGACCATTATTATTATTATTATTATTATTATTATTATTATTACACCATTAAGCCATTTCCCTTTCGGGGTAGGCGTGACTCACTCGGCAGGGGAAAGGAGTAGTGTGTGGATGGGATAGAGATTTTTCAGATTGATCCAGAATTCTCGTGCTATTTATGTAAATAACACGTTCGTTCCGCAACACTGCTCCGACCCAGGTTGCTGATCAATCTCTCTAGCAATCACCCCAAGGGAAGAACCTCACGAAGCTGTTATGTAAGGTTCCCCACTTGGGTCCATTAATAGCCAAGGTCTTCGTTTCAGGCGTCGTTCACTCTACTGACACTTTTTTATTAACTATTTTCCACCATACTTTCCTGTCCTGGCATACTTCTCTAGCTTCTTTTATGTCCATGCATTTTTTCATGCAGGCTCTCGTGTTTCTGTG
>NC_046660.1:37076721-37084248 GCF_010883055.1 Belonocnema kinseyi | reverse complement strand
ATTAAAAAATTTTACCGTAAAACCCCGAGAACTGATTGCTTGCTTTTTTAATAATTAAAAAGAGAGCTAATCATACGATTTCTAAAAGTAACGTTTCTTAATTATGGTTCTGTATTTCGCGTTTCCGAGAATCGACGCCGATCCGCGTGGATGGGTGAGTGAGTTGCGAGGGGATGTGCGGTGTTCACTCAGGCATGATAAACCCCAGAGAGAAGCAGGAGAGAGACAACACCGTTCCGAGACTCTTGATTTATGGTCACCTTCAGCCAAAAAATCGATACTTAATCCAGATTTGACTGTATATCTATATTTTATGAGAAAAAGAATTTTTATGTTTTTCCATTATCAGAAAATCGTTTTGCACGTTTGTTGCTCTGTGAGATTTTTTTCGTTGACTTAATTTTGATGACTAAGTTTTAATTTGCTTACTCCTCATTTATCTGAGTTGCAACAGGGATTTTTAGAAAATAATTATCGTTTTTATTTCAGGGCAGAAGTTTCGGTAAAGAAATATAATTTTACTTGAAACAGGGAATTTTTTACAAGAAACTAGAATTTTTTAAAAATATTGTAATTCGGAATTCAGAATCATAATTCGTCACAATTTGGAAGTTCCCTCTTCTAAATTTTAGATAAGGAAAGTACTTCAAGCAGTTTTTAGAGTAAAAGTAGTATTTCAAAAGAGTAATATTTCTCAATTATAATATAGAAAAGTTTGTTTACATTGTTCGTTGTCAATTTATCTTTCTTTAGTTAAACATTCAAGTAGTTGTTTAAAAATGAAATTTTTTTATTCAAAATGAATTTTTTGTTTGTTGAAGATTCATCGTTTTAATTTAAAATTCACCCCTGAATAAAGATGTAACTTTGTTGAAAATCAGTTTATCTTTTTTGGTGAAAATCCAACTATTTGGGTGAACATTTATATTTTGCATTCAAAAATAACACTATCTGGTTGAAAATAAATATTTTCAGCATATTTTAAAATGTTCTTTTTGTTTGAAAAAATATTTTTTTTTTTAGTTAAAAATTCGCTTTTTTTGGTACAAATGTATCATCTTGGGTAAAAATTAATGTTTCTGGACAAAAATTCAAGTATCCAAGTTAAAGATTTATCATTTCAGTTACAAATTCATCTTTCTGGTTCCAAATTTAACTATTCCAGTTACATATTTACAACTTGAATTTGACTATTCATCACTTTGTTTGAAAATGTAACTATTTTTTGAAAGTTAGTTTTTTTGTTGTTGAAGTTAATTTTTTTTGCATGTAGTTCTTTAAAAAGAGAATTTAACTTATTCCAATTGAAAATTCTATAGTTGTAATTGAAAATTCAGCTGTTTAGTTGAAAATTAATTATTTAAGTTTTGGTTGAAAATTTATCTTTTTTAGTAAAAATTATTATTTTCTTTTCAAGATTCATTGTTTTAGCTGAAAACTCTATTGTTTCGTTTAAAATTAATTTTCTTTCAACATATAAAATGTTGCTATTCCATTTCCGGTTGAAAATGATTATTTTCCTTATAGTTCCAAATTTAACTATTTTGTTAAAAATGTGTCTTCTTTAATTAAAAATTCAACTATTTCATTGAAGATTCATGTATTTTTTTGAATAATTTTTTAGTGGAAAATTTAAAAACTTGACCCAGAAAACGACGGGGAACTTGAAATCATCCTCCAAATCGCCACCCTGCAATTTCTTAAAATCTCTTAATAGGCCAAACAAATCATCAAAATACCTTTAAATTTCTTAAAATCCGTTGAAATCTTTTGAACTCGAGTGTAATCTCGTAAAATATTCAAAAATGCTTGATAAAATCCGTAGATTAACTTTGAAATATTTTGAAATCAATTCAAATTCATTAAAACAGCGGAAATTCCTTTGAAATCTTTGCAAATCTTTTGATATTCTTTCAAATCTGCGAAATCTCATTAAAATCCTCTGATATACTTAAGAATTCGGTAAAATACTTGGGATTTTCTTGAAATATTTTGAAGATCCTTAAAAATCCCGTGTCTTCTTTGGAAATATCACGAAATATCTTAACATCTTTTCAAATGACAACTTTTAAGATAGCCTTATGATATAAAAAATTCATATATTAATATATTAATGTATTAAGTAATATATTGTTGATCTTAGGTAAGTGGTGGGGAGGCCAGATAAATTCTACACATTTGCTCAATGAGGGGTGGGGGTTAAAATTAAAAATATCTTCCTCAGATAATTAATGGACATTCCTAAATGAGATTGTAAAGAAACTTTTTAAAAAATACATTAATTAATGCGGGACGCCACTACACAGAACCCATTTTATTACTTTCACGCATTTTCGCAAATTGCCAAAAAGTCTGTTAATTACATGCGCAATTTATTCGTTAAAAATTCACACCAAGGAAGTGTATTTTAGAGCATTAAACAAGTCAGCGATGACTTCTCACTGTCACTGGCGCCTGCTTTTTAAGGACACTAAAAAGCGAGCTAAAAAGTACATAATTAAGGGGGTATAAATGGAGCTCTCCTAGCATGTAAGGAAGTATCCGCTTTTCTGTAATTCTGTCTCTTTGGCTCTGCGCCAGTGTCTGAACTGCACGGAAATTTCTAGTTTTGTTTCCCGACATAATATTATCACGCTTCACGTTCAGAGTCTACGCAAAATTTGCATAAGATCCGCTCACGAGAGGCCAGTTATTTTTGTAAAAAGGAAGTCCCGGAAAAATATAATTGTAGCAAAATTGTATTGTTCTGTTCCTTTCGTTATTGGGAAAAAATGTCAGATACGTCAGCGCTAATAGATTGAATAAAGTTATTTTTAACTTGAATACGAGAGGGCTTTTATGACAAGGCTTGAAGTCTGGTTGACGGTGAATCCTTCACTCGATTGCATCAAGAAAGAAATCCTCGACATTCTATTCTATTCCTATAGAATATGGATAGACCATAGAGCTGTCTTCGAAAGTGAATTTATTTTCTGGCAAGAGACTCGCATTTATTTTTTCAGGATTTTGAACCCGGTAAAATAATTTTGCATTTCCAGTTACTCACCAGGCGCACAGTAGGGTAATTTATTTTAAAAAGTCCATTTTTTTGTTGAATAAAAATTGAGTAAAAAATCTAAAATTGTTTGTCACAAATTAGTTAGAAAACCAGTTTAATGACTGGGAGGTTTTATTTTAAGCTTGATAATTATCAATTTTCCTTGAAATTGAAATTAATATTTTTTCATTTAAATTAAACCAATTTTTATATTCAAAAATTCAACATTTTTATGTTTCAACTAAAATCGTTCAATCTTGTACAATTTCAAATCAAAAGTTTTAATTTGTGAACAGGTTTTAGTGCTTCTTCTTTAATTTGTCGAATTTCAGTTATCCTAAACGTAAGATTGCATCCTGTATGGAACCGAGATTATTCAGAAAATCCAATTTATGTTCAAAGATACCCTGTAGATGTCGTAGATATCTATAGATATCCTGAAGATATTTACGAGATTCTTGTACAAGAAGAAAATTTCTGTATCCCTGGGATAGCCATAAGATATTCTGAGATGTTTTTGGATGTTTCTTGGGTATTCAAATGTGTAATATCTCGATTTCGTATTTTAATTATTTATTTTAATTTTTAATTTTTTTTATTTTTATAGTTAAGTAATTTTAATTTGAAGAAACCTTTGAACTTGAAAGGCTTATAAATTTACGACATGTTTCTATATTGTACAACTTCCAATTTAAAGTCATAATAGTTAAATGATTAAATTGAAAATTAATTAAACTGAATAATATTTGTCTGCAAATCTATATCTAAACGAGACAATTTCAATCTTTCCATTTGGACAATTTTAGATTAAATTACATTTAATTTGACTAATTTTTAGGTTTTGCAATTTGTCTAATTCTTATTGACGCAAATGTAGAATTGTTTGATCTTGAATTGTATCGTTTGGAATAAACACGCTTTGTAAATTTTCAAATTGAATTATTTTTTCAATTTTAAACCCTGTAAAGGAACACGTATTTTATAGCGTGTTCGAAATTTTTTATTGTTATTTTTTACAATCATTCGAACATTAACTGTGAATTTTCAAAAAATGACAGAAATTTGTTTTAAGGTGCAGTATTTTTCGAACAAGATAAGGTATTCGGTTTTTTTACTCGGCGTATAGGAATTCTTGCCCTTTCAGTTCATCCAAAAAATTCAAAATGTAAAATGGCGGCTGTTTTCCTAAAATTCTTGAAAGCGGATTATCTCAAAAACTCCTCTATGTACCATTTTTTTTAGAAATAGATGGTGATATATAATTACAAAATATCTTGCGAGTGTCGTTCTTGCTGAGCTACATTTTATTGGAAACAACGAAAGGTACATAACGATGTTCAGATAAAAGTTTATTGTACATCTAGAACAGTTCTTGAAAAAGATACCTCTTACGCATTTCTGTTATCTTGCATTGTTTACGAGAAAAAATCAAAATTTATATTTCAAAAAAAATCCCCGGCTTGAAAAATGTTTTACCCCGCATAAAACTAACAGGTTTTCTTTTTTTTATCATTTAAAGAAACTTTTCAAAAATATTTGAAAAAATTTAAATGGGCGGGTTTTTTGAAAATCTACTTTTCATGTTTTGAAACTTTGATTAAAATTTTTTTTTAATTTTCATGAAACCCCTACCTTCTTCCTCCCATACTTTTTACAATTTCTGCCCATACGAGTAAGAAATTCTATTAGTTCTATGGGGGCTTATCCATTTTTAAGGCCGCAAAAATTATGTTTTTCAAAAAAAAATTTTTTGATTTTTTTCCAAACGATACAAGATATCATAAAAGAGCAAGAGGTATTTTTGTAGATCTTTTTGAGATTTGTAAGCTGCTATCTAAACATATTCTTGTATCTTTATTTCTTTAGTAGTACGCATTATCATCTATGTTTCAAAAGTGAGTTTTTTTGTAGAAACTGCTTGGAAGAATTAAAAAAAATAACCGCCGTTTAGTCATTTGATTAAATTTTTTAATTTTCTGTTAATAAATTGAAAGAGTTATAATTCCCGTGGCGAACGAAAAACGAAAATACTGAATAACTACGTTTGTTAAAAATACTGCATTTAAATAAAATTTGATCAAACTGTGAAATACGTGTTATCTAAATGCCAAATCATTAATGTTTTGAATTTGAAATAGTTCAGTTTAAATTTTGTAATTTTAAATGATTCTAATTTAGAATTCGATCCGTCCGTAATCTACTCGGTTACAAATTTTTTGGAGATGGTGCTCACTCTAAATCTACGTTTGGTAATAGGGGGTTTCCTGATGATAAATTTAAATGAATTCTCGTTTTTCGCTAAATGCGAACTAAATTAATAAAACTCAACTAGAAAAATCAACTAGTTTTAGTTGAAAATTAAATTATTATTTTGAAAATGCAACTATTTTGTCAAAAAGTTACCTCTTTTCGTCAAAAATTCCGAGCCACTCAGTTTAAAGTGGAACTATGCATACTTTATTAAAATTTTATTTTTTGGTCTTATATTCATCTCCTTATTTAAAAACTTAACTATTCCATTTTTAGAAAATTATTCTTCTGATTTAAAAAATCATCTTTTGGTTTGAACTCTTTTGTTAAGAAATGATGTTTTCGGGTTGAAAATTCAACCGTTTTTTGTTGATAATTCATCCTTTTGGCTCTAAAATTCAACAATTTTGTTGAAAATTGATGTATTTTGTTGAAGTTTCGGTGTTTTGTTTGTTTGTTGAGAAATAATTTTTCAAACTAACATTTTAACTTTTTTTTAAGAAAAAGAAATTTTTTGTTAAAAATTCATATTTTCGGTTTGAAAATGTAAACGTTTTTTTAGATAATTCGTCCTTTTGGTTTTAAAATTTAACCGTTTTCTTGGAAATTGATGTGTTTTGTTTAATATTTTTGTCTTTCTAGAAAAATTAATCTTGTTGGAAAATTAATTTTTTGGGGTAAAAATTGAACTATTTGGTAAAAATCCATCTTTTTTATTTGAATATTTCATTATTTGTTAAAAATTTGAACTAGTATGATAAAAAATGAAATTTTTTCAAGATTCACCGTTTCGGTTTAAAGATTAAGTTTTTTGCTGGAAATTCGTGTTTAAAAAAAAAAAAATAAAAAAATCTTTTTTATCAGAAAAAACAAAATGTAATAGTGAAATTTTCAGATATAAAATTAATTTTAAAATTAAATAAATTATTTTTGCACCAATAATATGAAATTTCAATACAAAAATTAATTCTTTACCAAAAATAAAAAACGAAATTTCAACTAAATAGATACATTTTCAATATAAGAGATGAATTTTCAACTAAAATATTAAATCTTGAAAATAAATAAATTTTTAACAAAAGAGTTTAAACCAAAAGATTATTTTTTAAATCAGAAGAATAATTTTCTGAAAATGGAATAGTTAAGCTTTGAAACAAGGAGATAAATATAAAACAAAAAATTAAATTTTAATTACGTTTGTATTTGAAATTTTTACTAAAAAAGATTACCCCTTAACTAAATAGTTGCGTTTTCAACGAAATAATTTAATTTTCAGTCAAATATTCGTAAACCAAAATTAGTTGATTTTTCTTGTTAGGTTCTACTAATTTAGTTCGCATTTAGCGAAAAAACGATAATTCGTTAAAATGTGTGGTCAAGAAACGTACTAAATGTTATCTAAGTTCGCAAGGTTACTTTCACTGATTCTCCCCCAACCATATTAACAATCTTCGATTTAGTGACTGTTTATGGACTATCCGTAATATACAATTCTAAATTAGAATAGTTTAAAATTAAAAACTGAACTATTTCAAAACTAAAACATTGATATCGTACAAATTTTAAGCTTTCTGAACTAAACAGTCTCCATATGGAAAACATTTAAAGTTGCACAATTCCAAAGTCGAAATTAACAAAATAAAGCAATTTTTATTTAGACTAATTCCATATGAAATTAGATAAAGAGATCTAGCATAGGATGACAGAATGATTTGGTATTTAGATAATACGTATTTCACAGTTTGATCAAATTAAAAAATGCAGTCTTTTCAATAAGCGTAGTTATTCAGAACGTTCGCTTTTAGTTCGCCATGGGAATTTATAACTCTTTCAACTGATTAAAATAAAAATGAAATTTTAAATAAATGAAAAACAGCGGTTTTTTCTAAATCCTTCCAAGTGGATTTTCTTAACAAAAAAGGCACTTTTAAAATGTATATTTTTGTTAAATATAGACGGTAATGCGTACTATTAAACAAAGAAACATACAAGCATATGTTTAGATAACAGTTTACACATCTCAAAAAGGTTTCCAAAAATACCTCTTGCGCTGTTATGATATCTTGTATCGCTTGGAGAAAAAATAAAAAAATATTTTTTTGAAAATAATAATTTTCGCGGCCTTAAAAATGGTTAAACCCCCTTAAGATACCTTCCTTATATTATAAGCAAATACTGTAACAAGTATCGGAGAAAAAGGGTGGGACTTTCAAGAAAATCTTTTTTTAATTGAATTTTGA
>NC_046660.1:37055355-37076621 GCF_010883055.1 Belonocnema kinseyi | reverse complement strand
ATCTTAGTAGTTTTGTAATTTTAATGAAGCCTCCTCCATTTTTACCTTATTTTCGTGAAAATCACCCTCTTTTTTTTCTATATTTTGATATAATTTTAGTTTTTGAGTGATCACATCGGGTTTTTTCTATTTTACACCAGCTTGAGAAAAATTCGTCAAATATAGAAAAAAGATAAGGAACTGAGGTAAGATAAATTTTCCTTTCCCGTTTCGGAAGATTATCACGTTCGAAACTTTCCCTTGATCTCCTAAACTAAAGTCTTTGGTTTGCAGTAGTTCTGGACTTATTTTAGCAAGTGCCTAGATTTGGTTTAGATTTGCACTTAAGTTCGCGAAGAGCCGAGTGAGGTCTGACTACACTGGAAAAGGTAGTTCGGTGTAGATTTGAGTCGTTTCAATCGAACTTGAGCACGACTCGTTGAATGGCTGATAACTACCTTGGTCGATTGGTTCGACCACGATTCACGATTTTCTACAAGTTACTTGAGGTGGAAAACTGAGAGGTCGGTTCTATTTTCGAGAATTAAATTTTTCAATTGTCGATTTCATTGCAATCAGTCCCTTTCTCTATATCAAATAAATGCTGAAATAAAAATTTCCGAGTGCTTCTTGGAACCCCATTTTTTATTTTACAAAGCATGGTGGCTACCAAACTTCATTGAAAAAATTTTGCACTCAAAAAAACAGCTATTCATACCGAAATTTTGATGCACATAGTCACGTTCAATATTCAAAATCCAAAAGGGATTAAGATTCTTTAAATTTAAAAGAATTCGATTAAATTTTATTGAGAATTTCAGGTGAATTTAATATGTTTAGTATATATTTATAAGAGTTCAAAACAAAGTTAAATTAAAATTAATGCAAATGAATTGAAAAGAAAAAATTATTCCAAAAAATTCTATTAATTTCTGTAAAATTGAAGTGAATTTAGAGGAATTTAAGGGAAATGAGAAGACTTCGATGATATTCATAACAATAGAAGGTGAATTAAAAAATCAAAAGCATGCAAAAATGCATTGCATTCAGTAAGATTGAAATGAGTTTAGAAAAATGTAAGTCAATTCAAAAGAATTTCAAAAAATAGTTTATATCTCAAGGTGAGTTTAAAAAGTTTCCTGAATTTCCTGAAATCTTGTAAAATGTCTTAAAATGCCTTGAGAGCTTTTATAATAAGTTAAAACCTTGTGAAATCCCTTTAAATTATTCAAATCATTTAAAAAATCCTTGGAATCTGTTCAAATTCCCTAAAAGTCCCGCAAAACATTTTAAATCTCTTGAAAATGTCTTGGAATCTTTTTTGATAACCGAAAATATTTCAAGCCCTTTGAAATCCCTTTAAATTATTCAAATCAACTAAAAATTCCTTCGAATCTTTTAAAATTCTTTAAAATATTTCAACTCCTTTGAAACTTTGTATAGCTCGTATAAATGCCTTGGAATAGTTTAAAATACCCTACAATATTTACAATTATTAAAAAAAAACCTTGAAATATATGAAAATCTTTGAAATCCTACGAAATCTCTCAATTCTGCTGAATGAATTCTTTGAAATCCATTTAAATTATTGAGATCCTCGTATACCTGATAATATTCCCACTGAATCTTTAAAAATATTCTAAAACCTTGGATATTCCTTGACATTTTTAAATCATTCGAATATGTCTTAGAATCTTTTGAAATATTCTCAAACTTTTCAATCCTTTAAAATCTTTCGATCTCCTTTAACACTTTTTAAAGCTCTCAAAAATGCCCTGAAATAATTTAAAATCTATTAAAAATTTCTTTGAATCTTTTGTAGTACGAAGGGTATCGTCGCCCCGAAATTCAATATGATGTGTCGAATATTTTTCATAAACTTGGTTAGTCCTCTCGAAATTTTGAAACGATTAGTCCATCGCCTTATCCAGCTCACATAATTTTTCGGTACGTCTAAAATGCAGTCTTTGTAACATGTATCCGAAAATATTTCAAATCCCTTGCAACTTGTTATACCTTTTGATAATTGTTTGGGATTTTTAAAAATACCCTAAAATATTTCAAAATAATCTAAGTTAATCTGACATTCATGAATGTCAGGCTTTTCCTGACCTGTGACCACCCTAAAAAACATTGGAGTGGAAATTTCTTATTTAAAATAACTTGGCATATAAACTTTGACGCCCAACAAAGAGTTAATAATCAAATTTTTTTTTAAATCAAATAAGAAATTATTGGTAATAACTTCTCATATGTTCAGTGTCTCGCCTCTTAAAGTGGACAATTTTAACATAATTTTATTGAGTACGTTTATTGAGATTCGTGATCGAGATTGAGTTGGGTACTTGGTTTCAAATCGGATTTGGAAATAAGATGCTTCCGTAGTTTATAGATGATTCCTTACTCGCTTAGGGAAGAGAAGACTTCTCAATCAATTAGTCAGATGCTGGCTCTGAGTTTGCGCACCGATTTGCTTCCTGCTTCGTTGGGTCTTGCTCTCGAATGTCCATGAATAATCATGGCATTCGTGATCGATCAACCGTTTACACACGATTGAAGACGGAAACGGACATTGTGTCCATTTATCTGCTTTTCAAAGCCTTTCTACTCATTTCCTCTCATTCTTGTATCCAGGGAATCATTTTCTATTCTGTAGGATATTTTATCAGGTAGACAGCTAATTTTATATTCAGTCATTTTTTTCAATTTACTTTTTAGTCACTTTTTAAGGAAAAAGGAAAATTGTCACTTTATTAAAGCAAAATGCTACTTTAGTCACTTTAATCCATCTAATTTTTGATTTCACCTTAAAAGAAAAAATAAAATTGAAATAATCTATGTATGAAACCTACAATCCTCTATGATTCTATGGGAGGAAAATGCTATTCAATATCATCCTTCACGCTCTTTCTCCAATTCTCCTTTTTCCTCCTTTTCAGGAAATATGCCTTTTTCATGTTTTGTTGTTGCTTAAGTACGAACTGAATTAATAGAACCTAATATCAAAATCAATTATTTTAGTTTGAAAAGTCTACTTCAATATTTTTGTTTCAGAATTAATTTTTTCTGGGTAAAAATGATATTATTTTGTTGAAAATTTAATGCATTTATTAATACTTTCACTATTTTCTTCAAAAGTCATACTCTTTGATCAAAAAATGCTTTGTTTGTTTGAAAAATGCAACGGTTTTTGTTGCGGATTAATCTTTTTTTCTTCTCAGTTGAAAATTCATTATTTTGGTTCAAAATTCAACTATAATTTAATTAGAGATACATAATTTTATTTGGTTGAAAATTAGTTTATTTGGACTTAAATATTGTTGAAAATTCAACTGTCTTCTCAAAAATGTGCCTTTTTCATTAAAATATAGACTTTTTGGTTCCAAACTCATATATGTAACTTGAACATCTATTTGGTTCTAAATGTCACTCTTTGGTTCAAAAATAATTTATTTTGAAATAAAATTCAACTTTAAAAAAATGCAATTTTCAGTTTTAAAAATGATTTTGTTTTTAATTTGATCATTTTGTTGAAAATTTAATTATTTTTTTGGATACTCAAGTATTTTGTTAAAATTTCATCATTAATAATCAAAAATTCAACCGTTTTGTTGAACATTCGTCCTTTTAAAAAACAAATTAATATTTTTTTTGTTTGGATTTTAATTATCTTTGTTTAAAAATTCGACCGTTTGATAGAAAATTCATCTTTCTAGGTTGAAAATTCAAAACGTTTGGGACTGGGCACATATCACGCAGGACAGTTTTATAAATTTGTCCGTTCCTCAACATTGGATATAGATACAAATATTTTTCCGGATTTTTAACACTGTGGTAATATTTTGTTCGGATTTTTAACACTTGTATCTATACATCTAGGAACGAAACACCAGTATTGAATTTATTTAACTTTTTAAAGAAACCTCATGGACTTCCAGTTTGTTTGGAAAATATTTGTGAAATCTAGGTGGGGGCATGGCGCGACAGAAATACAAATTTTAAGAAAGAAAAAAAACTATTTTCAATTACATTCGTATTATTGAACTTCTTTTTTGAAAATTCTTCCTTTTTGTTGTTGAAAATTAATGGTTTTTACTGAAAATGTAACTACGCCATGTTTGATATTTTGAAACATTCAAAGATTTTTTTGAGAATTGACGTATTTAGTGGAAAATTCGAGTCAGGGTCAAAATCTCATAACTTAAGGGGAATTTTCGAACATTTAAGTAAACTTCCAAATGTTTTCGACATTTTTTCTACGAAATTTTAGCGAAAATTTCCGATATGTTAAGATAATTAGCTTTCTGAAAATTGTCGGGAAAGTCGGAAAATCCTTGAAAAATTTCTCAGTGTTGCATATTGATAACGTGTAGGTAGGGATCTCATTTCTTTTCTGCATTAATAATTATGATAAGAGATATTGCAGCTGTTCAACAATCCGTGAAATTGTAAGCGAGAGGTAATTGTTGTAATTGTGTTCCTCATTGAGTAGTAAACTGGCGTTCGCCAATGGCACAAATTGAGTTAATTAAAATAGAATTGCGTTCTCTCGAATGCTGCTGGATAAAACACGAGGGATTTTCAACTCAATATTGAAAATTCCATTTTATTTTATACCTCTTGCTTCATGTTTTGATTGCACAAAACTCTATTTTTGAAATACTTGGTAAATATCATGTTTTGATGTTGGAAATATTTTTAAATCGAGGTATCTATTTTTTATTTCAACGCAGTTTGCTCGAAAAATGTTGCATGTACAAATATTCGTTAGGGGAGTGCTTTTACGTGTTCCTTTGTCATTATCGCATCAAATTGACAAGGTAGTAAATGTTGAACTACTATATATGTTGGTGTGTGCATTTTTGACATGTCCGAAATTTTAACCGGGCCGTTTAAATTTGGCTAATGTGTTTGCTGTCAGCTTGGAGAAATATATCCTTTATTGACGCAGGAATCATTTTTGTATGTTACATTTAGCTTCCAATTTTTTAATTTAAAGACAGGGAAACTTTTTTAATAATGTAGAAAAACCTCGACGTGGCTGAGAATTTTTGGTTAATGCATTTCAGCGGCTATCCTCTGTCTGAAAATATTATTCAGGGTTGCTAATGTCTATTCTCCTAGAAAACCTGGAATTGTCAGGGGAATTTTATATACCTGGAAACACTTGGAAATGACAGAATTTTTTTTAAGTCGGTATTTTTTCGAGGGCGTGCTTTAATTTTTTTAAAATTATAATATAAAACTGAATAACCATATTTTTTTATTTGAAAAAGTAGCTATATATTACTACATTTAATTATCTGATCAAAAACTCATTTCATTTAATTTTAAATTGATTTTTAATTTTTGATTCTTTTTTCACTGAATTTCACTGACAATTAGTGAAAAGTTACTTATTCATTCCGTGAAATTAACACTTTCGAGAGTTGCCAGCACTGTAGCATGTCAATTTAGCGGTCACAATAACATAATATTTTAGTAGATTCAATAAAATAATCATAGTAAAAACTTAAAACCCATAAATATGATAAAATATTAAAAAAGGTGAAGAGTTTTGATGCTTTTAAATGACAAATAACCTTATAAAAAATACTTCACTTTCAAGATGGAACTGTCATGTTAGTCTACTAATATGAAGGAAGATCTGTGAAAATTTGTGTATTCACACCTTATTTATTTATAAAATTCCAATTAAGAAAAAAATATATTTTTTAGTATATAAAAATATTTAACTGTTTATATTCAAAACTAAATAACTTGAAACTGAATTATTTGAAATATAGGGCCTTGAATAGTTAAAATTTCAGACGACTGTTTCCAAACTTTGAACGTCACAATTGTAATAGTGCTATTTTTAAGTTTTTTAATTTGCAAGCAAAATCGTTCAATTTTGATTTATAAATAACAATTATACAATTATTAATTTTCTAAAATCAGCGTAAATTTAAGACATATTTAGAAGTTTCGAAAATATTCCAACTTGATTTAAGCTTAAAAAATTTCAAAGAATTTAACACAAAATATAAATTTGTAAAGATTACAAAAGAATTTTTTGATGCCATTCGAGGATTTGAAAATTGTTTAAGATAAAAAAAAGAATTGCTCGAAATTCCTGTGAAAATTGCAAATGATGTTTCATTTAAAAAAATTAATTTTAAGAGAATATTTGGAATGATTAAAAAAATAAAGAAATGTTGATGATTAAATCAAAGTAAACTGATTATTAATTTATGAAAATTTGAAGGCATTTTTTTTTAATTTGAAGGATTTTTAGATAATTTTAGAAAAATGTTGAATGGTTTTCATTATTATTTAGAAGTTTTGTAAAAATTTCAGAAATAGTTTCAAATTTGAATTAATTCCAAAAAGGATAAAGCAATATCTAGAATTTCAATTTTTTTAATTAAAAAAAATAGTCTTAAAAGAATATTAAAAAAGATTTCAAAAGAAACATAGGTTTGATCAATGAATACCAATTGAACAATTATTAATTTTTTACAACTTAAAATCAATTTATATTTTAATATAAAATGTTTTCTGTTAAAAAAATATATAATCGTTCAATTTTTATTGCTTCTGAATAGAATATGGTATCTATAATTTAAAAATGCAGAATTTTCGAACTGTACAACTTATAAAAGTTTCAATTGCTCAGTTTTACAGCTTAAAGGCATTTAATTAAAAAAATTTTTACTTGTAATGTGTCAGAAGCTTCCATTTTATATGCAGAAATTATTGAGCGTTTAAAAAAATTTTAATGTTAATTTTATAAGTTAAAATAGTAAAATGGTTCCTCTTTGAGTGTTTTAATTCGAATTTTAGTTTTTACAACTTAAGATGAAAACATTTGTAGATTAAAGGGTTCAAATGTTGCAATCTCAAAGACCATCAAAAACTGTTGTGAACCGGGAAATGACCAGGAATTTTTTTCCTGAAATAAAGCAGGCACCCTGCTATTTTGTGTTCAAAAATTATGGCGAATTTTTAATATCTAAACTTTTTAGTAGTCAACAATAATACGCAAACTCTGCACGCTGCGAACATGAAATAGTATAGAGATAGAGGGCCGTGCGAGGCGACGAAGCAAGGTTCGCACGCTGAATGCAATGACAACACTGACTGCTCTCTTGATTGCTCGCATGACTGCTCGTGAGTGCTCACAATCTCTCGTTGACTCCCACTGACTCACTCATCATTTCGAAATAGTTTAAGAGATTTCTGCTGATTTCACTCGATTTTCGTTAATTTCAAAAGATCCACTCAGATACTGCTGATTTCAGATCATGTAACAAAGTGTTATGCTTGTTATATTTGATTTCATACCGATTTCCATAGCTAAAATTCCCTGATTCCAGAGTGAACGGCCCCTCGGGAAACCTTCAAAATCCTTTAAACTTCCTCGAAATGTATCGAAATTTCTTAAAATCTGTGGAAATCATTTTAAATCCCTTACAAAATAAAGTCTTCCAAAATTGATTGAATTCTTTGAAATTCCTTAAAATTTGTCCAAATATAATGTTAAATAAATGAATCATTTCTTTGTACTTTTTCTTTTTTTTTTGTATCAGCTTTTTCAATATTTGAACATTCTTTATTTCTATATACTGATTTTCATGTAATGATTTTTTATATTTTCAAAAAAATTATAAGAAAAGGAATATAGGAATATTTTTTGACAAGGTATACTAGAACCCGCACTTCCGTAAACTGAATGAGTGCGTTCCGGAAGTTGATGTCCATCGAAAGCCACAAAGGAAACCGTACATCAATTTTTTAAATAAGCACTGAATAGGTTTTTTTTCTTGTAGGATTATTTCGTTCTTTGCCTTTTCCGACAACCGAAGTGCAATTTCCTCCGAAGTTGAAATTAGACTTACTGTTCGCTCTTATAGTTTCCTGATTTCAGAGTAAAGGACAATCTTCTTGTACTATACTTGTTCTTCACTGTCTCACTCACAATCAGGCGATCTTTCCCGAGAACGAAGAAAACACCGGATAACGAGTTGAGCGAACAAAAAACAACGTTTCATTCCTTTTAAGAGTGTGTTTTCTGTGCACCATCTGGAGCTCAGAGCTAAAATGCGACACTGAAAGTTGCCCTTCGTATTTTAAATATTTTTATTTTTCTAAGGCTTTTCAAGTTTGTAATTGCCGCTTCAAGTCCGAATATTTTTATTCACAATTTTGTACCCTTATGAAATAGAAATTTATGTTAAAATCACGGGTCTTCCTGCATAGGTTCATAAATTAGCCTAAAAAGCACACCATCCACAGTTTTTTATGGGCAATCTTTAATGGATTTTTCTTCCGAATGGCAACGTAATAACGCGCAATTTTATGCACTCTTGAGTCCATAAAACTTTCTTCATTAGCTGGAGATATGGAAGTTGCGGTCCACAACGCCTCGTTCTGCTACAAAAGCCACCAGATTTTTTGAACCTAGAAGTAGAAGATAGGATGTGTAAAATTGATGATTAATCAAATTGTCATCTCTTTGAATTCCTAGAAATTTTGTGACTGTAGGAGTACATAAGCTTACAAAATTCAGATTCATTTAAATATAATTCATTTTTTAATATTATGAGATTTTTCAGCAGTGGAAAATTGATATTATTATCACAAAGACGCAATTAATTCTCCTGAAAATATTCTCATTTTGTTGAGTATTTTCATTCGTGGAAACGTGCAGCCAAATTAGAGAATCTCTCTGGGGAATATGTTGATTTCCCAGAGAGGAAATATTCCCTTTCCAATTTTGCAGTTTCGTACATATGAATTGTAACGTGATAAAAACAATGAAAAAGTAACCCAATAATGAGCTGTTGGTAATAAAGTTGCATCACAGAAAGGAAATTACGCTGAGTTATGTCTAGGGCAAAAGATAGAGAAATTTTGCTTAGAGTCATGTTACGAATCGAATTACCGAGAAGGAATATTAAGTTACGTAAGGTCAGAATTCAGACTCATGCTACTATTGACACCATTTTACACTTTTTTTTAGCAATGCTATTTTCATAAATATAAAAGAATTTTTATTTCCTATTTTCTCGTCAATTTATGCTAATGCCACTATTTCGTCAGTTTTATTTTAAAAATATTTTAGAACTTATTTACTGATTGGAATTAGTGAAGTAGGAATTAATTTTCAACTTTTTTCCTCATAATTTCGCAAGGAGTTTAATTTCGAGTTTAATTAGTTTCATTTTATGAGAACTGAAAATCAGGAAAAAGTCAAAGATTTTGGAACAAATGTTGTAAAAGTCAGGGAATTTCTGTAAGGTGCACTTTAAACAACTGTCATAGATTATAAATTTGAAATTTTTTACTATTTGATTTGAAATTATTTCATTGTGTTTGTAAAAGATTCTATGTTAAAAATGCTAAAAGATTAAAATTCTGGATTTTGAATATAATGGTCAGGGAAAATAAAAAATTGGTTAGGGAACTTTAAAAGTGAAGTTTTGCGGCCACACTGATATCATATTCTTGTCAATAATTTGCCTTGTATTTATATTTGTTTTTTTCAGTTTCTTATTTCTGACGATTATACTTTAAGTTAACAATTTTATTGTTTGATTAAAAATTCAACAATTTGTTAAAAAGTTATCTTATTTTAAAACATATTTTTTTGTTGAGAAGTTATCTCTCTAGGTTTTAAGTTCAACTATTTGGTTAAAATTTAAACGTTTTGGTTACAATTTTTAATATTTTGTTAAAAATTTAATTATTTTCTTGAAACTTTAACTGTGGTTGAAAATTGAACTATTTTGTTTGACATTTGTTTTTGGCGTGACATCTAAATTTTTCTTGGTAATTCAACTTTTCGTGTTAAAAATTCAACTGCCTAATAAAAAATTTGCCTTTTTAATTAAAACTTCGAATATTTGGTTAAAAATTCATCTTTGGCGTTTGAAAGTTGATCTATTTGGTTGTAAATGCAATTCTTTGGTCAAAAATTAATTTCTTGTAATCCAAAATTCAACTATTTGGTAGAAAATTAATTTTTCATGTTTGAAAATTAACTTTTATAACAAATTCTAATATTTTGTTTCAGATTTAATTATTTTGTTGAATATTCAAGTGTTTTCTAATCAAATTCATCTTTATTGATCGAAAATTCAACTGTTTTGTTGAAAATTCGTCACTTTCAATAGAATAATCGTCCTTTTGGATTACAAATTCATCTTTTTTTGTTTGAACTTTAACTTTTGTTTGTTTGCAAATTCGTTTACTCGTTTCAAGGTTTATCTTTTAAGATAAAAATTCCACAATATTTGGCTGCAAATTCAACTGGTAGGTTTTTTTTAATCAAAATAAATATTTTCAATTTTTTAATTTTAATCTGAAATATTGATTCATTTCTTTTATAAAAGATTCTATTTGGCCTGTCGGAAAGTTCGTTTGGATCTTTTAGTAAACTTCAAATGTTAAAATTAAATATAAAAAAGAATACCTGATCAATGTTATATGAATTATTATTTTCAACACTTAAAAAATAATACTGTATACATCATTCATTAGGTATTATTCTTTATATTCATTTTTAACTTTGGAAGGTTAGTAAAAACTTCGAACGAACTTTCTGACTGACTCAATATCTTTTATGTTAATAATGTTACAAGATTAAAATGCTGGCCTTTAAAAAATCAGGGAAAAGTCAGGTAATTTTGAAAAGTAATCTTTTCGGTCACGCTATAAAAGAATTTGAGTTAAAAAGTTTCATAAAAAATTTTATCAAATGATAAAAAAATAGTAAACTAGTATTTTTATATATGTAGCTTAGAATTTACAAAAAAACCTTTTAGTAACTTGAAAAACCTTTATAGAGTGCTTAATTATGAATGTATTTTATAGAATTTCTTTAAAATACTGCCAGCCGGGTTAATTATGGATCACGTTGGGTAATTGTGGATGAAGGCTGTTACTCCGCAGATAATTATTTTTCCTTAATGGGATCTTACTGTCTATTCTGATAATGTTATTTATAAAATTTGCAAAAAGTCTTATTACAGAAAAAAAATATAAAATCGAGCATAAACGTGGATCCATATTTATCCTGAAAGGATCCATAATTACTATGGATTTGCCATGTTTTATAACTTAAAAAAAATTTCAATGGGTCTATAAATTTTTAGGTTTTATGCTTATGTTTGAACTTAATATTTATTTTCATTTTTGCAAATATATAGGGTTTTGTGCTAGAAAGCAGAAACTTAAGTTTACTACATTTTGTTTATTTTGTTTTATGTATTTTTCTATTCGTGTAGCATTCGGTTTAATTTTGTTCGCTAAGGAAAAAAACAAAAATTGCAAATTAGAATTCTTCTGTTAGCAATTAAAAACTTGTCTCGTCGATCCAAGTCATGATTTATATAAAAGTTTCTTATTAACTCTATATCTCTTTTTGAAATAGCTGGAAACCAGTCCAATGACAATCAGTGAAAAGTGACTTATTCATTCAGTGAAATAACCACTTTTGAGAGTTTGCAGCACTGCACCATGTCAATTTAGCAGTCGTGATAAAATAATATTTTAGTAGATTCAATCAAATAATCACAGTAAAAACTTGAAACCCATAAACATGATCAAATATTAAAAGAAGGTGATAAGGTTCCCGTAAAGTAAGCACTTTTTATACGACTTAGAGCATATTTTTCCCACAGTTAATTCAGCAGATTTACAGCCCGAAAATTAAAAAATTTATTAAATTAAGGAATAGTTTTTGCTACTCAAGTAAAAGAGTAAAAACAGCGCTTAACTCTAAAACTTAGAGGTTATGTTTCGCATGAATTACTTTGGTGTTACTGAACTGATTGGTGAATAAGTCCAAAATCACTGATTAGTCAGTGAAATGTCTAACTACTATTTCAATCAATGGATTTTTCACTTATTCATATTTAGAGAGGGAAAAAATCAGGTCTATTGTACTTGCAACCACTTTGCTGAACTGTAGCGAGACCTGGACCTACCAAGAAAAGGATAAGAGTATAAAGTTACCGCGGTTGGCAGGCAATTCCTTCGGAATATATGGGGTAAAACGCTAATGGACAAAGTCAATAACGAGCAAATTCTCAACGAATTTTGTGCTAAAAAAACACTGTTTGAGAAGAGTGAATGAAACAATTCTTTGAGATGGTTTGGCCATGTTGAGAGAATGAAAGGAGAACGATCGACGAAACAAGTATATTTAGGTAAAGCGAATAGGATCGTATCCAGAGACAGGCCGAGGAAAGAATCGTGGGAATTTGTGAATGAGACTTTGGGCCTACCAGATATAAAAAGCGACAGAAACACAAGATCTTACATCAGAAGATATAGGAATGTAAAGTAAGCTAAAGTTGTAGACCAGGACAGGAAAGTGTGGCGAAAAATAGTTTATAAGAAATGTGTAATGAAGAGTGTCAGCGGAGTGAGAGACGCCTGAGACAAAAGATCTTGGGTATTAATGGGCCCGCCTGGAGAGCTTTACTTAGTGGATGTGATTAGAGTAAAGAGTATGGATCTTAGTAAGTGATTATTACTAAGTTTGCGTATTTTTGTGTGATCTATGACATACGATGAATTTTAGAAGCAACATGAGAATTCTAGATCGATCTAAAAATGTATACCTTCCCCTTATACTCCTCCTACACTTCCCTTTCTCATTTTTTTCGAATGAACACCTTGATAGCAGGAAGTATAACGAGGATAGAATCGGTTGAGTTACGTTATCCCCGAAAGGTATTTGTCTTAATGATATTGACACTATTTTTGATCTCTGAAGTGAGTTTGGTCCAAGCCCTGTAAGGATATCCTGCTAGTATTTTCGCTCTATTTAAATCTGGTTTAGAAAGAGATTACTGATGATTAGAAAACTGCTTATTAAAGCAATTAGTATTTGGCATTATTCCATTAATTTATTCGTAATTCACATTTAGAAAGTACTAAAGGAGGAGGAACCTAAGTTCGTAACCTGAAGAGGTGACCGCGGGATTGGTGTTCATCATATCGATCGTGACTGTGACCCAGTCCTCGCATCTTTCGCGAAAATAAATCAGAGATATGAAAGAAAGTGCTATGTTTGAGTCATTTTTTATTCTTTTATAAAGTGTTTGATTGGTTTGGTGGGACTGATTTTTCTAATTAAAACTTGATAATTTACTTGCTAGAAATTCTGATTTATTATATGGGTTAAAATCTCGTTAAGAATCGTAAGTGCTGCTTGGCAGTTGGCACAAAGTTTCATTCAGTATAGAGCGACTGTTGCTAAGCGCTCTGGTTCAGCAATTCCAACTTTATTTCATATTTAATTAGAGCCGTTTAAAAAATTATTTAACATATTTATAATTGGTTTGGTGATTGGGTGGGGACCGAGGGGTTTAATCGATATTTACCTTATTTAATTTGAGAACTATTTTATTCATGCCGCTAAAATGTTAATGAAAATCTCAATATCTGTCTGCTATCGACATAAAAAATGTCAGAATAAGAATAGTACATATATGATTATTGAAATTAACTTAAAGTTTGAAGACCTCGGGTTCATATTTGAATGCATAATCAGTATAAAATTGAAATAGTCTAAAATAATGCAATACTCGTAATCTAGATTAAAATTTGTCTGTGGATAACTGGCTGTGGTTGGAAAAGGTTTTCGGAAGTTTTCATCTCGCTTGGGCAAATTTCAATATTTTCTTTATCAAGTTTTCTTGAAGACAGGTTGCTCATTATTTTATGATAGGTGAGTAGCCCTACTCCCCCTTTTCTTACTACGTAATTAAGCTTGTTCTCAGACCCAATCTTGGTTTGACACTTGGATGTGCATCTTTACTTCTGGTTCAAGTACAAAAGGTATATGAGGACGACCTCCTTTTCCTGAGAAATAGTTGAGTTTGCTCGTTCTGTCGTGAGCAGCGTCGCTAGGGTCAAAAGAAACTAGGTCGGTTGTCGTGAGGCCATATATTTATTGACATCGAAATAGAGCGAAAAAGCGAAGCCAGGCATGGAGAATTTGTTGTTTCTCTAACTTTAACCCCTTCGACCGTTCAGCGCCCTCGCAACTGATTTCGAATGAAATGTTAGCCCCTTCGACATTCTCGTATTTCAGTAGCTCGCTCGCTCCCAAGAAATCCTCCTTTTCCTGTCATCGGAAATCCCTTGGCAGGGGAACCTGATTTATTCATTGAAATCCCTCAAGATCTGTCCACAATTACACAAAAACAATTAATATTTTCTGATCCAAGAGTGATTGAGGATAATATACTTCTTGTTAACGGACATGACCCTTAACTTCGATTAGCGGAAGCTGAATGGTAAACTGGGAAGGGAAGAGCATTGCTTGGTCCCTGTCTGTGACGTTAAGCTTCTATAGAATTCCCATTCCGTTCATTCTACCAAACACTATATTGTGAACGTTATTGTTAGTTTCTTAGTTATTACGTTGTCAACATCTACGTGAGCGGCATTAACGTCTTCGGAATTTCATCTCTAGGGAACTATTATCTAGTGTTGGTACCTGTCCATATGTTGTTAATTGTTGATCACTTTGAGCTGAATGTGGAATGTCTGCAAATATTTTCGAGCTATAACTTTCTGATTAAGTAAATTGCACATATATTTATCTTATTAATTGTAAAAATTTTTACCACTATTCAGATTTAGAGTTTGAACGGCATTTCGCATATAGTATGAGATGCTTAACAATCCTTGAAACTAATTCTAGTATTGTAATTTAAATGGAGAATATCTAAAATAGCGAGTCTCTCGGGTCAAACCTAGAATACTCTCTGTGCTGTAATAGGCTGTAGATGTCTCTGTATAATTTACGACTCACCTTCCTTAACAGAGATAATAGAGTTTTAGCGACTATTTTATTGTTAAGGATTCTCTTTTACGTCTCCTTAATACCAGTCTTACAATTTTATCGCAGATTTATTATGGCGACTGAACTTTTACAAACTTTAGAGCAAGTTCATTTAAGAAAAGTGTTCTAAATTTATTATACAAAATGTTTGAACATTCGGGCCTCAGCGACAGATTGATCTTATAGCCCATTTATATTTGATAAGATTCAATTTTTGTATATGTCAAATCTATAATGGGTACGAGTGGGATTCTTAGTGTGAATTGATAGACGAAAAAGTGGCATTGAATTTCTGACCAAATTCCATTGTATAACTAATTCTAACGGAAATCAGTTATGCGACTGTATATGGATATTATATTCTACTTCATGCATGGTCTGCCACTAATTGGTGACATTAACGACTGGATTCAAACTCCAAAGCTGATAAGCATAGGCATTCATGTCAAATTATTAATTCGCAATGGGAAAATATTTGTTGATGAAATAGCCAAATTAAAATTAATTTCATTGTAGTGCCTAATTCAGACTGTTGTGTGAATTCAACAGTTTTAATATTTTTAATCAAAGTTAAAAATGACAATAATAAAAGACATATGCTTAAAGACAGGTAGTCTCATTCTTACAAATTTCGCTTATTCCACTTGATTCTAAAGATCGGATGATATTCAATCCCCCTATACCCTATACCTTAACACCCTTCTGTAATAACGTTCCAGCTTTAACGGGCTCTTCATAGGGATGATAGGGATTAACGTATCTTATATGTGATTTCCCCTTAGCTAAAGGATGAGAAGTCCAGAGTGAATAGAAATCTTGACAATCTTTATTCCTGATGTTTGCAATCTTAAAATGGACCTGGGGCATATCATTTTTATTTTTTTCCGATATATATTGTGCGCAGTACAAATTTATTTGTTTAATTTGAGATGCAGGCATTGGTCGCAATTTGGCATAAATTAAAAAATGGAAAGGAATCTGAGAACAGTTTTGTCTAGGGAATAACAAAATAAAATTGTTGATGGCATTTTCATGGGTTCGGTCCATGACGGCTCTTTATTACACCTGAAAATGAATCATGTCTGGAGATGAATTATTTTGCGGACCAGTCCCTCATTTTCCTTGTTCTATTGTCAAATTTGTACGTTGCTCGTCCGTGCCAGTGACGTTGGACCACAAAGAGCAATACAACTCTTCCACTTCACTTCTACCAGCGTGATTCACTTCACACCTTTGTATAGTCCTTAGGGTTTACGTTTACAGCAACTAACGGTAGCTGTGTGTCATTTCGAAAATGGAACAAAGTCTGTCAATGCAGTGAAATGTGTTTCAAATGCGTTTAGAATGATCAAATATATATTCAAAGATTCTTGTTTTTCCTTTTTTTCATGTTACTGCAACAGTGTAAAATTTGCGAAAATTTAAAACAAATTCAAAAATTCAGAAAATATCTTAAATCTAAATCCATAAAAGTTCAAAAACTTTGAAAATGGAACTGCGATTTTGGGTTATTAGTGACTGTAAGGTTGGAATTTTTTTTACTTGGGATTTTTATCGATCGTTGTTGGGTATGTTATATCTGCCTCTTTTTGAGGTTTATTGTTACCATTTCTAAGATTATTAACCATTTCTAGGTGTTATTATTATTGCTCATTGCTGAGCTTGATATTGATCTATACTGACTATATTTATATGTTTGTTTCTGACTATGGCTACGGTTTTTGATTGATATTATTAACTGTTATCAGAAATTGTTATTGACCATTTCTAGAGGTTGTTATCGGTGCCCGTTATTAGGAATTACTATTAAACGTTGCTAAGCCTTGTTATTGTTGTCCATTAGTAAATTTGATTTTGACCGTTACTGAGGTGTTGTTATTGATTGTTTCCATGGTTCACGCGTGGGTATTTTTATTGACAGTTACTGGGAGTTGATATTAGCCGTTATTAGAAGATAATATTAAGCGATCTTAGAATTTGTTATTAAATATTTCCATGGACTGTTAGCGTTTTGCCTATTTTAAGCATTATTATTGAACGTTGCTAAGACTTGTTATTGTTTTCTATTACTAAAGCTGATTTTGACCGTATTAACCGTTCTCATTGATCGCTTCCAGGATCCAGGGATATTCTAAAAAATATTGAAATAGCCTTCCATTTTCAGACTGCCTCAAGCTGTGATTTGCAAATGCCTATTTAAATCCAGAAATACTTTTCGGGGTCATTCCCTTCTGAGAAAAAGCTGGGCAAAAAGAAGTAAAGGTTTGTAAACCTAAGAACGTGCTTTTTTGTCCACGAATCTCTGTAAAAGTCCGGTTACTTGGGATTAGAGTAAAGTCTTTGTGATTTGTGACGCACCTCGTGCAGTTTTTCCTGTTCCTTTGACAATGACAGAAGAGGGTAAACGAAGAACAGTGGCCATTTTCTCTTGGGAAGGGTCTCTGAAAAGGATGGTCAGCTTGGCCTGGTTGAGTTTCCTCTAATTCCTTTCGGAAGAGAAATACCTAAAGAAGGTAGTTAATTAACACTCCAATAAAGCGAGGAACTTTCAGCCTCCACTTATATCAAGTTTTCGAGTGCTGGTAAAATGTTCGAAAGGGCTGCACCTAAGTAGTTCAATTAGACAATGGCAGTAGACAGTCATTTGCAAACTTGTGAACTTTAAACTTAAGTTATTGAGTTAATTGGTTCCTCATTGTTGCCCTATTTTCCCCTTTTTAAAGAACTCTTTCTTTCTCCTTTTTCTGAAGAAACTTCCCCCCTCTTCTCGTTTTTCCCCCGCCTTAATGCGAAACTCAGTTAAAGGAATCCAATAAGAAAATCTAATTGCTTTACGTTAAAAGTTAATTCTTTTTGATTGAAATGTCTGCTATTATATTTTTGGTTCAGAATATATCTCTTTTGGTTTGAAAATGTAATTCTTTTTTTGAAAATTCAAAAACTTATTTAAAAGTAATATTTTTTGTTCAAAAATTTTACTGTTTTGTTCAAAAATTTTCTTTTTGGGTAGAAAATTCCTCTTTATGGATTGAAAATTCATTTTTTGGTAGGCAAATCATTTTTTTTTTTTGGTTTAATTCTTCTTTGAAGATTCATCTCTTTGACTGATTTTTTTTTTAGTTAAAAATTCAACTGTTTGGTTGATAATTTATCTTCTTATTAAAAATATAGTCTTGTTGTTGTTAAAAAATCGTATTTTCGGGGTTGAATATGCGGAAATTTGGTTGAAAATTTTCTTCTTTTTGGTGAAACAATTTTCTTAGGTTAAAAATGCAATTATTTTGTTGAAAAATTGGTTTTATTAATTGGAAATGTCATCTCTTGGTAAAAATTACATCTTTTTTGGCTAAAAATAATCTATTTTGGTTGAAAATTCAACGGTTTTTATTTCAAATTCAAATAATTTTTGGTTAAAACATCAACTTTGACATTTTTTGTTGAGATTTCATTTTTTTTAATTTAACTATTTGGTTGAAAATTGATTAAAAATTGAACCAGTTTAACAAAAAATTATGTTTTTGATTAAAGATTAATCTATTTTGATCAAAAATTCAACTAATTATTTGGCAGGAAATTGATCCTTCTTAATTAAAAATTAAATTTTTGGTTGTTTAAATTCATTTCTTTAGGTAGAAAATTATTCTTTTTGTGGTTTCATAACCCCGTGCAGAAACCGTTATAGTTTCGGCCGGGTGTCCGTCCGTCGTACTTTTTTGCAAGGGGGGAGAACTGAGAAGTGGGGGGCAAGGGTGATCAAGATGGGGAAATGTGAGGAGAAGTGTTTGATAAGGGTGGGATAAGGGGAAGTTATGGACGGGGAAGTAATAGGAAATGAGAAGTAGGGAAGAAGGAGAAGTAAGGGAAATGGTGGCAGAGGCGGGAAATCATTGGAGAGTAGAAGGGGAAATTAGGAGAGGGAAGTGCTGGAAGTGAGGGAGGAAATAGGGAGTGTGAGGGTAAGTAGGGAAAGTGATTAGAAATCAGAGTCATTATAATGAGTGGGGAAGTGAGGATCGGGGATGAAGGGGGGATGCGAAGGGTGAAGTGAGGGGAGGGTTAGTAGTGGTTAGTAGGGGTATGAAGGGAGGCAAAGTTTGAGAAGAGGAAGTTTGAACGAGTTAATTATCATCTTAAAAGGCTACGAAACCCTTTTTCTTAGGTGCGCAGTGCCTACTTAGAAAATATATTATTTGGACTTCAAATTTCCCATGTTTTGTTTGCTAGAATTTTGGGTTGTGGAGTCTGATCAGGTGAGAGAGACGAGATTTAGGAGATTTTACATATCACTTGGAAAATGGGGAAAAAGAGACTTAAGAGCAAGGGACGGAGAGTAAATACCACTTTCTGTGTACTGGTGTGTATGATCGAACGATGCACTGAGTTAAGCCCCGTTTTCAGCCTTGGGCGCGAGGGTAAATCCTCCGCCTCTCGAGTGAACTTCAGAGATATCTAACTTGCTCTACACTCTACAGTCTACACATAAAAGCCTGCCTGTCTGGCTGCCAGCGTAAATTCAGGTTTAAGGTGGACGCTGGGAATGGAGCGAAAGAGTTCCTAAACATCAACTCAGCTGTGCCCTTATTGCTAAAAGTTCTATGAAGTAAAATTATTTTAGAAATTTGCATACCGTAAGTTATTTCTGTTCCGCTAAATATTTCTTAATTAACAATCGTAGGGTGGCCGCAGTTAAGGGAAAGCCCGAAAATCAGGGAAAAGTCAGGGATTTCGACAAAAAAAAAATGGAAAAAGTCAGAGAATTTTTGTAAGACGCACTTTAAGTAACTGTCAATAATTAATTAAAAATTCATTTTAAAATTGTGTTTTTTTCACTTTTAAAAGATTCTATATAAAAATTGCAGACTTCGCACTTTTTCCTCTCTTCCTCTCTTTTAAGGAATTCCTTTTTTCCTTCTTTTACAAAAACTCTCGCTTTGTTTACGTTTTCGCTAAAATACGAACTGAATTATTAAAACACATTAAGAAAATATCCCTCTTTTTTGGTTTCAAAGTTAATTAAAAAAAAAAAGAAAATTCCTTTATCAACTACTTGTTTCAAAGTTTAACTATTTTTTAATATTTAATTTTTTAGAGATTCACCTCTTTAGTTGAAAAATTAATTAATTTTTCGAAAATTTTATATTCTTTTTTGATTAAAATTTTGTTTTCTATAAGAAGGTTTAACTTTCTTTTTTGGTCCATAATGTATTCTTAATAATTTGATAATGCAACTATTTGGTTGAAAAATTGTCGTTTTTGATAAAAAATTAATCCTAATTGTAGAAAAGTCCAATTTTTTGGTTGAAAATGTATCTTTCATTATTGAAAATAAACGTTTTTGTTGAAAATTCAACTGCCTTCTAAAAAAATCGTATTTTTATTGAAAATTCGAGCGCTTGCTTGAAAATTTATCTCTTTTGGTTAAAAATTAATTTCTTTATACACGGAGAAAAAGATATCGCACAATGATATCGCAAAACCTCTATATTTCAAGAAAGCGCAATATGATAACGTACAATCAGATCCCGGAGCTTTGTACGATATTATAATGCACTAATATCACAGACAAAAATGAAGTTAAATCTTGTTGCTGTCGTCTGCTACGGAGTCCTTAGCAGCAATGGGAAAAGGCAGAGTATGAGTCAGTTCGAGCTATAAATCAGGACTCTAGATTTAAAACAATCGCAGAGATCATTAAAAATTTGCTGCAGGTAAGACCTGCAACTGTTAATGATAAAACATATTTCGGCGAAAGTTTCAATGAGGTTAGGAAAATAATTCTGAACTCGTCGACTGCGTCGCGCTGAAGTGAACAAATTTCAGTAAAGCATGTAGAATCAACGACATAAAACACAAAAAACTATGTACTTACTGATATATTTCCTCCGAAATAAATCACATTATTGTAGACGAATTAGAACTTACTTAATACAATTTAGCAAAGGCGCAAAATGTAATTGACGGATGGGAATCCCCATTTTTTACGTTATAGATTGCACAATTATGCGGTATATAATGTAAAAACTTGCAATGTACGATATCACGATTTTGCGCTATTATAATGCGATAATTACGATATATATTGTAATTTGTGCGATATAGTTTTCTCAGTGTATCCTGCAAATTTAATTATTTTGTTAAAAAGTAATTTTTTTTGGTGCGAATTCGACTGTTTTGTTGAACGTTCGTCTTTTTGCATAGAAAATTCGTGCTTTTGGATTTGAAAATTCATTTTTTACCAGAAAAGTCTTCTGCTTGGTTTAAAGATAATGATTTTAAACGGAAAAGTCTATTATTATATTTTTGGTTCAGAATTAATCTATTTTGGTGAAAGACTACAGAATTATGGTAGAAAATTCAACTATTTCGTTAAAATGAACTTTTTAGTTGAAAATTCATATATATTTAACTACACTAAACTCTCGCTTTCAGCCACCTCGTTCTC
>NC_046660.1:37030925-37055255 GCF_010883055.1 Belonocnema kinseyi | reverse complement strand
TCACGTTTTGAGACCCCCTGAATCCGAAAAACAAGTTTTTACGAATGTGTCTGCCTGTATGCCCGTCTGTATGTCTGTGAACACGATAACTTTTGAAAAAATTAAGCTATCAGATTGCCATTTGGTACACTCGTTTAGTGTCCTAAACTAAAGGTCAAGTTCGTTAGCCAGTCATTTTGGATCAAAACGAAAAAAGTGGGCACATTTTGAATATTTTTGAGACCACTTTTTTCAAAATTCAAAAATTCTCTGTACGGTTATTCATAGTATTCAAAAATTCGGACAATTTATCCTAATGACTTTTTTCAAAAAATCAAAAATGACCAGAGTTATAGCATTTAAAAATTTCCAAAAACACGCAAATGGATATTTTATGCCAAATGACGAGCGATATGAAAAATAGTCAAGAGAAGAAAAATGTTGCTTTTTGAATGCCCTACGAAATTATCTAAACAACTTTTTGAATTTTCTTGAAAAATGAAAATTTTTAATTTTGACAGCATACAAAATAATGAAAGATCCAAAAATGACATTTTTCGACCAAACTGTGCAAAATACGGTAAAATATAAAAACACAAAAATTGTGCATTTGAAAAAGATCTACAAATTTGTTATTAACTACTTTTTGATAGGATGCGTAGTTTTGGCTTTTATCATGAAAAATGTTATTAAAAGTACAAAAAACATGCCCGCTGCGTGAGCACTTTCTTACCACGACTTTTGTCTTTTAATTTCTTTTTCGTCTCGTGTGTGGGGTTTCAAAAAATTTAACTTCTCATGTTTTTGATGCTATTTTTTTATGATATAAACTAAACACAGAACTATCAAAAAAATATTCGTGATAAATAAATAATTTTTAAATTCTCATCAGAGAAGGTATTAGATTTGTATAAAATTTGACTTCCCTAGTTTTTTTCAAAAGGTCCACGTTTTGAGACCGTTTTGGTTGAACTATTTTTTTGAAAACTTATCATTTTCGATATAAAACTTATTTCTTTTGGCTGACAATTAATCTTTCTTGGTTGAAAATTTTACTGTCTTCTAAACAATTCATTTTTTAGCATTAAAATTAAACTATTCGTTTACAAATTTAACTTTTTGCTTCAAAATTAACTTTTTATTGTGAATCAATCATGTTAATCAAAACTTGTCTTTTTGGGTTGAAAATTCGACTATTTTAATAGTAAATGCACCTGTTTGGCTAAGAATTAACTTTTGTTTTTTTCCATTCATATTTTCGGGTTGAAAATGAGATTTTATTGAATTCTATTGAAATGCAACTTATTTTTATTTGAAGTTATATAAATCTGTGCATTTTGGTATCTAATAGAATTTATTTCCCTATTTTCGTGCAAAGTGACCCTATTTCTTCAGCTTTGTGGCTACCCTGTATTCAGCTTGGAACGAATTTGTAAAACTCTAGAGAGTCTATGGATGAATAAGCTTTTAGGTAAAAGAGGTGTTTTTTTGGATAGTGGAGTTTAGATCTGTGAGTGATGGTTGGAGAATTTTCTCGTTTCGTCATCGAGTGGCTGCTTTTCATATGTGCCTGGATATTGAGGGAGGTAGAAAAAAATCTTGGTTCCCTGGTGCGATTTCAAATCCTTTTGCACACCGCATTATCGTCTCGGTTTATAAAATTCACTGCACGTAGGCGACACAAGCGGCGGTCGTGGGTGTGAATGTACCCTGAGGGTGGTAGTCTCCTGATTTCTCGCTTTTACAGGAGTACGAAGTCGTCGAGCGTGAAGAACAGTAAAAGACCGCGAACTTTTCGCCCGTTGACCTCACCTACACATCACTCGTATAATTAACTAATTTTATTATCCCATAATTACTCTACCCGTATTTAATTTTGCTTTAAGAAACTTATTTATTCACGCTCATGCATCCAGAGCAAATCCCAACGATTTTTTATTTATTTAATGTGGCTATTATAATATATACTTTTGATTTGGCCTAAGATTCTAAATAAATAGCTGTGTCAGCTCTTGTTAGATGAATAGGGGGTAATTTTTGACTCTAAAAATACCTAAGTACCCAAGTTCCGATATAAGAACACCCGCTTTACGATATTCCTAGAATTTATGTTCTCGGTAGTTTCTAGATGAGGGGAGCCGCAGGGCCGAGAGAGAGGTGGTGCTCAGTCAAGCGTGACAAACAGTAGTATCACCGCGTTAGTTGCATTAAGTTCTGGCATGCATCCAAATTAAACAGAAATGGTTCACGCGGCCCATTGAGAGAGGCTTAGGTTAGGGCGTTAAAATAAATTGGCCTTTTAATATATTATTCTACACTGAAAATAAAGGGATCCGTATTTCATAGTTTAGCTGAAAATCATTTATCTTAGGAATTACGAGATTTTTAAGTTAAACTTCCAATTATCAAAATTTGTCGAAAATTGATGGATTTTTTTTGGATATCTATTTTTGTAAAATGACAGGGAAATCTCTGAAACGTATTAGGTATTTCCACTTCAACCACCAGCTAACCAAAAAGATAAATTTTTAACCAACGCAAAATTTAAAAACACAGGCCCACAAAAAAAAGTTGTCTGCACGAGACAAGTGACTTAGGCTACCCTTATGGATTTTGAGCCGCTGAATCCGAATATGGCATCAGAATTTGTCCTACATGTTTCAGTTTTCCCCTAGATGCAAAATGTAGGAAAATGCCTAGGTTTTTCTTCGCCACGCAGGCCATACAAAAAATTTGTCTGCACGAGACAAGTGACTAGGTTACGCTTAAGAATTTTGAGCCGCTGAATCCAAATCTGGAATCAGAATTTCTCGTATACGGGGCCATACAAAAAATTTGTCTGCAAGAAACAAGTGACTAGGATATCCTTATGGATTTTGAGCCGCTGAATCCAAATATGGCCTCATAATTTCTTCTACACGTCTCAATTATCCCCTAGATGCAAAAAGTAGAAAAAAGTTGAGGGATTTCTGGTCGCACAGGCCATACAAAAAATTTGTCTGCAAGAGACAAGTGACTAGGATATCCTTATGGATTTTGAGCCGCTGAATCCAAATATGGCCTCATAATTTCTTCTACACGTCTCAATTATCCCCTAGATGCAAAAAGTAGGAAAAAGTTTAGGGATTTCTGGTCACACAGGCATACAAAAAATTTTTCTGCACGAGACAATTGACTAGGCTACCCTTTATGGATTTTCAGTCCTTCTAGGGAAAGCTGAAAGGTGTACAAGAAGTTCTGAGGCCAGATTTGGGTTAAGCGGCTCAAAATCCATAAGGTTAGCCTAGTCACTTGTTTCGCGCAGATAACTTTTTTGTGAGCCTGTGTAATTAATATTCAAACCAAAAGATTTTAATTTAAACAATGAACGGTTAAATTCGTCCAAAAAATACGACTTTTCGAAAAGTTGCATTTCTATATAAAAAGATTAAAATTTCTATCGAAAAAAATAGATTTTCTACCCAGAAAGATTAATTCTCAACAACAAACTTCACTTCGTTGACTGTTGAGGGGAAAAGAAAGGACCAAATGCATGGGATTCGGTCGACTTTTGCACTATTTTGCTGTTAACTTCGTAAAAACTAGTTTTGTCTATATAAGTTTAGTTGAAAAATAGTTTTTATCTTTAATTAATATTTAATAAAATAATAACATATATTATTAATTACGAAGATATTACAGAAACAAAGTTTTGTTCCATGTATTAGGTCCATTGCATTCCTCGGGACCCGTTCATTTTTCGGAACGGATTAAATTCAAGAAAGGTAAAATTTCAGAATAGGTTATAATACATCATGGTAAAACTTAGGAATACCAAAAATTCGGAAAAAAGAATAAATCAGAAATCCGAAACTCTGAATAGTATTTATTTGGAAACCAAAGAAGCGGAATGGGTGAAAATTCGTTAACGTTAAAATTAGGAGGGTGAACAATTAGGAATAAGTAAATATATGGAGAGGAAAAATTCGGAAAGTAGAAAAATCCGGAACAGTAAATAAATGTTGCTATTAGCAGGTCTATAATTTTTTATTCATGGTAGCATACAAATATTTATCACAGTAAATTTGAATATCATATAATAAATTTATGTTATCCGTCATTTTAAATTTTTCACGAAATAATAATTATTTTTCATCATTATATAATTTAAAAACAATTTTCAACGTACAACATAAACTGTGATAAACATTTGTTTGATACCATAAATAAGAAATTATACACCTGCTAGTAGGTATATTAATCAACAATTCCGAATTTTTCTACTTTCCGAATTTTTCCTCTCCGTATATTTACATATTCCTAATTTTTCACCCTCCTAATTTTAACGCTTCTGAATTTTTACCCATTCCGCTTCTTTGGTTTCCTAAGAAATACCTTTCAGAGTTTTGGAATTCCGATTTATTGCTCTTTCCGACTTTTTGCTATTCCTAGGTTTTACCACTATGTATTATAACCCATTCTGAAACTTTACCTTTCTTAATTCTTACCGTTCCGAAAAATGAACGGGTCCCCATTCCTCGCAGCTTACACCGAAGTGAAGTTAGCTGATGGTTGTAGTGAAAATACCTAATTGAATGATCCAAAGAAAATAAAAAAGTGGAAAACTTCTAAATTTTTCGGCACATTTTTGGCAAAGATAATGAGTTATGGTCTTCAAACAAATACTTTCATAAAAAAAAATGACCATAGGTAGTTTATTTCAATTTCTTGTAATTTCAATGGCATGCATTGATTTTATTTGTATCAGCGTGCAATATCACTTTGTATATGTACAATTTTCGTGAATATAAAATTAACAATTATAGCCCGCATTATGAATGGTTTGAATAATTATTTTCGAGTTTTATCCTAAAAAAAAGCCCAATATATATTTCATAATTTTTTTATTTATGACTTCTAAACCAAATTATCTAACATTTTGAAACTTTACTAAATTGTGCTTTTATGCAAGTATTTTACTAGTATAATTTTAAAAAATTAGTATGCAAAGAAAAAGTGGAAAATGGCTAGGACTAAAGTAGTAAATATTTTGGCAACCCTTATATTTTTAATGTTAGGAAATAAAAATCCAGATACATACACGCGTGCTTTCCTGCTTGCAATGTTATAAATTACTGTTAGATTTTTCTCTTTTACATATTTCTACTGTTAGAAATTTTTGTAGGAATTTTTAAAAACGCGCTACTCAACTTTTATACAGAAGCCGTTTTTAAATTGTCCTAAACAAGAACAGAAATCTCAGCAACGGTAACTGCACAAAACTTTATTCACATGTAACTTCGCTCACATATAGTCTTACTATAATTTATATTGTTAAGACAAATATATACTGCAAATTTGCATAGAAATTAATGGACCTACGGAACGACTTAAAGTTACAGATATAACCCATCTGTACTCTATAGCTAAGAGGGCGTCATTTGGTGTAAACAGCGGACTCGCCATTCAATTGAAATCTGGATAAATTATTAATTTACGCAGCTGCTGCTAGTCGTTTGTGGTCCTGATATACTTGTTTAGAAGTTCATTTACGAAGCAGATGCTCGCAATAGTATCTTGTAACAATTTTATTGCAAAGATAATTCGCTCATCAATCGAGCTTCTAGGTCGTTGCCTTTACTCGCGATTTCAACACTTTTTTCAGTTTCTTCTTCTCGGGTAAATTGCGAACCCTTTTCACGCTTGAGATCATTCAATATCGAAAAAAATAGGTTTACAGCGTCGTTATATTTCAACACAACCCTTTGCAGTGCATTGCCGCCCATGACCAGAACCACCATGCTTTGTTCGCTTCGAACGTGAACAAGAAGCGAAGAGAGTGCGCAGTTAACAACTGCGCACTCCCTTTGGTCACGATAACTTATATTTCTGTTACCAATTAGGAATTTCAGGAAACTATTTGTAATTTTCAGGTACCGTTTCTGAATTTTAATAAAAATTTAGTAAATTTACTATAAATTGAAACAGTGTAGTTATAATTTAAAACAATGCAGCAAGTATTATTTATCGATGCATGAAACTGATAATTTTGTTCGATAGGTGCTAGATTGTGAAACGATTCGATTTCTCATCGAGCGATTATTCCACCTCTGGTATCAGTGAAGAACCGCCAAAGTTAATAACTTCGGTCACGGAATGAAATCATCCTCACACTTCGAGCGTCACAAAAGTGTTAGAGCATATTGGTATTGCAAAACGACGGGCGGATAGGTGGTGAGTGACACTTTTCACCGGTGCTTACGATCGTTCGTTCGTTAACGTGACTTCCGGTCTGCACTGGCCAATTGCTTCCCAGAGAGAAAAAAGATCTCTGGTGCATTTGATGCCATAGAAAAAGGAAAAACTGTATTATACAAAGGCTCTAGTTAGAGAGGAAGAGAGAATCAATTAAAATTAATCAAGGGGACAGTCTATCCTCCTAATCGACGTTTTATCTATTGAACCTGAAATTGTTTCCAGTTTGTTCTTGAAAATTACGTATAAAGTAGGTCAAAAATAATTCTATATTACACATGCGTGAATACATTTTATTCTTATGCCTGAAGCTGAAAAGGGGAAGTTTAGGTTCGCTTCACAGGGATGAAAGATACACCTACATCCACTCATTTATTATATAAAATATGTTAATCATGCATAATGTACTATTTCACGAGTTTGAATATTGAGCATTAGAGGATATTAGGCCTTGGATTCACGCCACCATTGACACTTTTTGACGCTTCTTTTAACGAATGCAACTTTTTTTTGCTACTATTTTTAAAATAAATTACACTAATTGCTTCTATTTTCTTGAATTGCTTGCTAATAAAACTATTCTTGACTTTGCCCCTAAATATATTTTGTACCTTTTTGGCTAGATTGTCTAAAATAATGTAAATGTTACCTCAAAAATAAATATTTTAAAACATTTTAAGATTCTGAAGATCTCGAAATATTTCAAGGAGTTTCCAAAATTTCAACATATTCCAAGGGGTTTCGAAGGATATTCGAATTAATTTTATTGAGTTCGAAATCTTTTATTAGAGTGTTTTAAAATATTTCAAAGGATTTCAGAGAATTTGAAAGATTTCAAAGGATTTGAAATGATTTCAAGAAGTTTCATTTGATTTCAGAAGATTTCCAAATTTGTAAGATATCTCAAGATATTTTACAACTTTCAATGAATTTGAAAGATACAATGGTATTCTACTAAATTTCAAGAGATTTTAAAAACTTCAAAGTATTTTATCGAAATTCAAAGAATTGTTGAAGAACTTTAGGGAGTAATTGAAATGGAATTTTCTAGGGAATTGTGGAGATTTCATGGTATTTTATGGGTTCTTAGAGGATTTGAAAAAATAAACTATTTTGAAACATTCCGGGAAATTTCATGAGACTTCAAAAAACTCCATAGAATTATAGAAAATTTCAAGAGATTAATAAATTTCTAAGTAGTTTTCTATGATTTTGTGAGCTTCTAGAATTTCTGAAAGATTTTCAAGATTTCAATAAATGTATGCGGTTATTACAAAATTTCGAAGAATTTTACAATACTTGAAGGATTTATAGGGCTTCAAATAAGAAGAGAGATTCTAAAAAAGGTGGGGTTTTCCAGGACCTCTTTTTTTTTTACTTCAACTTTTGAAAACATGATAAAAATATTTGATGGAAAAACCAAATTTTTTTTGTGTTTACAATAATTCTGCAAATTTTCTGCTAAATATATAAGTGTGGGTTTTTTGAGAAAATCAGCTTTTAATATTTTCACAAAAACCGTCGCCATTTTTTATTTGTATTCATTTTTTTTTAAATTTTCCGGCTGATTTCGAAAGGCGACGATAAGCTGTTTCAGTACCAGAATAAAAATGATGATTTTATGAATTAAGTCAAAAGTTATAGAGTTTTAAAGAAAAAATGTCTTTTGTGTTTTAACAAAGACGCACTACATATATCACGCAAATACTACATATATCGTCATCGAAAAATTCTGCGACTTCAGGTGTAGAAACTGTTTGTACATGGGTTCAATGTCATCATTTTTGAAGAAATGTTGAAAGACAGTACAAATTCCAAGTTGTTTTATGGGATTTTACTTTATCTTTGCGTTATTGCTAGGGATTTCACGAGGTTTGAAGAACTTTATTAATTTTAAGGGATTTTAAAGAATTTTAAAGAGTTTTCAGTACTTCGAAAGAATCATAAGTGTTTTCAAATTCATGAACTTTCGAACGAAATTTCAAGAAATTAAATTATGATTTTAATGTTATTTAATTATTTAATTAATCGATGGTTCTAATATATTTAAGAATATCTAGAATCTGAAGTAAATATTATTCATTATAAAATCGCGAAACTGTATACATGTATCCAGTCGATTGTTTTAGAAAATGCCAAATATTTAAATGGTCCCGTAATATGAAAAATTATACTTGAAAAAAACTTGAGATTCCCGAAAACAAATCCTAGAATTAAGGAAGTTTGTTCTAAGATGTGAGTAGACATCCTGATACATGCATTTTCAAGATATTGAGAACATAAAATGATAGTATGTGTTCAGATTCAAATTTTTCAAACATTTTAATATTCAGATGTTTTACATTTTGTTTCCGTAAATTGTGTTTGTGCTACTGAAACCCAGTAAAATTGACACGATTTTGATAGAGTTGCTGATCCCAGGGGAACTGTATTCTACATGATATACAAGATACCTAGTAAAGTTCTATTCAAATGCATGTGATATGTATAAAAACAGCCATTGTGGGAGTATTTCGTTTCTGGAGTACTTTAAAAGTTTTACCATATATATCTCCAATAAATGTGCACTTGCATTCACCTCTCTTGGGTATTTAACTTCATAAAACTGAATATATTTACATCTTTTAAAAGTGCGATATTTAGTTTAAAAGTTTCAGCAATAATAATTATTTTAATTTTTAAACACTGCAGGGGAGACCACTCTACAGTTGATAATGATCATACAATGGACAATCATTAATTACAAGCACAGATATAAGTCAAATAATCAATTTTTATTATAATATATTAACAGGTATCGCGTCTTAAGTATTAATTACATTAATATTTTTAAATAATGAATATCTACTGTAGATTAGTCTCCCCTATGAAATTCTTATTGTCAATTCTAGTTATTTTGTGAATTAATTATCGGAAGTGTGGATTATATATCTACAATGTGAGGAATTTGTTAGGGTTATTCAGCCATATAATTGGACATCGTAAATTTTGAAATTCCCCGTCAATTTGTGTTTGACGTAACTTGGAGAGACCGCGAAACCCTTCGTATACATTCCAGTTAATGTTCGCAGTCAATCTACGAAATAGCGGAAGTCCACTGAAGACCACAAACACAAATAAACCGGAAGGAGTTTCGAGAGGAAACTGCGTTGCTCAAATTATTGTGTGGTCTCTGAACAAAGGACCATGAACTTTATATGTGGCATACTTTTTTATCTTTACAATCTCGAAGTCAGTGACCCGACAATGGCAAAAAATCAAGAATTTAAGATTAGACGAAAGTAGCAAGTATCACTTTGTCGTTAAATTTGAAAAGTCCCTTAAAAAATAGAGAATTTTTACACAATTTCCCTCGTTTTTTTCCAAAGCTTACTTATTTTTTAAAATCTTAAACAAAAATGAAATATAGTAGAAATGTTAGAATTGGAAAATTTTAGATTCTTTTTGATCATTTTCAAAATTAATTTTTAACACAGTACTTCAACTGTTAACAAAGTATGGTTTGAATTTTCAATAAAAACATGAAATCTCAACCAAACAATGAGAGAGTGGAATTTTTACCCAAAAAAATTTTAATTTCTACGGAAAGTGAGGAATTTTCAACAACAAAAAATTGAATTTTTAACAAAATAGTGCGCCTTTGAATAAAGTTGAATTTTCATTAAAAAAGGAATTCTGAATGAAAAATGTAATGATTGATACTCAAAGCAGACCAATTTTTTAATTTAAACAAAGAACAGTTAAATTCTTTTAAAAAATACGAATTTCCAACAAAGCAGACACATTTTCTACCAAAAAATAAGAATTTTCAAGCAAAGAGTTAGATTTTTAACAAAAATTATGAATCTTCAACTAAAAAAATAATTGTAGAATTTTTAACGGAAGAGTTTAATTTCCAACGAAAAAAAGATAAATTCTTATCGAAAAATGTAATGTTTGATATTTTAACTAAAAATATATATTAATTAAAAATTAAAAACATTTAAATTCATCCAAAAAAGACAAATTTACAATTATATACATAACTGAATTGTCTACAAAAAAAGATAATTGTAATTCATTAAGTTATATTTTCAACTAAAAAGATTTAATTTTAATTAAAAATGAAAAAAAATATCAACCAAATTGTTTATTTTTCAATCTAAAAAGACGAATTTCCTGCAAAACAGATGAATTTTCAACAACAAAAAATCATTTCCCACTAAATAGTAGAGTTTTCTACCAAAAGATAAATATTTAATCAACGAAAAATTTAATATTCAAACCAAAAACGGTTTTTAATGTGAACAATGAACGGTTAAATTCGGCAAAAAATACGACTTTTCGAAAAAATAGTTGATTTTCCAATCCAGTTGTTGCATTTTTAACAGAAAAAGATGAAATTTCTATCAAAAGAGATGAATTTTCTAACCAAAAAGACAAATATTTAACAAAGTAGTTGAATTTTTAACAACAAAAAAAAAACTTTTTCAACCAAGAAGATACATTTTCCAAACAAAAGAAGAATTTTCAAGCAGAGTTGAATTTTCAACAAAAATGATTAATCTTCAACCACAAAAATGAATTTTAAACAAAATAGGATTTTAGTTTTAAACTAAAACATTTAAATTAATCTAAAAAAGGCGAAATTTCAATCCAGTATGTGAAGCGTCGACCAAAACAGATTAACTTTCAATCAATTAGTTGCATTTCCAACTTGAAATATTAAAATTTTTATCGAAAAAAAATGAATTTTCTACCTAGAAAGATTAATTCTCAACAACAAACGTACTAATTCAGATTAATTGGCAAACAAACATTTGCATTTATAACCAATAAAATTAAGATCCTACCAAAAGAGATGAATTTTCAAACCAAAACACAAATTTCCACAAAACTATTATCTTCATAATTTTTTATTTTCATGAATAATGATTTTTTAAATTTCCGTTTTTAATACTCTAATTTTTTGTTTAAGGCAGTATTCTACTTTGAACGCTTGAAAAAAAAGCTATTTTTGTGATTTTTTTTTGGTAGTACAATTAAATATATTAATGTAGTGCTTATAGAGCATAATAAATACACTTTTTAAATCTATTAAAAAAATTTTTTTTTATTAATTTTATACACTTTTCACGCTCGAAAACTGCAGCTAAAGTCAACTCCTCGACATGTAGGAAGGTGTGCGGTGTTAATAAAATGTCGATAGCGATTGATCGGAAACAGAACAATCCGATAGTTTTAGATTCAGTATAACTGCAGCAACCCATGGAACTATAATTTTTAATATACATGAGGAAATAACAAAATGGCGGAATAAAACAAAAAAACAAAAAAAATCGTCATTTTTTTCGCTGTTTTTGGCCAAAAAAATGTAGTTTAAATGAAAATTTTTGTATAATTTTAGTTTCATGGGTTGATATAAGTGTAAAAAATATTTACTCAAAATTTCATAAGAATCGGTTTAGTAGTTTTTGAGATTTCGTTAACACGGGGTGTCAAAATGTTGTTTTGAGAAAACCGCGATGAAAGTCCGGCGCGCGCCTTATTAGATCGCTCTCGTAGGTAGATATGTTCCAAGGATAAAAATGTATAGTTATAGAATGCTCGGATCGTCTTAAAATTTTAGTATGATATGCTTACATACATATACTTTCAAAAAATGTAAAAAATTTTTTTTTTAAAGTTCCGAAGTAGAATACTGCCTTTAAATTTCATTAAAAAATGTTATAAATAGCTGATAGCTTTTTACTGAGAAAAATACATTAGAAACTAATTTAACAGTCCCAGGAAATAAAAACAAAATAGAAAAGTGAGGTTTTATAAATAGTTACTATTTTTCTTTTAATTATTTCTTTCTAGCTTTCTTATCAAAAAACCTGCACCAATTCCGGATTCTCTACTGAAAAGAATATACTAGAAGAAAATTGATAAGGTTGATAAATGAAAATCGCTCTACTGTTAAAAATACATTGAAAAAATTGAAACATGATCTTTTAAAATTTTTTCTGATTTGTTTTGGTAGTAGAATTTGTGAAGTGATCAATAGGTTTTTCGAAGTTTGCAAAAGTGAACAATCTTAAAACATAACAGTGACTCTAAACTTGCTAAAGAAGAGGCGCTACTGTAAGAGGGTAATTTCGTTCAATATTCACGAGATCCCATACAATGTAAACAGTTTTTAATCATAAATGAGATCCCCTTTTAATCACATTTTTTTCCTAAAAAATTCCTTTCATATCAAAAATCAAACTGCTGAACTGATGTGATCACTGTCACAAGCTTTCTAAAGTTTCTTTGATTACAAAAAGATATTTCGATACGAAATAGTAATTTTTATGGAACCTTTCCTTTATTGAATGAGTTTTTAAAAGTTTTAATTTACAGTTGAACCCTGTTTTTTCCTTTCGCTTTTTCAGTGTGAAAATAACCACGACATAAGTTTAGTTAGATGATTTGAAAAACTCCAAGCGTGGTGAAATTGCCTTTCGCTGGTTCTGACCAGTCATTGTCGTTATCTGAAAGGCTGAAAGGGATAGTATTTAAGTAATCTCGGCAGGAAATGTCTTGCAGCCAGCAGTCTTTCAATTACCCCACATAAACTTAGAGTCTTTCTTGGGTTCAGTGATTTAATTAAAGCTACTCCGATTTTTAGTTTGGAATAGAGATGAGAAATCTGATTAATCAGGAAGATATTCTTTCAGACTTTGCTGTCTTTTCCGTATTTCCCCATTTCCCGTTTAAAAGAATTCCTCTTTTTTCTCTGTTTTCAAGAATATTTCTCTTTTTCCCCCTTTTCTCGTTTTCTTGTTTAAATACGAGCTGAATTAATAAAACCTAATAAGAAACTAGTCCAGCTGTTTTTGGATAATTTTTTTTTAATTCAAAGTACTACTATTGTATTTTCATTTTAGAGTTTATCTCTTTTAGTTAAAAATTCTACCATTTAGTTGAATCTTTAATTATTTCGTTGAAAATGAATTTTTATTGGTTGAAGATTCAACTGCAATCAACTCCCGATATAAGACCAGTTTCGGACATGGCCTTGGTCTCGATCCTAAATCTGGGTAATGCAAAAGTAAGCGGGCAGGGTCGCATGGATGATTTATGAACGATTTTGACGCATAGCGCAACCTGATGCAACCAACGCGCTGAGATTGCGTCTTAGATTTGTTTGTCAAGCTTCAGTGAGCACATTTTCCCTTTCGATCCCGCGACTCCTCTCATCAAGAAGCTGCGGAGGCCATCAGTTCTAGGAATATTGTAAATAGAAAGGGTCTTATATCGAGAATTGAGTGTATTTTGTTGAAAATTCGTATTTTTGGTTGAAAATTCGTTTTTTATTTGAAAATTCAACTAATCCATTTTTGATTAAATATTAATCGTTTTTAGTTGAAAATTGAGGCATTTTCCTTAAATTTCGTTTATTCTTTTTAATTGTTCGTTTTCAGGAAAAATTGAATTAATTGGTTAAAAATGAAAATTTGCTTGATGAATGTTCATATTTTGGATGTAAAACTTTGACATTGTGGCTAGAAAATTCCATTATTTTGGTAGAATATTCTGCTATTGACCTTTTGCTTGAAAATGTATCCCTTTTTATGTAAAAATCATTTGTTTGAAAATACGACCTTTTAGTTGAAAATTCATCTTTTCAGGTTGAAAATTTAACTGTATGGTTAAAAATTCAACTATTTGGTAGAAAATTCGCCTCTTTTGTTTGAAAGTTAAACTATTTGGTTCTAAAGGCAACTGTTTGGCTAAAAATATATATTTCTTCAAATTAGATCGTTTGATTTAAAAATACATCTTTCTTGGATCAAAATTCCACTACTGGATTAAAAAGTCCACTATTTTGTTGAAAGTTTAATGTTTTTTTTAATTTACCTATTTTTTTTCATTGAAGATTCAACAGTATCTTTAAAATTCGTTTTTTGTTCAAAAGTAATTTTTGAACTAACAATTTTACTAATTTGTACTCTTCGTTTGAAATTTCCTGTGTGTTGTCGGAAATTTATCTTTTGGAGGAAAATTAATCTTCTTGGTTGAAGCTTTATCATTTTTAGTTTTAAAATTCAACTTTTTGGTTAACTTTTATTATTTTGTGGGAAGTAAATTTGTTTATAGTTTAACAATTTTGATAGCCATCTTTTGCGTGTCGAAAATTTCACTGTTTTAATCAAGATTCGTACTTTTGTATTGAAAAGTCATCTTTTATGTTGAAGAAGTCATCTTTCTTCGTTAAAAATTAAGTTCTTAATTTAAAATTTATCTGTTTTCTGAAACATTCGATTTTCAGCTTGTAAACTTAACTCTTTCGTTGAAAATCTATCTCTTTTTCTAGAAAATTACTCTTTTTTTTCATTTGAAAATTCAAGTTTTTCTTAAAAATTAAATATATTTTGACTTGAAATCCAAAGCTTTTCATACCGTCAAACGGAGTAATTTCGGACATGTGAGGTAAATTCGGGCACCCCTTAATACCTTAAATTGATAAGATAAATTACTCAAAACTGTTCTAAGAATCTGGAGTGAGTTCAAGTCTTAACTGATTTTATATTGTGGTTAAAACTACCCACCTTAAGTATTAAAAAATTGAATTTAGGATTGTCTGAATTTAACCCACAGGTACAAAATTACTCCACACAACCGAAATTACTTCGTTTGAAGGTATTTATTTCAGTATAGTACTTGTACGTTAATTTTATTTTTAAAAATCTATTCCCCTATTTTCGTAAACAATCATCCGATTCCCCGCGTGTTTTGAGATCATTTTGGGCTATAGTCTGGTTCTTTTCAAACACGTTCATCCTCATGAAGACATTCCTAGTATTCCTATGTTTTGTCATAAACATATCTTATGCTTTGTTTTCACAAAATGCATTTCTTCCTTATTCAGAACTAAATATAAGTAATTACATTTGAAAATGAACAAATTTTAATTTTTCGTATATTGTTCTTCTTTTTGCAGCTCGTCGACTGAACGAATATATACGCTACTACGAAACTCTTTCCTATCCCACCCACGAGGTTCATCGAAATCACTTGAGAGCCAAAAGATCAGTTACCCGTGACAACGCAGTGACTGTAAAGTTCCGTTCTCACGGAAGAGAATTTCGCCTTCGTCTGAAGCGAGACTTAAGTACATTTAGTGATAATCTAGTGATAGAAGGTCCGTCCGGGAAAGAGGAGGATCTCGACACCTCGCATATCTACCAGGGACACCTTGTTGGTAAGTTTTCAAATTTTATATTTAGAATTAGAGCACTAAAATCAAATCTGGAATTTGTCTGGACTTTTGGCCAGGGGAGAGAAAAACTTCAGAAAACCATCTCCCGAATCCAGCCGGTTTTTTTTTTCAATAGCTGAGTTGTGTATCCCGCTCAACATGAGTTGAAACAAACTGAATACACAACCCGGTCATACGTCGCAGCTGGTCACCCATCCGAGTGCTGTCCGTGCTTGAAATGGTTTGACACCTGGACTTTTTCCGTGTCGATATCTAACTGGCAGCTAATGCCATCGATTCCGTATTCTTATAATCTTTTAATATTCTCATATTTGAAATGCGGTAAAGAATGTTAAAGTATACATTTTTTTGTGATATTCAGCTTACAAATGATAAAAATTATTAGTTCAGAATGTCGACATTCACAAAGATTTAGAAGATTTCACCAAGATTCAAAGAGTTCACAAATGCGTTGTCTATCAGGTTTCAAAGTTTAAAAGATTTTTTTAAATTTTACAGAGATTCTAAGGATTTTAAATATTTCACAAAGATTTCAATGTTTTCACAAATCTCGAAGATTTTACGAAGATTCAAAAGATTTCACAAAGGCGTTGTACATTAGATTTGAAAGATTCAATATATTTTTTAAGATTTCAATGATTTTGAGGATTTCAAATGATTTCAGAAATATTTTTAAACGTTCATGAGATTTCAAAGATTTAAAAAATTTCACAAAGATTTGAAAAAGGCGTTATAAATCAGGTTTTAAAGATTCCAAAGGTTTTTAAAGGATTTCAAAGATTTTATATAATTTTAGAAAGATTTGAAGGATTTCACAAAAATTTCAAGGACAAAAGAAGACTTCTAAAAGATTTTAAAGATCTCGCAAATATTTCACAAATGCGCTGTATATCAAATTAAAAAAATTCCAAAGCTTTTTGAACATTTCGCAAAGGTTTAAAGATTTCAAATATTTCACAAAGATTCAGAAGATTTCATGAAGGCGTTGTATATCAGGATTTAAAAATTCCAAAGATCTTTGAAGATTTCAAGGGTTTTAAAGGTTTCACAATGATTTAAAAGATTTTACCAAGATATCAAAAGGTTTCAAAAGATTTTGGGGATTTGAAAAATTTCATAAAGATTTCAAAGTTCTCACAGATATTACAAGATTAACATTTTGAAGACCTTTTTGAAAACCTAATTTCATTAGATTAAAAAAGTTCCAAACATGTTTTAAGATTTTTAAAGATTTCAAACGGTAGGTAATTAATGAGTCATTCATTTTGAAATATTTAAAATATGTACATGAAATCTTTGGAATCTTTAAAATCTGATGTACAATCAGATTTTAACGATTCCAAAGATTTCATGTACATATGTTTAATATTTCAAAATTAATTACCTAAAATTTGTCAGTGACTTGCAAATTTTATTATGAAGCTCAGTATCATCAGTGGGGTCAAGGGATAAATAATGTAAATAAAAAATAAATGCAACAGTAATATTATTTTTTGCGAACTAAAAATGCAATGACTAATTTTTTTCACATGTATACATAGTAAAAGGTTAGTTCATCATTTGATTAAAAAATAAAAAGGAAATCTAGAAAAACTTGAATTATTGACCTAGAAAAACGGGAAGCGACCTTGAATTTTGTTTCAAAGAATCGTTGGTCAGCTTGTATGGTCAAAAACCAGCATTTATGCTTTAGGAGGGACTTCTGTGCGGTCCACTACTAAGTGACATGGACTAGAGAATACAGTGAACCCTAGATATAGGGTCCCTAATATAGTTCTTCCGAGAATTGTTTTCTATGAAACGGCACTCTATCTGGGTAATTCCCCACCTCCTCCAGCCCCAAAACCGACCTAGTTTTAAGAGCTTCACTGTATTTATTTGAATACTGTACGCCGTTGCGTAAACGCCTAACCACGTACGCGTCGCTTTTTATGATGGCGGAGAGTACCGAACAAAGAGTGCATTAAATTTGGTCAAAAATCTTGACAATAGTTATGATACGGAAAGTGTATGGTGATGACTCTATGAGTGATACTCCAATTAAAAAGTGGTCGCCTTAAGTGTAATGTGACCCTCGCTCTGGCAGGCCCACAGTGGTACCAAACACCTAGAAAAGTAGAATCAGTGCAAGTTTTTGGACATCTTCGTTTGACAGGGAGAGAGATAGATGAAGATCTCGGGATTACAAAAACGGTTGTTTTGGAAATATTGAGTCAGGGAAACAGCCTGATTTGTTAAAAAGTTGCGACTGGGTCCTTCACCACGACAACACACATTTTCATTAATTGCAGATTATTCAACAATTTCTGGTGAAATAAGGCCTTACACTTCTTCGACAGCCGCCATACAGTCCTGACTTGGCATTCGGTGTTTTCTGGCTGTTTCCCAAATTGAAGTATCCATTAAAAGGAAAACGATTTCAAGATATAGAGGAAGAAATAAAACAGAATTCGACGTAACAGCTGTTAGCTATGCCGACAGGTGACTTAGGAGTACTACCGAAAGTGGGAGGATCGCTGAAAGAAGACTGTGTCTTTCAAAGAGGAGTACTTTAAAGGGCATATCATCGTCAATGGCCAGAATTAATTCTTACTTCTGATTTTTAATCTATCTAAGCACGTTACATAGACTGCCAAGCGAGAACTTTCAACTCGCAAGCTTGCGACTGGAATTTCAGGGCTTGATTCTTGTTGCAGGCATTGTTTGCCAAATTTTTTCATTCAATTTTTTTGAATTGTAATTTACTGTTAAATTGATTAAAATTTGTTTTTTAGCCTTTATCACTACCGAAGCCAATATTTCAAGGATAAGTCAGTGCCACTCATCTTTGGAAAATTCTATTTCCTCATGCTTTTTTTCAATAAAAAATATGTCTCATTACCCTAATTTTAGTATATAAATATTATAATAATTATAGAAAATGTCTTATTCTTTTCATACTATTTTTAAAAGTTTTATTTTTATCTCGAATGAAAATAATAATAACCAAAACATGAATGTTCAATTGAATAAAGGAAAATAAGAATTTTCTATAAAAAGACTTTTCTTAAAGTATGTGCTAAAGGCTGAAAAACCCAATTTTATCATGAAATATGAATATTTTCGCTTGATTTAATTAAATTTACTATTCAATTGTAATTTTTTAAAAATTCGTCATCAATAATCGATCCCGGACTTTCCGTTCGCAAACTCAGACCGCCACCGCCTGATCTAACCGGGAGTTGAAAAACACTCGCATGGCAGTTCATGTCACATGAAAGCATTTTTTAAAAGCGTTTTTCTCGAGAGTTACTGAAAAGCGCATCGTAACATATAACAAGTTCAGTCACCTATTACTGTGAAGAGTATGAGTCCAAACAAAATTCCGCAGGGTGTGAATTCCCCTTGTGACTCTTAAGAGCATTCAATTCAAGTATAGAATAGGGCGTAGGGTGAAATACCAATTTCAGAAAATGAAAGAGACCCTGGGGTCCTATTTTTTTACCTGGAAAGTAACTGCATAAAACTTGCCCACGATCCAAACAAAATCCAAATAAAAATGACGGAAAAAGGTAAAAATATATGTGTCTGATGTTTTTTTTAAATCACTCACCCTTTATAATTTTAGATACCAGTGGACTTCATGAAAAAAATACATTACTACTTCAAATAATTAATTGGCTAGCTTTGGTTTATTATTCCAAATTTCACAAAAATTAATTTTAAGAAAATATTAAATTAAAATTTTTTTTCAATCCTTGGCGCAACATTTGTTTTACAAATAATTACGAAAAAGGAGAAATATCTTTACAGGAAAATATAAATAAATACAATAAATTTCAATAAAGATGAGAAGAACTTAGAACTTTTGTCCATTACTTGGACTAATTTAGTACCATTTTGTGTTTTTTTGTATATTAATGTATACTATTGTATTTTATTATAGCTTAATAATGTTAGAAAAAAATTTACAAGAATTTATAGTGTGTGAATCAAAATATTTGTTTTATTTTCGACCTAGGATGATGAGTATTTAAATGAAATAATCTCGATAAAGTTGAAAAGCTTAGTTTAACTGAAATCTCGGGAACTCAAACTTTTTTATATTTTTTTAGAGATTATGGCGTAATATTCTATACTATAAACGTGTAGGGTTTCTATGATAAAAAAAACAATAGTAAAATAAATAAATAGAAAAATTTTGTAACCCAATTTATTATTTCTGGCCATTTTTCATGTAATTCATGTATTTATTCTTATTTTGCTGTAAAGATTGTGCTAAATTTTCGCAAACATTTTTAACAAAATTTCCACCAGAGACTGAAAAAATATGTCACTGAAGTTCGCAACGTTTATAAGCAAAAATATAAATTTATCAAAAATTACTCGAATAAATTTTTTGTTTTTCATTCATCGTAAAAATAATTTAATAGCTGATTTTAAATAGCTAATATTTTATATTCGGTACAAATTCTAAAATTCCACTAAACGCTCGATTCTTGGATTTTAATTAATTAACTTGCTTTATTATATATCAGGCAATATTAAACGTACCAAATATAAACGGAAAAAATAATAACTTTCCTCTACACATTCGGTTTAAAATTTTCTTCTAATTACTTGTATGTTCCACAACAAAAAAAGTTCAATTCTATTATGATTATGAGAAGACTGTGCTCCGAAAAAATTATAACAATTTATTTATTTGTTTTATTTTATAAATGTTATAATTATTTTAAATTATAAATTATCTCAATATTTCTCACAGAAGGCTGCGTTTTATCCACCCACGCACTGTTTGGTACATTTAAAAGAGCGTGGGGGGATAAAACACCGTCTTCCGATAATGATATTGAAATTAAACTTTTCTTGCTGTTGCCTGGAATTAAAAACAATTAATAAGGGAAAGAACACCGGAGACTTAAGCATTTCGAAGAAATTTATAATTTTTTCAGGATTTTTGTGTATATTTCAAAAGTGCGTGGTTGGATAAAAAATAAAAATAATTCATGAAAGAAAATCCGAGTATCGAGTGTCTAATAAAAATTTAGAATGTTTTACAAATATTAAGTATAGACTATTTTATTAAAATAATAAATATGACGTTATAATGAGAATACCGTCAAAAATTACATACCACATTATTTCTACGATAATTGAACACTAAAAAATTGATTTTAGTGATATAAAATAATTTTATTGTTTCGTTTATAAAGGTTGCGAAATTCAGTGACATGAAATAATATTACTTTTTTTTCGTTTATAAACGTTGCAAAATTTAGCGACATTCAAGAATAATACTAAATATGTTGGTTTTAAACATTATTTTTGCAACATTTTTGTTAACAAACAAAAACTGCCAAATAGGGGTTTTAAGTACAAAAACCTGATATATATATATATATATTTAATAGTGTTTTCCGGCCTATTTTGGCAGCATTCCTCAGAAAATTTTGTTTGATCCTTCCAAAATTCTATATCCCTAAATATTTGAAAGCACCTTAATTTTTTTGAATAATGATTTTTTTTAATTACATTGGAACTTGGATTTACTCAGTCCGGGTTTACGTCGTACCGAGAATGCCTCGGCGGTTTCGTGATGAGAAGAGCTGTAGGGCCGCAAGATAGGTAGTGGTCAGCCAAGCGTGACAAATAGCATGAGGGCCGCACTATCAGCCCTTTAGTTGCATCAGGTTGCGTCATGTCTCCAAAATCAAACCGAAATTATGTAAGCGGCCCAGTCTGTTCACGTTTGAATTTTCTGGATTTACTTTGAAGGCAACTGCTGGTCATGCCCGACACCGTACCTAAATCCAAGTTTCAGTGTATAAGCAGTTGATTAAGAAAACTAGGCAAGAACAGAAAAATTAAAATCAAATCATAAATTATCGAAAATATTGCAATTGAAATTCCAAAGTTTAAAGTCTTGAAAGTTTGCAACCAGTACCTAAAGTTTTTAGACTCATGCAATTTTACTGTGGGCTAAAATTAACTCCAGATGGACTTGCATTATGCAAGAAATATTCGAAGTTTATAATAGCCTTTGGTACGGTTGAAACTACTTTTGTGAAACTAGAATAGGGTAGAATAGGGTTGTTTCACGATTTTAGGTAAAATAATTTTTTAATACATAAGTTTAATCCGAACCGAAGATGCATTATAATTTTTTTTTCTGTTGAGTCGTTCAATAGAAAAAAATTATTAAAAATTGAAGGCGGTAAGACACTTATTCAAATTGGTGTCACGTGGGTGTCACGTGACTCAGAAGTTCTCATAATTATTTATCATGAAAACCATGAAAACTAACGAAACTTATGATGAAGAGGTTACGCCACAGCCTGTTGCCAATTCTGACTATTGTGATTTGATAGCTTTGTTTGTTAAGGTTTATGTGATGAAAAAAAAGTTATCCTGTTTTAATATTTCGATTAAGAGTCAGTATTATGTCGAAGGAATACATTAAGTACAATTATTAACACATTTTAAAATCCTACATATTTACGAATTGTTCAGTAAACATGACTCCATATAAGCACTTTTTCAATGAATTCTTTATACATACCATAAATATATCTATTTTCGGTAGATTTGTGATATTGGCTTTTACGAAACCCTCTTTTGACATTTTTTTAAGCAATATTTCGCGACTTCTATTTTTGATGTACACATAACCAAAACAAAACATCGGCACAGAAAACGATATTTGAGAATTATGAGCTGTGATTGGTGGAAAATCCGACGTCAAAGGGGCTCTCCAATCGACATCGCGATAGAAAATTCATATTTCAACATTAAATTAAAAATAGTAAACAATATGTAAAAATATTTAATGGACGTTTTCAAAATTAGAATTTTATATACTATAAGATCCATTTATTGGAAAAATGATATCTGACTTTGGAAACAACCCTATTGTTCTCATCATAATTCTCATTCAGCTTATTATTTCTATTTGATATTTTCGTTAAAAAAAATGAAATAAATTATTACGTTTGTTTCCGAATCTGGGTTTTGGATAAAATTATGAATTATATTCGTTCAGGAAAAATCGAATTTCAATTAACGCAGGCATGTCATGAACATCGAGTGGCCTTCGCTGAATAACATCTGATTGATAATTGATAGGAAACTTGGTTGATGAAGATATAATTCTGGTAGCTTTGAACATTCTAAAAATCAATAACCAGACAGGCCGGAAATATATTCATTCGAGATGAAACTTTTAATTTAAATTTTTTAATTAATCTCTTGACTCTTTATAGGTTCTTGGCTACTGAGAACAAATTAATTATATTATTGATATATTGAAAATATAGATTGTCAAGTGTATATTTTTAATTACATGGTGAAGTTGAATGTGGATTATTCGTTGACTTTTTAATTCTCTTAAATACTAAATTAATTCCAACAAAAACGTTACACTCATTCCCCTATTCCCCTCTTCCATTTTTTAAAAGAATTCCTCTCTATTCCCTGTTTTCAAAAAACTTCACCTTTGGTAGAAAAGTCATTTTTCTTGATCGAAAATTCATCTTTCTTTTGTAGTAAATGACCTCTTTTGTTGAAAATTCAACACTCTTTTCAAAATTTCATCCCTTGGGCTTTAAAATTTCACCATTTTTTAAAAATTCAATTGTTTTTAGTTGAAGTAGAGGTTGAAGTTTAATCTTTTTTCTCTGGAAATTCGACCATTTGGTTGAAAAGTCTACAATTTTGTTAAACATTCGTCTTTTTTGCATAAAAAACTCGATCTTTTGGATTTAAAATTCAACTTTCTTGGTAGAAAAGACATATTTCTTGATTAAAAATTTCTTCATCTTTCATTGTTGAAAGTCAGCTGATTTGTTAAAATTGTTGTTGTAAATTCTTCGCTTTTGCTTGAAACTTCAATTTCTGGTAAATCTGTCTATTTTGGTAGACACTCATGTTTTGTTGAAAATGAAATTCGACATAAAATCTTAGGAATTTAAAGCTTTTTATACTGAATTATATATTGTACCTACATTAGTTTTATTTGGAAAAACTTATTCCCCTATTTTTGTGAAAAATCACCCTATTTCCCCTGTTTTGAGATCATTTTGGGATGTGAAGTCAGTCCGTATACAAAATTAATCTTCTTTTTCCAAACTCAGATTACGAATCCTTCATTTGTCAATTTTCAGGAGATCCTGGCAGTCACGTTTTTGGAAGCATTAGTGATGGCGTTTTCCATGGCAAAATAGTGTCACCCCAGGATGGAGCCTGGTTTGTGGAAAAAGCACACTATTATTTTCCTCCACATCAAATCAACGAGACGTTGCACTCTGTGATATATCATGAAAACGATGTCGGCGACCCCTACGCTGACGTTCGAACAGGTGAGATATTCTGCAATATTTTCGGTTTGATTTATTCATCTTCCCAAGACAGAAACTTTATATATTTAGAAGCAGTGTTTGACAGTAAAGCGCTACTCGGATCGTTACATTATTTTAGTAACGATAGAGCGTTTGTTAAACATTTTATGATCCTACAGTGCCGATTTATGAAGTTTACAAAAAATATGTTTATTCCTTTTATAAAAAAAAAACTTTGTCCATATTAGGAATACTACAGTACTGTATTGGACATGTATGTTCGTGTCTTGGAGAATCGTCAAATGGACTGTTTAAGAACCTTCTATGACCTCATATTACGAGGGTAGTTCAATAAGTCATTAGAATGAAGTATAAAAACAATTTTTTTCGGGTAAATTTTTTTTTATTGTAAGGGTTGTTTTAACATCTCTTGGATGTACTAAAAGTCCTAAATGTTCTATTAAATGATTAGAATTTTTTCTTAAATTTGTATGAATCCTGTGACATACAAACTTTTTTTTAATTTTCTAGATTATTTCTTGACGTAGATTAAATATTCAAAATATATATTTT
>NC_046660.1:37014832-37030825 GCF_010883055.1 Belonocnema kinseyi | reverse complement strand
TATATCTAGTCGGGAGTGGTGCTGACTGAAAACAGATGATTTGGAGCGATTCGCGCGCCATCTGTTGCTCATTCTAAGGACTTATTGAACTACCCTCGTATCTAGCAATACTGATATCCAAATTTAAAAAATATATTGTTTATCTTGCTGATCTGTTGAAAATTTGTTACAATAGTAATGTATATGATCTATTTATTCGCGTCTTCCAGAAACATCAATTGCTGAATTGAAGAACCTTTCATGAACTATCATAACCTACCAGTATCGTTTTTTACATTTTTTAGCGAAATTATTTACCTTTCTTATAAAAGTTTCTTAATATTGAGAATATAATAGTACGGCATTCGACGTAATTTTTTGCGTCTTCGAGACGCGTGGATTGACCTATTGGTGAACTTTTGATGGCCATTCTTAATTATCAATAGCATCTCTGAGACTTAAAAAAAAGATTACATTGTTCGTATGAAGGAGACTTTTTTTCTAAATTTGTAAATAACACTACTGTGATTTAAAAAATTGTTCATTGGAACAGAACATATTGATTGAATTGTCATGATAAGAAATTCAGAAGGCATGTTTATATTGTAGTAATACATTCTCTATAATATTGGACTAACAACCATAACCATTTCCCCCTCATGAAAATTGGTTTCAAAAAGAAGAAAAATCTTCAACTAACAAATTTCACGAAGAAAACAACAAAAAATAATTGAAAATCAGAGAATATCTTCTTCACATTAGGATAAACATTTTTGACTTTGTGATATTAAAAATAATACTCATTCATAAACTTAAGAAATTATTTTTGTTAAATAAATAAATATACTATTATGTTTTTGGTTCGGAATTCATCTTGTTTGGTTAAAATTCTACTATTTGTCTAAAGATTTAATTTTTTGCTAAAAATGCAACTATTTTGGTAAAAAGTAATCTTTTTTGGTAAAAAACTAATTTCTTCAATGTTGAACTACTTCGCTAAAAGTTCTTTTTTTTGCTTACAGATTTATCTCTTTGCTTGAAAATTCATTTTATTTTTGGTAGAAAATTAATTTTTTTAAATGAACACTTTAGACGAAAATGGATATTTTTTTAGTTGAACATTCAACTGTTTGTTAGAAAATTCATGCATTTTGTTAAAAATGTAACCCTTTTGGTGGAAAATTAATCTTTTCGATTAAAAAATCATCTTTTTGAATGAAAGTTCCACTATTTGGTTGACATTTTTTTAAGTGCATCATTTTAGTTTAAAATTCATGTATTTGGTTAGAAATGTAACTATTTTGCGGAACATTCCTTTTTTATAATGTGAAGAATAATTTTCTTATATGAAAATGTAACTTTCATTTTTTTTAACGATTGATATTTTGAACTGATCTTATTTAGTTGAAAATTCAACTATTAGGTTAAAAATTTATGTATTTTGTTGAAAATTTGTATTTTTTCTTAGAAAGTCAATCTTCTTGGTTGAAAATTGAATCTTTTGGTTAAAAATGAACGTGTTCGATTGAAAATAAATCAGTTTTAATAGTGGATTTAACTAATATTTTCTTTAACGATTTATCATTTTAGTTGAAAATGACCCTATTTCAATTCAATTGTTTTGTAGAAAAATAAACTATTGGGCTGAAAAGTTATATTTTTGGTAGAAAATTCAACTATTTTGTAAGGACATTCATCCATTTTTATAAAAATGAAACTTTTTATTTGAAAATTTAACTATTTGTTTAATAATTAACTTTTTTGCTTCAAAATTAAATTTATGTTGATAAATCACATTTTCAGGTTGAAAATTCAACCCTTATATATACGTTAATTCGTCTTTTTGGCTTTAAAGTGAAACAATTTTGTTGAAAATTTATGTTTTTCTCTTAATTCTTTGTTTTTGGTTCAGCATTAATCTTCTTGCCGGAAAATTCACCTTTAAGCTAAAAATTTAATTTATTGAATGAAAACTCATATTTTTATCTGGAAAGTCACCTTCTTTCTAATCGTATTTTTTGGAAAAAAATTAAACTTCTTTATTGAAAATTCAACTTTCCTCGACAAAATTTGTCTTTTTGGCTTGGAAAGTCGATTTCTAGGGCTGTCTTGAAATCTTAGGACTTTAAAACGTTTTATATCGAACTCAGTATGATATCTATATTAATCTTGTTTCAAATAATATAATCCCTATTTTCGTGAAAAATCACCCATTCTCCTATTTTGAGAGCTAGAATTTTGGGATGTAAAGTCTGATAGTTTAATAATCGTATTATTCTTTAAAAAATTGTTTTAAACCTTAGAATTTGCAAGTACTTAGATTTGCTGACAATGCGTTCAATTGCCTTAAGAAGATTCTCAAATGAAATTGTTTTTTTTTTTTTGTGAAATTCATTTTGTGAGTTAACACCATTTCGATCGATACTATGATACTCTTAGCTCTTTGATAGGTTCTTTCGTCTCGCCTCATAAAATCCTATTTTAAGTAATCTTCTCTGTCGATCTTACGAGAGCTCTCAGCTTTTCAAAGAAACTTCAAAGCTTCTTAAACCTTGCCAAATTGATACACCAGACCAAAGGAATCGATAGGAGTATTTAAAAATGATATTTTGCTTCTCCATACAATGCTCTCTCGACGATTGCAATAGTTATTACTCGAGATTTGGAGACAACAAAAATATTCACGTTGCCTACTTAAGACTTGTTTAAAAATTTCCGGTTTATAAACATTTTTCCGGGTAATTTAAATTTTTAAATTCAAGCCTTCTGCACTAAACAATTTATAATTTGAAGAATTTAAGAAAGAATATTCAATTTAAAAATGAATCTTATGCAGAACAGTTCTTAGAAGCGTTTAAAATTGTTCGAAAATTCAACATTCAAAATCGAACCAATTCAAAATCAAACTTTTAATATTGTACAATTTCAAATTGAAAGCCTTTAAAGTTGCATATTTTGTATGTTCTCATCTTCAAAATGAGATGGTATTTCAAGATAAATCATTATTAAATTGTAAAATTTCAAAGAAGTAGCCTTTAAATTTCAAATAAAGTCAAATTCGAAGCTTTCGATTATACGATTATTCAGAAGAAGCTATCGATCAATTTCAATTTCGAGGCCTTCAAAAAGAAAAATGTCAAATTAAAGATTTTTAAAGAAAATTCACTTCAAATAAAGGTTTTTTGCATTCAAAAATTCTACGTTTGGGACAATCCAGAAATTCGACAAATTCAAGAAGAAAAATAGAAAAGTGTGCCTCTACTAAGACTTTAAATTTTTATTGTACAATATTGAACGATTGAAATTAAAATTTGTCTTATTTATAAATTTTCAACCTTTAATACATTTAATTTTTAAATTTAATCTTAAAACGGACAGTTTTTCATGCTTCAATAAAACATTGTATAACTTGCGCTTTTAATTTGAATTTGTCTTTTCTCGAAATTTTGTTGTAAATTCAACTGTATCATAGAAATATTAACTATTTTCATATTATAAATTTAAAAATTTTGTTGGAAATTCAACTATTTTTGGTAGAAAGTTCGAGTTTTTGGTTAAAAATTAAACTATTTATTAAAAAAATTAATTATTCGGTAGAAAATTAACTTTTTTGTTTAAAAGTTATATTTTCGGGTGGAAAATTTAACTTATTTTCATAAAATTCGTCTTTTTTGTAGATCTTGGTGAAAAATTCATCTTTTTGGTTGAAAATTTAATTATTTTTTTCAACTCGAAGCATTCACACTTAAAGAATCTTGAAGTAAAAAACTTTTTTAATCATACAACTATAAAGTAGAAGCTAATTTTTATGTTGAGGAGGCCTTCAAAAATAAAAATGTCAAATTAAACATTTACAAAACAAATTTATTTAAAATTAAAACATTAAAAATTGAACAATTTTATGTTGAGGGTAAACAGAATTCGATCAAATAAAGGAGAACCATGGAAAAATATTCCCTTATTATTTCGAAATCGTCTCATTTACAAGTTTTAATCTATAATTAAATTAATTTAAAATTTTTGAAAATCTGAAATTGTAGGCAAATCTTAAAATGGACAGCTTTTTTGTTCCAATTAAACTTTATAAAGTTGAAAGCGCTTTCAATTTAAAATTGAGAAAAGATGTCTAACCAAATAGTTAAATTTTCTAACAAATCGTCGAATTTCCAATAAAATAGACGAAAACGTAGCTCATTTTCTAAACGGATATTATTAATTTTCAACCAATCGGTTGTATTTTTAACAAAATAGTTCATTGTTCAGTAAACAAAAATTAATTTTGGGCTAAAATGAAACGAAATTAAAACATTTAAAAAAATCCATTTATGTAAAAAAATTGATTTTGTATCCAAAAAGGCGAATTTTCAACAAAATTAATAAATTTTGAGCAAAGTAATTTGTTTTTCAACTAAATAATACATTTATTAACATAAAAGATTAATTTTCTACCAAAAAATTAATAGTGGTATTTTGAACCGAAAAGAAAGAATTTTCAACCAAAATGGGTTAGATTTTCTTATTGCGTTCTATTAATTCAGAACGCATTTAAGTTGAAAAAATGAAAAAGAGGGAAATGGGGAAGATATTAAGGCCTGTGATAAATAAAGAACAACATTTCAAATAAACATTGGAGTTAATTTTTATTACTTTAAAAATATTAGGTCAGAAAACACAATTTTTAATTCAGACTGCGCATCAGTTTAAACCTGAAAAATTTTATAATACTAGTTATTTTTTTAAATATTAAAAAAATATATTTTTTAGTTTTTTACTCCATGTATGTCGTTTTTGGGATTCTTCATGTCTAGAAGCCTACTTCCCCATTTCTATTTTCACCTACAATTATTGTTACAACTGAAATTTAATATATGCATTATAATTCTGTTTTAATAATAAATGATTTTTTAATATGAACGAACAAAAATGTTCACATTTTTTCTGCTTTACAAAGTCATTAGTAAAAAACTTCGTACATTGGAACGTTCAGCAATTTAAGCACACGATTAAGCTATCATCTCGAACGGTCACCTATCCGAGATCCAACCGCCATGGGTATTTGTTTTAATGTAAAATTTACATTATTTTTTATCTCTGAAATGAGATCGAGGCCTGAAATGATACAATTTAGCGATTCCCATCAGATTTGTTAAGCTTTTAAAATAATGAAATATTATAAGTTATTTAAGTTCCATTGCAGGATTCAAGAAATAGTTTTGATTCTGCTTGATTTTAGAGTCTCGATCTTTAGTTCTTATAATTAGTTTAATCTACTACCCTAGTTGTTTCCTCCCGAAGAGAACTTTCGCATTATCCATCTCAGTTTTCCTTCCCTTTGGTACATACAACTCCAACTGCGAAGTTTTTCACGTGGAAAATACGAACCTCGCAATTAGATGAAATGACAGAAATAATTAATTTTACATGGAACATTAACTGAATATTTTCTTGCAGTCGAAAGCACAAAATAATAGAACAATTCTTTGAACTCATATTTCAAGCCTGACTGATTCCAGAGATTTAATTAAAGTTGGTCGTGCCGACTCTACCAACATTTACGAATTTCTATGAAATTTAGAGCGGTATGCTAATGTTGCAGATTCATAATGCGGCGCATCTCGTGTATAAGCACGAATAGATAGCGTGTCTATCTAAATATGTGCTTATCCATGCATTTGAGAAACTGCGATATTTTGATGTCTTTCATTTTACATAAACAGGGTTGCTACTAGTCGTATTTAAAACTGGTCAGAGAAACTGTCAAAATGAACCACTTTTTAACTTTTGGTAGTTTTATATTTCAAATTAAAACCTCATATTCGTCAATAAGTCAATCCACGCGTCTCGATGACGCAAGCAATGACATCAAATGTAATACTGTTATATTCCCAATATAAAAACAATTTTCTCACGAATGAAAATAATTTTATTACAAAAATTTTAAAACGATATTTGTAAGTTGTTGAAGGTCGTGAAAGGTTCTTGATTTGGGTAATCGATGCGTCTCGAAGACGCGAACAAATATATCATATGTATTACTGTTGTATTCGCAGCATTAAAAAAAAATTTTTATATCAAGAAGATAAATCATATATTTTTAAATTTTTACATCGGTATTGCTAGATCATAAGAGGTCATAGCATGTTCGACAATAGGTCATTCGAAGTGTCTCGAAGGCGCGAACAAACATGCAATACTGTAGTTTTCATAATACGAAAAATCTTTTTTTCATATAAGCAGAATACACCTTTTTTTTAAACTTTTAATATCGGTATTGGTGGATCATAAAAGGTTCATCAATAGGTCGATCGGTTCGTCGCAAACATGCGAACGAATGTGCTATACATTATATTAATGTATTTAGAATATTAAAAAAGTTTTTCTTTATATTAAACAAGGGACATTTAAAAAATTTTTAAACGCAAAAAAAAACTACTTCTAAATGGCCGATCTAGCTCAAAATCCTATCAGATCTGGATGTCAGTCGAAGCTACAATTCTTCAAAATTTCATGATCCTTTACTTTTCGAGAAGTGGTAAACAAAAAAGGTTACGCACACATATGTTGACATTTTTATAAATTGTATTTTTGAATGTAATTTTTGATGTAGGTAATTACACGCCTTCCTTCAAGAAGGACTAATATAACAAACTTAGAGCAGAAACATTTATATTCAGGGTGATTTTTTAAACTTGAAATTGTTGATTCATAACATTTTTTCATAGAGTGCCTATTTTTCGAGGTATTTGAAAGTTTCAAGTTAAAAAAATCACCCTCTATATACAGGGTGACTTTTTTAACTTGAAACTTTCAAATATCTCGAAAAATAGGCACTTTTATTTAAGTTATGCTTTTTGTTAAAAATTCAACTCTTTTGTTAATATTTCGTCTTCTTGGTTTGAAAATTCAACTTTTGTGATGAAAAATATACATTTTTTGTTTAATATTCAAGTTTTTCGTAGAAAAATCGTTTTTTTTTGCAAGAAAATTCCACATTTTTTAAGGAAATTTTACATTTTTGTTGAAAATTCGTCTTTGTTTTTAAAATTCACCGTGTATCGTAGAAATGTAACCTTTTTTGATTAAAAATTGAACTTTTTTTGTTTTACGAATTAAAATTTTCTGTGGTTAAATATCAACTATTATATTTTTCGTCGCGAATTCATCTTCGTCCTTGATTTCAAATTGAACTATTATGTTGAAAATTCTTTTTTGCTTTGAAAATTAATTTTTTAACTGAAAATTGAGCTGTTCGATTTTTATTTAAAAATTCCGCTGTTTGGTTTAAAATTCGTATTTTTTTGGTAGAAATGTTATCTTTTTTTATTGAAAATTCATTTATTTGGTTAAAAATTCAACTTTTTAGATAAAAAATATACATTTTTTGTTTAATATTCAACTCTTTCGTAGAAATATCGTTTCTTTTTTGCAAGAAAATTCCACATTTTGGATGACATTTTTTATCGACTGAAAAATCTTACTTGGTTAGGAAATTTTACATTTTTGTTGAAAATCCGTCTTTATTTTTAAAATTCACCGTGTATCGTACAAATTTAACCTTTTTTGGTTAAAAATTGAACTTTTTTTATTTTACGAATTAAAATTTGCTGTGGTTCAAATATCAACTATTATATTTTTCGTCGCGAATTCTTTTTCATCCTTGATTTAAGATTGAACTATTATGTTGAAAATTCTTTTTTGCAGTAATAATTAATTTTTTTTACTGAAAATTGAACTTCTCCATTTTTATTTAAAAATTACACTGTTTGGTTTAAAATTCGTATTTTTTGGTAGAAATGTATTATTTTTTATTGAAAATTCATTTACTTGGTTAAAAATTTAATTATTTTGTTAAACATTCATTTTATATATATGTAAATTATCTGTGTCAACTGGATATATTACTATTTCATTATTGCTAGAAAACTTGGTTTTTTTTTTGTTTTTAAAAATGCATCTATTTTATGGAAAATTTGTTGTTTTTTGTGTCGCTAATTAATATTTACTGTTTGGTTGAAAATAAATTTTGTAAACTATAAATATAACTATTCTGGTTGGCCTTCAAAAATTATCATTCTTATTTAAAAATTCAAGTATTTTGTGGAAAGTTTGTCTTGTTGGTGAAAAAGTAATCTCATTAGTTGAAACTTTTTTTTTTTAGAAATTCTTATTTTCGGGCTGAAAATTAAATTTTTTTGGTAGAAAATTCGTTTTTTTTTGGCTTGAACAGTCAACATTTTGGTTACATTTTTTTATTGATCTCCCAGCTCTACGGTTGTTTTTATACCAGAAAGTAAAATAAATAACGGTCAGGCAAAACGACCAATAGCTTTTACTTTTAAATTAATTTTGTAGGGTTTGAAAAAATAAAAATCTCTTTTCGTTACAGATTCTGGAGGTTGTGGAATCAATGATGATGTGATACAGTGGATGGACAAAATTCAAAATTCTGGTGAACCAGAGACTCCACTGCCCAATGCGAAAACGAAAGAAAGTAGAGAAATTCCTAAGGTACCTCATTTAAATAATAAATATGTATTATATTATATTTTTCCAGGCCCCACAGACCGGCCCCTATGTACCCTATTGTCTATTCTATCCTATATTCAGCTGTGGTCTTGAAAGTCCCCTATTTTCAAGATTTGGTCCCTATAGTACTTTATTTTCTCGTATTTAGTATTTTTAAGACCCTTATGATACCTTAAGGCCCATGCTTGTCTCTTAAGCTGATCAACAATCATTTACTTGAATTTTTTGGAAGGGATACCTTTTTTATAATAAAATGATTAGATGCACGCCTAGTTGAATAAAAGCATAATTTTCCTCCTGATAATAAGTACAAAAAGTGAGTTTAAGTTTTGAATTAAATTGCAGATATAAGATAATTGAATTAATCAGCATAGGTTGATTATTTCAAATTAAAAACTTTTAAACTTGAATAATTTTTAATTGCGAATTTAGAAAATGTAGCTGCATTAAATTGTTTGATTTTAAAATATGATTCTGTTTAAACTGTACAATTTCAGAGTGAAAGCTCTAATTCTATCTTTAAACCATTTTGAATTGAAATATCTCACGACGATTCCCAAATTAAATCGTTTGTAATGGTTCCATTCGAGATAGGGTCTAAATAATTATAAATTAAAAGCATTTTAATTTAAAAATTTGAATTTGAATTTTGGTCGAAATTTAAATCGTTTAAAATTATACAATTTTAGAGTGAAAGTCTTAATCTTCAAAGAATTTGAATTTTGAAATGTCAAAAGACAATTTTAAAATTAAAATGTTTAAGACGGTACCATTTCAAATAGTGTCTCAACGTTTTGGCAATTTGAAACTTAAGACGTTCAAATCCCAGTAGTTTTAAATTCAAAATGTTTGAAATTATACAATTTTTCTTACAATTTTTAAGAATTAAATAATTTTATATTGAAATATTCGACTTAAATTAGCAAGTTTAAATTGAATACATTCACACATTAGAAATTTTTAATTGAGACCCAAAACAAAAATTCTTGATAAAAAGCTCACAGAATTAGTTGTGTTTCAAAATAAATGCGAACATTACATTTTAAAATGACCAGAATAAATATATTCACTCACGTAAATGATAATAATTATAATAATGCATGCATCAAATGTTTAGTGCGTTCATTAGTTTCATAACATCAAATAAAAAGTTCACTATAAAAGTTAGGGCACTTGCTCGAAACTTACGGAAAGCAAATCACACGCTGAACAAGTGCAAACTGTTGACCATTAAGCAGCACTAGATGCAAAAAATGAAAGCTCTTTCAACAGTTAAAGAGCGCCTTGAACGGCGAATAAAGTGGATTCAGGAAAATACCACTTTTTCTACTCATCTTTCCGCTTCTTCAATGAGACGTCATGTGTCGTTGAAAATCCGCCTAGTGGAGAAGAGATTCAAGTCTTCTGTGAAAAAGTATATGTAGGTACTTATCAGCTAAATGAAGAAAGTTATCGCTAGAACTAAGAATTTTTCAGCACCAGGGCCAGATAAAAGCCACAACTTTGGGGTAGAAGAACTTCACTTCTACGCTCCAACATCTAGCTCGTATTACCCAGGTTTCGGTCAGGTATCGACGCAGTCTGTCCGTGGCTCGGATTGAATACCGAAAAGCATTCGATAACACGAACCATGAGCTACTGATCAAGTTCCTTGAATGCCTGAATGTGCATCCAAGAATAGTGAGACCTATGAAAGAGCTTATGCTCTTGTGGCGGGTAAGATTGATCATAATATCTGACAAAAAACAAGTGTCTACCAGCTGTGTCACATACAAGAGGGGAATTTTCCAAGGAGACTCTCTGAGTCCGATATTGTTGTGCATCTCTCTGGTGCCTCTATCCATTGTGCTCGGTGGCAAAAGCTCTTGTTACCTATGTGGCCCGCCGGACAGAAGAGAATATAAGGTCAGCCACCTTTTATGCATGGACGACCTTAAACTCTTTACCTCCTCGAAAGAGGACCTCAACATCCTTGTGGTGGCGGTAAATAGGTACTCTAAAAGCAATTGGCATGAGCTTTGGACTGGATAAGTGTGTCTGCGTCCATCTAAATTCTACACAAATGAAGACTAGAAACTACATCATCGCAAGACGATCAGGATGTTCAACTCGTAGGTGGTAATACCATTCATCATCTTGGTAATTCAACTCTTGGAACTCAACGTATCAGTTATACAAAGCCATTGTCCTCCAAGATCTGAAGACGAAGATAATTTACGTGATTGAATTCTCGGCACCAGCCGATGGTAATATCACGGCGAAGGAGGAAGAAAAACGTGCGAAATATCACTTCTTTTCGAGCTGAGTAGCCTGTACCAAGGCTGCAAAGTACATCTTGTGGTTCTGATAATCGGCTGCCTTGGAGGTATAAAAGCTTCATTTCTTCGCCAATTCGACAATATCCCGACTTACCAGCCTCCGGCTCAATGCATTGCGAACCGGATGCAGAAGGCTGTTTCTTCTGGCATCACTTCATCCGGTCCATCAAGACTCTTTCTCATAGCATTCTACAAAGATTGGTAGCTCTAAAAAAGTAGCCAGAGGTGAAATTAATCTCCAGTTCTGCAGTCTGCCGTGTAAGGTCATCCGCCGCTAGAGACCGAACTCCAAGAAACAGTTTTGCACGATGTCTCTTGCGTCAATTCCCCTCTCTTATTTACCTTCTGGGATAGAAGGAGCAGGAGTGTTCCAGTTTCTTCGGGATCGTAGCTTCTGGAATATGTTGATTAGGGTGATCCAATTTTTTCTCACGAATTTGTATACATTTTTTTTGCGTTTTTTAAAAATAAAAATTGTTTTTAATACGTGTACTATTATTTATTACAGGGTGACCGCTTAACCGGGAAATAGAAAAAACCGAAGATTTTTTGACACTGGGAAAAACCGGGAAATGACAGTGAATTTATTGCTTGACCGGAAATTTTACAAATGTTCAGAAGAAAAATCTGTCCAAGTTCGATTTCAACAGTTTTAAAAATAATTAGTTGAATTGATATCTTTTTTTAATTATAATACCATTCAGTTTACAATGCGTCATTTAACAATCTTTGACTTTAAAAATTTTCCATTTTATATTTTTATTATCAAGCGTGTATTTTTAATTTAAAGAATTTTAAAGTGTAGTCTTAAAGACTTAAACAATTAAAAGTATTTGAAGTTAAACACTTTTGATTAAAAAACAGTTTTATTCTATCAGCTGTAAATATCAATAAATAATTTAAAAAATGAATCTGTACTTTAAGTATTAAAAACTGAACAATAAATTATTTGATAAAATAATTCTAAATCCGTTCAAAATTTAAGAATTTCCAGATTGTAACTGTTTTAATTCGAAAGTCTTAGTCATTAAAAAAATGTAAACGTGTGATTGAAACTTTATAAACTATTTTCAACTTAAAAATAACTTCATAATAATATATTCGTGACTAAATGCTTTTATTGAATTTAAAATATTGTTTCAGTCTAAATTATTCATTTTTTAACCCATTTAATTCAACATTTTTTAATTAAGAAAAAGTATAATTATTTAATATTTATCAATATTTCATTGTTCATTTAAGACGATTAATTTGTGACAAAATATTTAAAAGTAAACAATTTTAAACTGAATTGTTGGACATAAAAAGCTTTGAATCGTTAAAATTTCGAAGTGTTTTTAAACCTTTTAACGTTAAAAATTTAATTGTTCTATTTAAAAAATGTTCAATTTGTAAGTGAAATTGTTAAATTTTGATGTATAAATAACAATTGAACTTTTTTAGACAAAATTTGAGTAATTTTAAAATATACTTAGAAGTTTTGAAAAGATTAAAAATGATTTAAAACCTGAAATAATTGCAAGTAATTTAAACGAATTGTGAAAAATTTTTCTCAAAACTTTTAAATATATTTAAAATTGAATCAAATTTTTGGAAAATCCTGGAAATTAAAAAAAAATACTTTGAATCTTCCAAGTTCTTTTATTCGACAAGTTTGGAATTCTTTAAAAAATTTTTTAAATATTCTGATAAAATCATCTTCAGTTTTCCTATGAATATTAAGAAAATTTGATTATTTTTTTGAAGCCTTTCAAAATTCTTAAAAAGTTTCTACATTTTTTGTTTGAAATCTGCTAAAATCTACATTTAATTCTAAATTAGATTGTGGATATTTGCACCAAAATTTCGGTGCGAATAGCCTAATTTTGTCGGTTAACACACTTCGTTTAAATTATTTGAAATAATTGGAAGTTCTAAATTAATTTGAATTCTTTTAAAGCTTCTAAAATTACTTAAATTTTTTTTACAAGTAATAAGTGTTCAATTGTTTTTGATAAATCCAAATTTTAAGGAATTTTTGTTAAATTTGCTGGATTTTCTTTAAAAGTGTTGGAAAAATTCAATCATTTTAAAAGATATTTAGAAGTCCTGAAAAAATTTTAAAAATAATTTTTATTTAAAAAAAAAATCTGAAACAACTTCGAGATTTCTTAAGATTTTGAAATAAAAATTTAAAGCTTTTCAAGGTTGCTTAAATTATTTATAAGGAAAATAATTCATCTTCTAATGTAAGGACTGTGAAGTTAAAAAAAGATTGAATTCTCAATGCTTCTAGCATAAAATTATTTGAAATAATATAAGTTTTAAAAGTTGTAAGATCCATGGATAAATTTTCTAATTTAGAGTATTGAAAATTTTAACGTGGTTTTATATTTTTTAACTTAATCTGTATCTTTGAATTTTCTAATTTATCAAAGTTGAAAATTCTAAATTTTGTAGTTCATCTGCATTCCATTTAAGATTGTTCAATTGAAACGTGTTAGTATTTTTCATTTTATACGTGTAAATTGTTGAGCATTAGAGTACAATCTTTTTAAATTGGAAAACTTTTAAACTTCAATTTTAAAAGTTTAAAATTCAAGAGCTTCACTTTGAATGCTTTAATTTGCTGTTTATTTTTTATTTTAAATGGAAACATTTTAAGCTTTAGAGTTCGTTTTTTTTAAAATATTATTCACCGTGAAAAATGTTTGCGAATCGAGAAAATGCCGGGAAATGACCGAGAATTTTTTCCTTAAATTAAAACGGCCACTCTGTTCCTCCAACTACTATTAATTTATCATAAATAATTGTTTAAACTTTTTGTTATTTATAACAATATTTTCTTAAAATAATGCTAGAAAATTGAACTTTTTAAAATTTTCCACTTTTTAATTAGAGTGAGGTTATAATTAATTCAAGTTAAGAAACAGAATTGTTTAAACAATTTAATATTATTTTCTTTAAATATTACTAGAAAGTTGTGGTTTTTCTAAAATATTAAACTTTTTGACCACTTTTCACTAAGAGCGGATTAATAATTAATGAAATTTAACCAACATAATCGTTTAAACAAATTATTATTGTTCATAGCTACCATCTTCTATAGCAATTCTAGGTATTAGCGGGTTTTTCTTACATTTTTGTCCATTTTTTACTTAGTTAGATAATAATTAATTCAAGTTAACGATCATAATTATTTAAACAATTAATTATTGTTTTTATGAAAAAATCAGCTTTTTTAAAACTTTTTAGTTAGGAAAAAATAATACATTTTAATATCAATGTTAGTATTAATTTAAACAGAAAGACTTTTAGTAACTGCTTCAAGGAAAATTTACATTTAATATGATCCGTATAGAAAATTCGAAGAATATTTCAAATATCTTTTTTATTTCGGAAAAAAAATGTATGCACAAAAAATAAAAAGATTGTTTACAAAGCAAAGTTAACAAAAAAAAACTGCAAGTTTGTAGCAATTGCATAAAAAAATATTATTCAAATTTGTAATTTGTTCAAATGGTTCTTTCTCTTAACCTAAATAAATTATACAGTCTTACTTAAATTTGTAGTTTTAACATATTTAAACTATTAAATAAAATATATTAAAAATGTTTTAAATTAAATTCATTTTTTTTCAATTACAAATTTTTTTTTTTAATTCACGACCTTAATCTAATTTAAAACTAGACACAAAGTGGAAAGTTTTAGAAAAACTTGGAACTTCTTGGCCTCATTCTAAGAGAATATTATCATAAATAATAACAATTGTTTACGCCATTTTTTCTGTTAAATATAAGTGAATGTCGCCACCGTGGCTTTCTAAATATTTTTTATATTTATATTATTTAAAGCTAGCTGAAAAATAAATTTAAAGAAAACTGAAAATTAAGTGCTAATAAACTCTTTTGGCATAACTCCACTTTAGTAAATAGGGCGTCCTTTAAGCGGATAGTGTACCCTTTTACCCTTTTTCAGTGGTCGGCAAACTTTTTGCTTAATTTTCAGGTATGGTCAGGCTCCACCCAACTTAATTTTTTCTACTACTTTTCGGTCTATTCGTGTACCTTAGTGTGAGTGAGCTTACTCCAGCAAGGGTCGTTTGTCCACAGTCATGTCAAATAAAGGAAATTTTAAAACTTTTAATTTTTCAACTAGCGATTTGAAAATAGCATCATCAGCATCTACCATTTTTTCTGATTCTAATGATATATTACTTGCCTAGAAAAGTTAAAAATTTAAAGGAGTTTAATATCAAGAAACATCAGCTTTACAGTCAATGTAATACTAAATACTTCTCAAATTTTCAACCTTTATCGATAAATTACATGTCTTTGGAATCGTAACAATACGTAGATTCCAAATATATTACTTTTAACTCACTGATTGCAAAATTACGAATTTTTTAATCTCACATTTTTTCTCCATTTTCTAACAAAGGGCTCCTGAGGAAAGGGGTGGTCTGGCCAAGCTCGCAGTTACTGCCCTGAAAGTAGGTCGTAGGGCTGCCATGGCAGGGAACCCTGCCCTGGGCAAGAACTTGCCGACCACTGCTCTATTTGTATCCCCCAGGGCAGTGGTCGGCAAACTACTGCCGCGCGGCAGCCCTAGCTGCCGTGGCGGGTCGAGTCTAAATCTCGTGGCCTGCTGCCGCCAAAAAGGTCCAGGCTGCCGCGGCTGCTTCCTTTGTTAAGTGGTTGGCGTTAAAGGGATTAAAATTAAAAACTAAAAATTCTTAAATTTCAAAATTAACATTTTGAGTGAAATTAGTAATCTGTGGAATTTTCCGATCAAAAAGAATCTAAGAAACGTCTTAAAAACCTGAAACTCAATTAACAATAACACATTTAGTTTTACATTCAGTTTTCAGTATTAGAAACGTTTTCGTTTTCAAAATTAGCATTGAATGGCATGGTATAAGCCTATAAAATTCTTATAATATTCGATGTTTTTATATATAAAATATAAAATTACTTTTCATATAGGAATACGAACAGTATATTTTTAGTTGAAAATTAGGACTTTGAAGCAACAACGTTTAAAATGTGTGCTTTTGTGAAATTAAATTTTTATTATGAGAACACTTTTTTAATTTTCAAACTGAGTGCCCAAGTGCATGACAATGTGAAGAAAATATTTTTAGGTTTAGAATTAGTTAAAAGCTTGAGGGCATTTATTATTAAAATTTGTA
>NC_046660.1:36989714-37014732 GCF_010883055.1 Belonocnema kinseyi | reverse complement strand
TCAATTTCTTAAAAACATGAGTGCATTTATTTTAAAAATTTGTAATTAAAAAAATATATAAGAAAAAAACAAGTCATTTTCCGTCGCTTCAAATTTCATTTTTCAAAAAAATTAATTTTTATCTTTCTTGGAAAAAGTTTAGTCATTTTCTTTTTACTTTCGGGTCTTATTTTATTTTTAAATTCAGTTTGTTAAAATCTTAAGGACATTTATTGTTACAATTTGTAAAAAAAAAAATATAATTAAAAAGAAATGTCTTTTGCCGTCGCTTCAAATTTCATTTTTCAAAAATTAAAGTTTTATCTTTCATAGAAAAAGTGTAGTCTTTTCCCCTTTTTACTTTCGGGGTTTATTTTATTTTTAAATTTAATTTTTTTAAATCTTGAGGGCATTTATTGTTACAATTTGTAATAAAAATATGTATAATTAAAAATAAACAAGTCATTTGCCGTCGCTTCAAATTTTGTTTTTCCAAAATTTAAGTTTTATGTTTCCTAGAAAAAGATTAGTCATTCGCTTTTCACTTTCGTGATTTATTTTATTTTTAAATTCAATTTGTTAAAATCTTAAGGACATTTATTGTTACAATTTGTAAAAAAAAAATAATTAAAAAGAAATGTCTTTTGCCGTCGCTTCAAATTTCATTTTTCAAAAAAAATTAATTTTTATCTTTCTGGAAAAAGTTTAGTCATTCGCTTTTTACTTTCGGGTTTTATTTTATTTTTAAATTCAATTTGTATAAACGGAGAGACAGTAGAGCTGCAGGTAAATATTATATATAATAATAATTTTATTTTATTATATATTACATTTGCCAGCTTGGTTGCGTATCACATGAGGGAGCGAAGGAAAGGGGTTCTTTTAGTTCCAAATATTTGTCTGAAAAAATGAACAGAAGTACATTAAACTTCAATAAATTGAATTTATTGATAAGTTTAGTCAACTTTTTTAATTTATTTAAAAGTAACTGTTAATCAAAATTTTCATATTTCAAAACATTGATTTTTAACTTCCCAAGAAGAATTTTAGATCCAAATAATCGCAAAAAATTACAGATTTCGAAATTAAACTTTAAAATCACTATTATAAGAAATTTAAACAAATTGATTGGTAACTTTTTATCCCCATTGAGTACTCCATCTCACAATGAACACTCGCCGAGAAAAGTTAACACAACCGCACCCCATGCACGAGAACCATAGCGTTGACGAACAAAGCCCGACAGACGAAAAAAATTTCTTAGGTCAACCCTGTCGTGACCTGAAAAGCGCGCAAAAAGTTTGCCGACCACTGCCCTAGGGGCTGTGAGGCCTGTTTTTTTTTATTGATTAAAAGTCGAAAATGTATTGTGATAAAAATGTCTACAAATTATTATTGAAGGTGAAATATTGGGACGGTGTTAGTGAAAGTCCAGGTCACAAGTACACCTGGGAAGCCAATCAACCTGAAAATCGAAGATCGAAAAGGGCTACGAGGCCAAAGGAGGAAAATAAAAACACCTGCTCGCTCTTCATTCAAACAGATCCTTTAATATGGAGGCACATAACAGAGCAGGTAATAAATCATTATTTTTAGAACATAAAAGGGATTCCTACAGAACCAGGAAACCTTTAAAAGCTGGGAAAGTCCTGGAATTTTCAAAAATAGTCTGGTCATTTATATTGACAGTACTTTTAAAAATTTTAATCATTATTTTAGTACACGCATATTTTTTAGGCTGTTGAATTTTTTATAATATTATAATATGGATTTTTTTCTCATAATAGCAAAAAATGTAATAAAATTCTGTGTCTAATAACTCTAACAATGGGAATAACTCTGGAAATAATCAACATTTTTCATAGTTCTTTGAATAATTTTCCAGGATGTCTGTATAGCATTTTGCTAAATTATAAGGATATTCTCTAGAAAACAGTTGTGGTTTCAACCTTGAAATACTAGTTAAAAGAAAATTTAATAGCTGATATTTTAATCAAAAAAATTTTTAATAACAAATAAAAACCAGTTGAACGTAACTAAAAAAGACGAATTTTCAACAAATTACTTGAATAGTCAACTAAATTAGATTAATTCTCAACCATGCGGTTGAATATTTATTTTAAAAATTGATATTTTACCAGAAAAGATGAATTGTCAACAATATACATATATTTTCTACAAAATAGTTGAATTTTATATAAAAAAAGACGAATTTTCTATAAAATAGTTCATTTTCCAATCCGAGTATATGAATTTTCAATGAAAATGTTAATTTATAAGTAATCAGTTGCATTTTTAACAAAAAAGTTAAATTCTCAATAAAAAAAAATAATAATTTTCAACAAAAAAAAATTTTTAATTAAAATTATGAATCCTTAATAAAAAATATCAATTTTTAAGAAAGCAGGTAAACTTTCAACCAAGGACTTCAGTTGCTATATCAACGAAAAAAGATTTTAATTAAAAATGAAAAACATTGAAAATGAAAAACCAACAAAGACGAATTGTCAAAAAATACTCGAATTATTAACTAAAACGAATTTTGTACAAACTAGTTGAATTTTCAACCCGAAACTGTAAATTTTGAACGAAAAAATTAATTTTCGACCTGAGCAGATTAATTTTAACCAGTCAGTTTCACTTTTAACTATATAAATAGAATTTCTGTAGAACGAGATACTTTTTCATACTAAAAACATGATTGTTAAACAAAGTCGTTGATGTGTCAATTTAAAAAAAAATGGTTAGTGAAGAAGAAAGCAAAATTTTGAGTAAAATTTTGATTTTGCAACTAAAAACGAGAAATTTTCAACAAAGCAGTTGAATTTTCAACACAGAAGGACGACTTTTTAACAAATTTGTTGAATTTTTAACCAAATTATTCAATTTGAAACCAAAAAATAAAATTTCGAACAAAAAACGAAAAGATGAATTTCTTAACCAGAAATTTAATAGTTTTATTGTTTTATTGGGGTCTATTAATTTAGTTTGCATCAATGTGGAAAAATGAGAAAGTGTGTGAAACCTGCGATAAATAAATAGGAATTTTGATAATTTATAGACTAAAGAATAACATTTTAAATAAACATTCAAGTTAATTTTGATTACTTAAAAAATTGTATGGCACTATTTAAAAAAAAATGTTTAACTGTTTAGTATTTTCGACCACTAAAGTGAGTCGGAGGTAGGAAATATGATAAATAATCATTTTTAGGCAAACAAGTTTGAAAGTATTTACACATTTTTGAAATTTTGTGACTAGGGAAAAAATTCTAAAAATATTTTAACAATTTAGACAAAACTGTCGAGTATTTTTGAAATTAACTTGAGTTCAAATTTTAAACATAATTTTTTTTCAAGTTGTCCTGGAAATCTGTCAAAAGTTGACCTGGAAAACCGGGAAAAGTTCTGAAATTTTTAAATCCGACTTTTATAACAACCCGGAAATATTTTTAAAATTGCATGTACAATCTGATCTGATTTTGATGTTTAGCTTCATCAAGACGCAGAGAAGACGAGGGAAGAAATTTTGTCACTAATTGCTCACCACGTCACGGCCGTAAATTACATTTACAGAGATACCAGGTTCGATGGAAGAATAGAACACAGAAATATCAAGTTTGAAGTTCAGAGAATCAAGGTAAATTTGGTTAAGAATTAAATATAATAATTCGCGCAATTAACATAAAGTACTAAAAATCTCTGATTCTCTTTTAATTTCTAAAGATTGATGACGATTCCGCGTGCACTCAAATTTCTAATTCGAATTCGAATTACAACAACGACCAGAATCCATTTTGCATGGAAAATATCGACGTTAGCAATTTTTTGAATCTACACTCATTGGGAAATCACGAGGACTTTTGTCTAGCTTACGTCTTCACTTACAGGTAATTGATTTCAAAATTTGCTAAATAGTTGAAAAGTTTCTTGTAAAATAGTATTTTTTTTTCGTTTAAATCTCTTTGAATTTCGTGATTTTGAAAACGGATTATTGCAGGGATTTTACTGGCGGCACTCTTGGTCTCGCGTGGGTAGCTTCGGCTTCCGGAGCCTCTGGTGGAATCTGTGAAAAATACAAGACTTATACAGAAACCGTTGGTGGGATGTATCATTCCACTAAAAGATCCCTAAATACTGGTATCATTACTTTCGTTAATTACAATAGCAGAGTACCGCCCAAAGTTTCTCAACTGACTCTTGCCCATGAAATTGGACACAACTTTGGGTCACCGGTAGGTTTCAAGTTCGATTTTTAATTTTTAGTAGAAATCAGGGTTCACAGTTTGTTCTACAAAACCACGCAGTACCATAGGAAAAATGCATAAAAATAACAAAATAAATATTGTTCATAGTGTAGAGTTAGGTAGTAAATGAGACTTATGTACTTAAGTATTATTTTTTTTTTAATATAGGAAAAACCGGCATCATTGACACAATTCAAACAAACAAAAAAATTGCATGGATATTTAGAACTTGTAAAAAATCATTAAAAAATATATGACAAATACACAAATGAATAAAAAAAAATTCCAAAAATATATATTATTATCAAATTATACAAATTTTCGAATTTCAAATAACGACAAGATCTTTAATTGACAAAAAATAAAATACCGAATTCAAAAATAACCAAAAATAAAATTCACCGACTTGTAAAATAAACGAATGATTAAATTTCCACAAATATTTCAATTCTCGAAATTTAGAACTGCGGAATAATAATTTATTAATTATTTTCGGCAAATTTTTAATTTCGTCAAACTTAAATTTCAGGAATAGAAATATTCATGAGAATTTAACAATTAATTTATTTTATAATTCGGAAATTTTTTTTCCTTGCTAATTTATGGTTTTGTTATTATTTTGTGTTAGCCCCGGATATTCATACACTTTTAAATATAGTGACAAAGAACTAACTTTTTTTTTATATTGTCGTTTTAAAATATAATGCTACTATATAATAAATATATTGTTTTCTATTACAGTGAAATAACGAACTCTTAAGTAACGAAGCTGAAAAATTTTAAAAAAAATTGTATATCACTCTTATAGAAAGACCATTAACGAATATTTTTTTATCTTTGACAACACTCAAATTAATCGAAAATAATTTTTCGAGGCGCTATAATAAATCCATGTTGAAATTAAATTCTGAGAATTGAGAATAAAAAATAAGTGTTATCACCTTGTTTTTAAATTAATGTGAATATCATTTTCATAAGATTCTTGAGACAATTTAAAAGATTTTTAAATATTTCAGGCTTGTAAACAAAAAATCTAGAAGATTTTAAAGAATTTTTTTCATAATATAGGATTTAACGAAATATAATGAAAAAAAATCGAGTCCTTTTAAAAGATGTTTATAACTCTTAAAAGTTGGCAAGGAATCAAGAAATATTTGATACATTTTCGAAAATGTTTCTTAGTTTTCAAATATATGTAATCTATATGTAATCTTTAATATACCCAATTTTTATTCGAATATAAGAAATTTTTTTTTATTAAATCTTGTCAGACATTCTAAATCTTCTAATTTCTAAAAATTATTTAAATTGTTCTTGCATTTTTTATTTATTCTGTAAAATTAAAAAAATTGCCCTAAAATCTTTCGGATTCTTCTTTGACTATTTTTGAAATCTTTTCAAATTTTTAAAAAATAATCTCTTCAAATTAATATTTTGAAATAAAAATTAACTTTAATTTTTCTCAGGAACCTGAGAAAATATTTTCCATTTTCGTGAAACTTTACAAAAATCTGTACAAGTTTTTATTATTTTTGAATCGTTTCAAAACTTTTGGATATCTCTTAAACTTACTCATCTTTTCTAAAATTATGTAATGTGGCAAAATTTTGCTTTAAAATCTTTCACACTTTTTAAACATTTTAGGGAATATTTCAAAAGGTGAAGGTTGTTTATAATTTAAATATGTTGTTAAACAAATATGCTTAAATTAATATTTAATAACAGAATTCATTTGTCTTAAGCATGATTTCAATTTTTTTTTCAATGTGAAGTTCAATTATTAACTTTTCAAAGAAATAATTTCAGTTTAAAAGGCATAATTCTAAAATCTTTTAATTTAAAAATTGCCAATTTTGAGTCTTAATTTTCTAATTTGCATTTTCGATTTAAAGAATTTTAATATGCAGTTTCGAAGCCTTACATGGAGATGAATCAAAGTTGGGATTGTTTTTTAATCTCGTAAATTCCTTGATGAGAGTCGATTGTATGAATATTTATTAGCCAAAAAATATTTGCAATTGGCGACTCATTTACGAAAAAATCAAGTTGAAAAAAATTATGCACTGAAATATTTATTTATTAAATTCTTATATTAAATTTTGTAAATCTAACATTTTTAATACTTGATTTTAATACAAATTTCTCTTTTTTCTTGAATTTTCAACCGTGGAAAAATTGAATTGATTTTTCAACAGTTACATTTAAACAGTTGGAAATTCGATTTTAAATTTTCTTCAAATTTCATATGATGAAAATTCAGTTTTCTTCCATTTTTTTTACTGTTAAACATTTTATTTTCAATATTCTTCAATTTTCAACTCATGAAAAATTGAATTGAATTCTTAATAGTTGTAAATTCGATTTTCAATATTCTTCCATTTGAACTGTAAAAAATCACGAAAAAGCAAATGTTGTATTAAAAGCAAGTGTAAAAAAGGTCATATTTACACAATTTTACACGAGAATTTAATAAACATTTATACTTTTTTTTTAAATCGAGTTATTTTTTAACGGGTTGCTTTCGGCAAATAGTTCTTTGGAAATTGTCATCTTATTGACTCTCAAATAAGGAATTTATGAGATTGAAAAAAATCATAAAGTGTTGTTGAACTTAAAGGTTAAACTTGAAAATTTGGGATAAAACTACTTTTTCAGTTGATCAACTGTAAACATAAATTATTGAATTAAAAAAATGAATTGTCGTTGAGTAATAAAAATTAAGTAATTTACAGATCTTAACCTTAAAAACTAAACTGCTTAAATTCGAAAGCTTTTCAAAATATTCTATATTTTTAAACGAATTTGAATTAATGGATTAAAAATTAAACGCGTTCACTCAATTGCAAATCCTAATCAAATATTGTTTTAGTTTAAAATATTCCATTTTGAACTATCTCAATAAAAAAATTCTGAATCAAAAAAAGAAACTTTTTTTATTAATAGTGAGAATTATTAGACTTTTCATTCAAAATCAGCTATTGTAAATCATTAAACTATTTATGTTGTTAACTTTAGAATTGCTTAAAATGATATTTCGAACGTTTCCTTTATTTATCCACTCTATAAATTAGAGCATTGAAAATGATTGTATCGATTTGTATTTTTAAACCAAAAACCTTTAAACTTTTAAATTTAGAAAAGTTTAAAATTAAAATTTTTACATTTTTGTAAGTTTTAAGCTTCAATTTTAAAAGTTTAAAATTCAAAAGAGTACCACTTTTAGTGTTTTAATTTAAAAATCAGATTTGATTGCTTCAAGTCAAAATGCAAGCCTGAAAATAAGAAGTTTTTAAAACTAGGCATGGAAAATTTATATATTATTTATTTGAAAATGTCACAAAATATTGAATGTTTCAAACTGAGAAATAACAATTTCAAATCGAAAGTATTAAAATATTAGAATTTTAAAAGTGGGAATCGCAATAGAAATATTATCGCACTTATTCTAATTTTTAACTGATTAAGACAAAATAATAAACTCTTAAGTAGGAGCAATTCACTCGTAATCTAATGATATATTCTAATCTAATATCGCAAAAAATTAATCAACTTCGTAGGAAATGCAACAGTTTGGTTAAAGTAATTTTTTAGTTAAATCTTTACCAGTTTAATTGAAAATTCGTCATTTTGGTTTGAAAATTCAACCAAATTTGGATCTAAAATTATTTTTCTTTGATTAAAAATTGATTTTAACTGCAAATTCAACCATGATAGTTTTCGTTTAAAATTCTTCTTCTCATTTGAAACTTTCACAGCGTCTTTGAAATTTGTCTTACTTTGTTAAAAATTAATTTTTCTTTAAGAAGATTCTGGGTTTTAATTGAAAATAGTTCAGTTGAAAATTAAACTATACTCTTTAAAAAAATATTTTTCTTTAGTTATTTCATTTATTAGAACTGAATATTTTTTCACTGTTCTTGGTCATTCGTTTGTTGGGTAACAAATTAATTCTTCCAACTGTAAACTTAATTATTTCATTTTTGTTGAAAACGTGTATTCCTTAGTTCAACATAACTTTTTTAATTTGTTGAAATTTCGTTCTTTTGTAGAAAATTAAGATTATTGTTTGAAAATTCATCTTTCTGGTTAAAAACTGAATTGGTTTATTGAAAATTCAACTATTTTACTGAGAATTCATATAAGTTGTAAAAAATTAGTCTTTTTCAGTAGAAAATTGATCCTACAAATTTTTTACAAAAAAAAGTTACAAATTTTATTTTTCGTTCAAAATGATATTATCTGGAAATTCATCTGCTTAGTTAAAAATTAACCTGCTTTGTTAAAAAATCGTTATTTTTTGTTTTAAAATGGAGTTTTTAGCTGAAAATTCAATTATATTAGTTGAAATTTTAGTTAAAAATCATCTCTTTGGTTACAAATTTAATTATTTTGTTAAAGGTTAATTTTTCTGTTTTTGGTAAAAATTAATTTTTTTCTGAAAATATAACAATAATATTTTTGTTAAAAATGTATTTTTTTCATGTTAAAATACAATTATTTGACTGAAAATTGATCTTTTCTTAGTTAAAAACTTTACTTTGAGAACGGTTACGAGAATGAGAATATAACCGAGAAATGAATTCTCTGAGAATTTATGAGAATCTCAGAATTTATTTTAATTAATAGAAAATTGCATTTTTTCGTTAACTTTTCGGTTGCAAATTCAACTCTTTTTTTTTGACAGTTTGTCTTTTTTATTTTAAAGTTTACTTGCTTTAGCAGAAATTAAATTTTTTTTTTGATAAAAATTCAACTGTTTGGTTAGAAATTAAGCTAGTATACTATTTTCTTGAAAATTTACTTTTTGTTTAAAATTTATATTTTGTTGTTGAAAAATGAACTGAAATATTTTCTGGATGAAAGTTCTACTTATGTAAAAAAAATTGGTTTCTTAGTACAAATTCATCTGTTTTAGTACAAGATTGATCTTTTTTGGCTAAAAATGTAACTAGTTGGTAGAGAATTGAACTATTTTGTTAAAAATTCATCCTTTTTCGTTGAAAAAATTCGCCTTTTTGGATTGAAAATTCAATTTTTTTTATAGAAAATTATTTCTTGTTATAAAATTCATAGTTTGGTCGTGAAAACTCAAATAAAATCTTTTTCAACCGAAAATTCAACTATTTTTTTTGAAAATTTATCTTTTTGATTAAAAACTTCATCTGTTATAGAAGAAATTTCTTTTTTTGTATAAAAATGCAACTTTTTGGTTAAAAATCGTTCTTCTTCGCTTGATAATTCAACTAATTTGTTTAAAACATTTGGTTGAATCGCTATGCTAAGAAATCAATTATTTTTGTTAAAGATTAATATTTTAAGTTTGAAAGTTATCTCGTTAGTTAAAAGTTTAATTATCTTGTTATAAATTAATCTTTTTTAATTGAAAATTCAACTACTTGGGTCAAAGTTAAACTACATTAAGAAAATTTTTATTAAAGGCTTATGTCTGGTTGAAAATTTAACTGTTTAGTGGAAAATACTTCTTTTTTTGTGTTTAGAATTAATTTTTTTAAAGAAAGTGGAGCTTTTTCGTTTTTTAAATTGATATTTTTTAACTAAAAATTCGCGTTTTTTTTAACAAAATTATTTTTTAGTTAGAAATTTCCTTTTTTTGTGTAAAAATGCATCAGTTTCGTGTAAAATTAATTTTTTGTTGAACAATCATATTTTTTGTTTGAAAATTGAATTTTTAAAAAGAAAATTTCTCTTCTGGTCTGAAGGTTCAACAATTTAGATAAAATTTTATTTATTTTTTGAGTGAAAAATCTTTATTTTTTGAAAATGCGTATTTTTCGTTTTAAAATTCTTTTCTTCTGTTGTGTCAATTTCATTCTTTTTTGATTAAAATATAAACTATGACACTTTTTCGTTGTTAATTTGTCTTTTTTAGGTTGAATATTTAACTATTATTTTAAAAATTCAATTATTTTGTTGAAAATTCCAGTATTTTGTTAAAGAGTTATCGTTTAAACTAGAAAAAAAACTTTTTTTTTTTTTGTTTAAAATAAATTAATACATTTTAAAATGTTAAATTCGTATATGAAACACTGTAATTCCTGAATATTTCTGAGATAGAAAATCATTTATATTCAACCGCTGATGTAACCTGAACAATAAAAATATTGTTAAAAATCATAAATTCTCTTAAATTTTTTTAAATTCTCAAAAATTCGGTGATATTCTCGGTTATATAACCTAAACTTAATTTCTCGGGAATTTATGAACTCTAGATCTACTTTACAAAAACACCAACTGTTTTGTAAAAGTCCTTTTTTGGTTAAAAATGCAACTGTTCGGTTGAAAATTAATCTTTCTTGGTTAAAAGCTCATTAACTCTGGTAGAAAATTCGACCATTTGTATGAAAATTAAGTTTTGTTGTGGAAAATTTATTTTCTTAAAAATGCATCTTTTTGGTTAAAACTTAAACTGAATCAAAATTCATCTATTTTCTTGGTAGATAATTATCCTGCTTGGTAAAAAATAAATATTATTGATTGAAAATTTATCTATTTTGTTTTAAATTATACTATTTAGATCAAGATTAAACATTTTTGTCAAAGAATATCCATTTAGATTTAAAATTGAACCTTTTCGTGGTGGCCGTTGGACCGGAAAAATCGGGAAATGACCGGGAATTTTTTGTGACCGGGAAAAACCGGGACATGACAGTGAATTTTTTTTTACCGGGAATTTAAAAAATTTGTAGATGAAAAATCTGTCCACGTTCGATTTTAACAGTTTTAAAATAATTAGTGAAATTGTTATGTTTTTCAATTATGCTATTATTTATCTTACAATGCGTAATTCAAAATTTTGTTACTTTAAGAATTGTTATTTCTAAGCTTACATTTTTAATAAAAAGAAATTTTTAAAGTTTTCTTAAAAACTTGAACAAATAAAAAATAAAAGCCTTTGATATTGAAAATTTTGGATAAAAAACATTTTTATTTAATAAATAAATACATTTTTTTAATTTATTTAACAAAAACGATTTTATACCAGTTCAAAATTTAAGAATGTTCAGATTTTAACATTAAAACTTAAATGGTTTCAATTTGAAAGTCTTAGTCATTAAACAAATGTGAACGCGTGACTGAAGTTTATCAACTATTTTCAACTTAAAAATAACTTCATAATAATATATTCTCAATTAAAGAATTTTATTAAATTAAAAATATTGTTTCAGTCTAAATTATTCAATATTTAACCCATTCAATTTGAAAATTTTCATAAAAAAAGATTATTTATTGAATATTCAGCAATATTTGAATTTTTATTTAACACAAGTAATTTGAAACCAAATATTTAAAAGTAAATAATCTTCAACTGAATTGTTTGACATAGGAAACCTATAACCGTTAAAATTTCGAAGAACCTTTAAACTTTGAACGTTACAATTTTAATTGTTGTATTTGAAAAATGCTTAATTTGTAAGTGAAATTTTTAAATTTTGATGTACAATTTACAAATGAGCATTTCTAGAAAAAGTTTGAGTAATTTTAAGAGATATTTAGGAGTTTTAAAAAGATCAAAAATTATCATGCAAATTTTAGAAAATTTTCTTAAATTCTTCTAGAATCTTTTTTGAAAATTTTGTTTGAATCTTTGAAAAACTTATGAAGTATTCTCTTAAAATAATTTTTCAAAATGAAAAATAATTTTTAATTGTTTTAGAAATCTTAAGAAAATGTTTTTATTCTTTTAAAGCCTTTCATAATCCTTGAAAAGAATCTCATTTTTTGGTTTAAAATCTGCGAAAATCTACATTTTGTTTTATATCAGGTTATAATTTCAAGTTTTACATTAAGTTTGAATTTTTTTAAACTTCTACATATCTCTTAAAATTACTAAAACTTCGCCCACAAATAATAAATGTTCAATTGTTATTTATACATTCAAATTATAAAGAAATTTTTTAAAATTTGCAGAATTTCCTGAAAATTGTAGAAAAAAATCAATTCATTTTGACAGATATTTAGAAGTTCTGAAAAAATTACCAAAATAATTTTAAATTTAAGTTGAGTTAAAATTTTCTCAATTTTGCAATATTTGATGTTTCTGGCTTAAAATTCCTAAAAATTATATAATTTTGAAAATTTTAAAGTTCATCGATTGATTTTTTAATTCATAGGATTGAAAATGATAACGTGGATTTATATTTTTTTTATATTGAAAAATATTAGTACCTTCAATTTTATACGCGTAAATTATTGAGCATTTGGTATAAAATTTTTTAATTAAAAACTTTTCCATTTAAATTTTAAAGTTCAAAATTTCTAACAAATTCACTTTGAGTGCTTTCATTTAAAGCTCAGTTTTTATTACCTCAAGTGGAAAATTTTGTAGATTTAGTGTTCCATTTTTTCAATTTCATTGACCGTGAAAAACGTTTGTGAACCGGGAAATGACCGGGAATTTATTTCGTCGATTAAAACGACCACTTTGCCTTTTCGTGGAAAACTATTTGTTGAAAATTCGACTTTTTTGGTTGACTTCAACTCTTGTTTCTTAAAATCAAAATGAGTTTTGATTGAAATATCAAATAACACAACATCTCAATGAGAATTCATCCTATTTCTTTAAAAGTTAAACTACTTTCTAGAAAGTTGAACAATTATCGTTTAAAGTCTCCAAAATACTAAGATTTTAAATATACCATTTCTAAAATACTAATTACAAAATCTAAAAAATTCTGAATAAATTAAACCTAAAATAAATTCTAAATATAATTTTAAAAAATTTGTAGTAGAAATTGCTCTTTCTCTAAAATTGAACTGCTGAACCACTGTTTGAACCCTGAGAAATGAATCTGTATTTTAAACTAGACCTAGTTTCTAATAAATCTCTGGTTCTTAGCACGATTTCCCACCCGAGTGCAGACCAGGAGGTCTTCACGGAAACTACATAATGTTCGCCTCGGCAACGAGCGGCGATCGTCCAAATAACAGTAAATTTTCAAAATGTAGTATCGGAAATATTAGCAACGTCCTCGACGCAATCGAGGACAACAAGAAACGAAATTGCTTCTCAGCTTCGGCTGGTGCCTTTTGCGGGAACAAAATTGTCGAGGCCGGCGAAGAGTGTGATTGTGGCTACGACGACGAAGAATGCAACGACAGATGTTGTTATCCACGACAATTATCTGAACAAGACAGGCAGAGAAATCACACGGCCAAGGGCTGTAATAGAAAAGCTGGAACACAGTGCAGGTATTTACTGATTGATTTCGGACAAGATTAGATTAGGTTTTATTTGAAAAGTGCGAGTTAGAACTCTTCCGTCAGGCCTGTTTGCAGAAACGTGTCTGTAATCAGAAGGTGTGGCTAGATTCTTTGACAAGAAACTAGTTTCTTTGAGTGTTCTCTATCTGTCATGTTCTCACAAAAGAGGACTAATGATTTCCGTTGACTTACATCATTCGCTTATTCTGTTTTTCTTTTTTCAGTCCCAGCCAAGGTCCTTGTTGCTCAAGTGAAACGTGTCAATTTGTTCCACTATTTCACAAAGTTCAATGCAAAGCAGAATCTGACTGTAGCTATAATTCAACGTGCAATGGGAGATCGTCCGAATGTCCTGTACCATTGCCGAGAGCCAACAAGACGAGATGTAACGAAGGGACGCAGGTTCGTTCACATTTTATTGTCATTTAATTTTTATTAGCCAGGTGTCTAGCTGATCGGGTAACTGGGAAATTACCGTGAATTTAATTCAGTGTCCAGGATTTCTCATTCAGTTGTACTAAAATCAGAAGGGCCGCTGGATCGGGGAACCTGGAAATTAACGGGAATTTTATGAGACCGGGAAAAATCGGGAAATGACCGTTGATTTATTACATTTTTAGAAATTAAATCCGTCCAATCTGTACTCTTAAGTATATAAATCTGAATAATAATTAATTTGACCAAACAATTCTAGATCCGATTAAAATTTGAGAGTTTCCAGATTGTTACTGTTTTTTAATCCGAAAGTCTTGCTAAGAATTGAAATTAATATATCATTTATTCCGATAATTATATTTTTAAATAAAAATTTTAACGATTTATCAATAAGATATTTTTAATTCTGAGTTTCAGGTCTTCCTTTACATTATTTTTTATATTAAATTTAATAAATAAATTTATTAATATATTATTTCTATTAAATTTTTCAGCCATTAAAAAATGTAAACGTGCGTTGTACTATTTTCAACTTAAAAATAAATCCATAATAATAATAAAGTCATAATTAAAGGTTTTTCTAAAATTTATAAATACTCTGAGTCTAATTTATTCAATTTTTATCCTATTTAATTTGAAATTTCTTAATGTAGAAAAAGAATAAGTATTTAATATTTAGCAATATTTCACTGTTCATTTAAGACGAGTAAATCGAAAACAAATATTTAAAAAAAAAAAAAACAATGTGAAATGAATTGTTTTACATAGAAAGTTTTGAATCTTTAGATTTTCGAAGAACTTTTAATCTTTTAGCGTTACAATTTTAATTTTTCTATTTAAAAAGTGTTTAATTTATAAGTGAAATTGTTAAAATTTGATGCATAAATAATAACTGAACACTTATTATTTGTAGAAAAAATTTAAGTAATTTTAAGAGATACTTAAAGGTTTTGAAGAGATTGAAAATTAATTAAAAACTTAAAGTTATTTCAAGTAATTGAAATGAAGTGTTAACATTTTTTTTCAGAACTTCTAAATATATTTTAAAATTAATCGAAATTTTTCTACAATTTTTGAAAATCCAGCAAATTAAATAAAATCCTTAAAATCCTCCATGTTCTTCTTTGATTATTTTTTAAATCTCTTAAAATCTTCTTAAACTTTCTGTTACAATAATTTTTCAAAGTGAAATATCATTTTCAATTTTCCTAAGAATCTTAAGAAAATTTTTATTCTTTTGTAGTCTTTAACAATTATTAAAAAAGTTCTGAATTTTTTATTTGAAATCTGCAAAAATCTAAATTTTATTTTAAATTCGGTTGTAAGTATTTCAAATTATTTCAAGTTCTACATTTAATTCGAATCTTTTTAAAAATTCTAAATATCTCCTAATATTACTCTAATATTTTTACAAATAATAATTGTTCTATTGTTATTTATAAATTCATATTTTTTTAATACGCAGGTTTTTCTAAAAGTTATGGAAAAAATTCAATTCACTTTGAAATGTATTTAAAACCGCTTCTAGATTTCTCAAGATTTTGAAATAAAATTTTAAAGCTTTTAAAGGATGCCTAGTCTATTTAAAATTAAAATAATTTAATTTCAAATTACAGAAATGTTAAGTTAAAAAAATTATTTTTCAATTTTTAATGTATCTAGCTTGCAATTACTTAAAATAATATAATTTTGAACATTTCTAAAGTTCATTGCTTGATTCTTTAATTTAGGCTATTGAAAATATTAACGTGGATTTATATTTTTGGAACTTAATCCGAATTTTTAAATTTTATAATTTATAAAAAGTTCTAAATTTTTCAGTTTATTTGTATTTCACTTAAAACTGTTAAATTTAAAAGTTTTAGTACCTTCCAGTTCATGCGTGTAAGTTATTGATCATTTTAATATACCATTTTTGAATAAAAAATTTTAAACTTCAATTTTAAAAGTTTGGAATTCAAGGGTTCCACTTTGAATGCTTTAATTTGTCGTTTATCGGTTATTACTTTATATGGAAGAATGTTTAGAATATAGTTTGATTTTTTAAATTTCATTGGCCGTAAAAAATATTTGCGAACCGGGAAAAACCAGGAAATGACCGGGAATTTTTTTCTTCGATTAAAACGGCCACCCTGCGTACAGTTGAATGAAAAGAGTGGTAAAATGCAGTTTTAAAGACTGAAACTATTACAAATTAAAAGAGTTTAAATTCGAAGAATTTTGATAACAAGAATTTGTCGTTGATCAACTGTGAATATAAATTTATTAATGATTTTTTAAATTGAATTGTACTTTAAGATTTAACAAATAAATAATAATTGATTATACAAAACGATTCGGAATCAGTTAGAAGTTTTAGAATTTCCAGATTTTAACGTTAGAAATTAAACTATTTTAATTGGAAAGTCGTTAAAAAATTTGAACACCCTATTGAAACTTTATAAAAGATTTTTAATTTTAAAATAACTTCAAAATAATGCATTTATAATTAAAGTCTTTTATTAAAATTCCAATATAATTTCAGTCTAAAAGATTCCATTGTTATATCATGCAATTTGAAAATTTTCAATTAAGAAAAAGAGCAATTTCTTAGTATCTAGACTGTTAATTTAAAATCAGTAATTATAAATTAAGTATTCAAAACAAAACAAAAAACTAAACTTTGAACGTTACAATTTTAATTGTTCCATTTAAACAAATTTAATTTGTAACTCAAATTGTTGAATTTTGATTTATAAATAACACTTGAACACCTATTATTCTTAAAAAAAATTCGAATAAGTTGAAGAAATATTTAGAAGATTTAAAAAAATTCAAAATTGATTTCAAATGATTTCAAATAATTTAAGCAAAGTGTCTACGTTTCCTGAAAAAATCCGGCTATTCGTACCAAAATTCTGGTGCAAATAGCCCATGACCTAATTTATAACAAAGTGTAGATTTTGGCAGATTTAAAAAAAAAAAAAATTCAGAAGCTTTTTAAGAATTTTAACAGGCTTCAAAAGAATAATAACATTTTTTAAGATTGCTAGGAAAATTGAAAATGATTTTTTATTTTGAAAAATTATTTGAAATTCGAATAATTTTAAAAGGCATTTAGAAGTTTTGAAAATTTAAAAAAAATATTTTTAAATGTGAAAAAATTTGAAACAACATAGTCGATTTTTCAAGGTCTTGAAATAAAATTTCGAAGCATTTTAAGGATTTGTAAACTATTCAAAGTAAAAATTATTTAATTTTTAATTTGAACAGGGAATTTTCAATCTTTCACAATTTGTAATTGGAACTGGAATTTTTTCAGCATAATAATTCTGACTTGGAACCGGGAATTTTCAAATTTTAACAAATTCGAGCATGTACTGGAAATTTTCGAAAAGAGACAAAACTCTGAATTTGAACAGGAATTTTTTTCAAAGAATTGTAATTCTGAGTTGAAGCAGGGAATTTTCAAATTTTTTTAACAATTCTGAGTTGAAACTGGTATTTATCCAAAAGAATGATAGTTTTTCTTGGGACAGGGAATCTTAAAATTTAAATAAATTCCAAGCTGTAACAGGGAAATTTTTAACAGAATGAATTCTAATTTTAAAAAATTCTAATTCTTAGTTGAAACGGAAAATTTTCGAAAAATATTAAAATATCGGATTTGAACAAGGAATTTTCAATTTTTAACCAATTCTGAGTTAGAACTGAAATTTATCCAGGAGAATGGAAAAATTAATTTTTCAAACAAAATTATTATTCCGTGTTGAAACGCGATATTTTCGAAAAAAAATTAAATTATGAATTGGAACAGGGAATTTTACAAAAAATTCTAATTCTTACAATTAGTTGAAATTTAGAATTTTCGAAAAGAATTAAAATTCAGGATCTGAACAGAGAATTTTTCAAAAAGAATTAAAATTTCGGATAATTGCAATATACGTACAATTGAATAAAAATTATTCTTTATTTGTAAAAGTGGCTTCTTATCACTTTATTGAACTATTTTATTAAAAATTCGTGCTTTTTGTCTGCTTGGAATTAAGGTTTTTAACTAAAAATTTAACTGTTCTACTTTTGGTTCAAAATGTATCGTTCTTACTTGAAAAAACAAGTGTCTGATACAAAATTGATGTGTTTTGTGCAAAATTACTTCTTTTTGGTAGAAAGTTAATATTCTCGTTAAAAAATTAATCTTTATGTTAAAAAATTCAACAGTTTGTTTGCAATTTTTTATCTATATTGACTGAAAAATCTTTCTTAGTTAAAAATTCAACTCATATTGAAAACTCGTATTTTTGGTTTTATTCAGATGTTTTTTATTGAAAATCAAAATCTTTTTTGGTTGAAATATCAACTACTGTATCTTTCATCTCTTTGATAAAAAAATAAACCATTTTATTGAATATTCGTTTGTTTTTGGCAAAAATTAATTTTTTTGTACTGAAAATTTAACTATTCCAGTCGAAACTTTGATCTATTTTGATGAAAGTATGTTTTTTTATAAAAATTATTTTTTCACTGACAATGTTTCTATTCAATTTTTGTCTGAATTTTTTTCTTTTTTAATCGAAAATTCGTCTTTTTTTATTGAAAATTATTTGGTTAAAAATCCAACTATTCCAGTTGAAGGTTCATCATTTTAGTTGAAAAATCATTACTTTCTTTGAAAATGTAACTATTTTTTCAAATATTAATTTTTTTCGTTGAATATTGTTTTTTTTTTAAATGAAAATTAATATATTGAATTTTAGATTGATAATTTATCTTTTTAGTTAAGAAGTGAAGTAGTTTGTTGAAAATTTGGCTTTTTTTTATAGAAATTCATTTTCTTGCTTCAAAATTAATTTTTTTGCTAAAAATCTTTTTTCGTGGCCGAATCGCCGCCCTGCAAATTCAAAATAATCGAGAAATAGAAATAAAATGTTGTCAATTTTTTGTTAGTTCAGCCTTTCTAGTATTACGTGCAATAGGAAATGAAATGAAAATCTTGCGAAATATTTATTCAATACAATAACTGCAAAATATTCTTTCAATACAATAACTCCCCATCTTGTCAGTTTTTTGTTTCGTTAAAAAAATGTATTTTTTTGTTTACAAATTATTGAAAGGTAATAAAAAAAGTTTAGTTCAAAAACGCTTTAATAACCTTAATGACAACAAAAAACAATATTTCTGCTATATATTATAGCGACTGCAGTCACTTTTTGTAATATAGAGGTCACTTCTTTCAATAAACTAAAACAGAAAACTTAATTATTTCTGATGTTTTTTAATTCCTTTGAATTCTTTTAAATTCACCCTGCATTCTTTAAAATTACCTTGTAACCCATTGAAAACAATGGATTTTATTTGGATTTTCAATATCTTTTAATTCACTCTGAAGACATTCTGAATTCACTTTGAATTCTTCTAAATTTTATCAGATTCTTTGTCACTGATTCTATTCACTTCCATTTATCTAAATTCAGTAACATTCTTTATGATTTTAAAAATGTTGTCTTATTCACTCAGATTATTTAAAATCTATCTATATAAATTATCTATTAATTATAATTATCTATATAAATGAATTTCATCGAATTCTCTTAAATTCCCTGGAATTTTTCTAAATTAACTTTAATCTCATTGATATGAATGGAATATTTTGGATTTTTAAAACTATGTCAAATTCATTTGAATTAATTTGTACTTCATCCGGAATTCATATTAATTTATCTTGAATTCTTTTTCAATTCTTTGGAACTCTATTGCATTTTTTTTTAATTTGCCCTGCATCTTTTAGAATTCACTTGGATTCTTCTAAATTTATTCAATTCTATTCAATTCAATGTATTTTTTTTTTAAATTTATCCTGAAGTCTTTTAAACTTGCCTGTAACTTAAAGGCATTTTATTAAGTTTATTTTAATTCCCATAAGTTTTTCTCAATTTATTCCAAATTGAATGAATTCAATCCATTTTTTAAATAATTTTGAATTGTTTTTAATTCACTTTTTTATTTACATTACATTTTTATGAATCCCGTCGAATTTTTTTCGTTTCCCTCAACTTATCAAAAGTAATCAACTTTTATTTGATTCGTTATTTATATTTTTTAAATTTGTTTCTAATTCACTTAAAATGTTTTAAATTCACTATATTCTATAGATTAAATGTATATTTTCGTAAATTACCTTAAAGTCCTTCAAAACTCACCTACACTTCTTGGACATTTTATCAAATTCTTTAAAATTCCCTTCAATTCTGATAACTTTAATTTTACTGATATTAATAGAATATTTTGGATTTTCTGATTTGTTAATTCACTTGAATATTTATGAACTTCGTGAAATTTGTCTAATTTTACTTATATTCTTCTAAATTCCCTCGAATTTTATTTTAAAATCATTCTTTTTTTTTTTTTAATTTATCCTGATTTTGTTAAAATTCACTTGGAATTCTTATAAATTTTATTAAGTTCTTTCGAATCCGTTTGAATAAACCCTTAAAGGGCACACTTCTGTAAAAGTACATAAAGAGCATACTGGGTGTTAGGCACCCAAGGGTATAGATTACCAAGGGTATGTTTAATCTATCTAGTTTAAGTAGAAAAATGTTTCATAACAGTTTTTGAAATTTAAATTAGTTTAAAAAAATTCTTTTTGAAAAAAAAATTAAAAAATGACTTTTTTCATTCTAAAATTCATAACTTTTTAAGTTTTTGATATTTTGACTTAAAATTTTATTTGAATACTTGCGAGATACAGCGTTTCAAAAATAAAATTAGTCTTATAGTGTTCGTTCCAAAGAAGGTATTTATTCTAAAAAATAAAAGCTTCAATTGAATGAAAAATGAAATACCGTACTTTGCGTGATTAAACGATTTTATTTAACTTAAATTGCGTATAAAAATGATAAAAATCCAAATTTTGTGAATTTGACATAGAAAAATAGGTTTTCATGTAATTTGTTAATCTGGCGCCACATGTTCCATTTTCTTGAATTTGGTACGTTTTGTTAAAGCGCAAATAAGTCGCTGGGTATTTTACACCCAGTGTGCCATTTAAGGTTTAAGAAGAATGTTAGTCACTTTTATTCAACATTAATCACTTTTGGTGATTTCCAGTTTAAATAGGCAACTTTTTAACTTTTTTGAAGTAAAATAGGCTGTGACAGCACTGGTTATGCAAAGCGAGCCATAAAGTGGATCGTTTTAAGTTGATATAATTCTTTTATATTACCTTCTATCTCAATTTTTAATGGGAAATAAAACTTCCTAAAGAATAATTTAAAATATGTAAAATAACGAATTGAATTTTACATATTTCAGAAAGGGGTCGCTACTTTTGCTCCTTTCAATATATAAACCGCTTAAAAAGATTCCAAAAGTGATAAAAATAAATTTAAAAAGTGAAAAAATGCTTTGATAACCTTAGTGGCAAGAAAATCATGTAAAATTTTACATGGCCTGTTTCGAAAAGGGCTGGATATTTTATTTTCATTTTAAGTATAAAATACTTAGAAATCATTAGAAAAAACTATTCTGCAATGAAAAGTCGAGTGCAAAAACTTTCTTATTAAAAATGGTGGAGGCCCATCCAGTCAATTTAGTTAATCACGAAACGAAAAGTAAAAAAATACTTAATAAAGTATTTTTTATACTTTATTATGCTTTTTGAATTAAAAAATATATACTCTCCAACTTGTAAATTAGTATTTATCTCAAATTATAGATACACATATTTTTTAAATAAAAGAAAGAAAGACTTACGGCTTTAATGGAAATATAAAAATTATAATGATGATTGAAAAAGGGGATTTTCGAAGAGATATCTGTAATTATGAATGTGAGAATAAAGTTTTTAAAAGAAATTATTATAGTTCCGACTTTGAACAGGGAATTTGTGAAAATAATTTTAATTTTGAAACATTTAAGGGAATTTCCAAAAGAATTATAGTTCTGTGTTATGCCTAGATTTATAAATAAAATTTAATTTGGACTTGGAACAGTCATTATTAAAAGTTTTAAAAAGTAATAATCTTGAGCGGGAACAGGAAATTTCGAATTGGTTCAGAGATTTTTCCAGAATAATATCAATTTTGCCTTGGAATTGGTAATTTACGAAACGAACTGTAATTCTGACATGTTACCGAGAAATTTCCAAGAGAATTGAAATTCCATGTTAGGACATAGCTATTTGAAAGAGAAATATAATTCTCAGTTCAGAAAAATGAAAAATCGACTGGGAGAAAACTTAGTGATTTAAATGATTCGATGGATAGACACTGTGATAAGTGATATTAATAGTTTTATAATTTTGAATCATTTTGTTGCTATAAATTAATAAATTAAATATATCCATTTTTATTTTGTTGCAGCTGTGTATCAATGGCGAGTGTACAGGTTCCATATGTTTGGAATGGAATCTCAGTGAATGCTTCCTAACTAGTAATATAATTCCGAATATCGACAAGCGTAAACTTTGCGAATTGGCGTGTCAAAATGGAACTGATACGTCGAGTTGTCGCAGCACCAGTGAGTTTGCTGACAGTGTTGGATTGCCAGAAGGCGGAATCAGTTTGAGACCTGGCTCTCCTTGTGATAACTTCCAAGTAAGATTATATTTTATATATATATATATATATTTTTTTTCTTCTAATTTAAGAAATTTAAATTAGATTAAAATCAAAATTAAAAATCATATTTAGCGTCCAATAATCAAATTGATGCAAACTCCTGTTAAAAAAAAAAACAAATTTGGACCATAAATGTTGTCCAAATTTGGTCGTTGGATTCTTGTTTTTTTTTCTTTTTTTTAACAGGAGTTTGCATCAATATATTTTTAAAATATATTATGTTTAATTAAATCAGATTTTTTATATTATATTTATTATATTAGATTATATATTAATTGTCTTTATATCAGCGGTGTAGTCACACGCAACATTTTTTCACTTATGGGCCCTCCATAAACTACTTTATCAATTTTGGAACTTTTTTTTACCTCCCCCCTCCCCCGAAAGTAACGTAGTCGTTGGCTAATGACGGATTATATATTTATACATTCTTTTAAATAAAATTCATGTAGATAAATATTGAATTCAATACGAAACAATTTAAATACCTAAGATTTCAAGCCGATTTTCTACCCAAAGAGATGAATCTTCAACGTAAAAAGACAAATTAAAAAAAAATTCTCAACCAAATAGTTGCATTAATAACCAAGTAGATGAACTTTTTAGTAAAAGAGAGGAGTTTTCCAAAAATTGGGAATTTGGTTCTGATCGTAGCTTGCATTATTTTAATAATTTAAAATATAATTTTACAGAATTAAAACTGAGATTTCGAAGAAAAGAGTTTAAAAAATCCGATCCAAGTCAAAATTCATCATAATTTAAAAGTTCCTTCTTCGAAATTTTAGAAAAAGAAAGTGCTTCAAGTAGTTTTCGAGAAGAAGTACTATTTTGAAGGGGAAATATTTTTGAATCATAATATAAATTTTGTTTACATTTTTATTTGGGAATTTCCCTTTTTTTCATTCAACTATTTACGTTTAAAAGATAAACTCTTTTGTTAAAAATTAATTTTATTGTTGGAAGATTCGTCACTTTAACTGAAAATTCATCTCTTTTAAAAAATGTAAGTACATACTTTGTTGAAAAACAATTTTTCAACTAAAAATTTAACTTCCAGTGGAAAATTGAATTATTATTCTAAAAATCCGATTTTGTTGTTGTTTAGAATTAGATTAGTTGACAATTTATGTAATTTGTGGGAAATTCGTATTTTTTGTAAAAAAATTAATCTTTTTGGTTGAAAATTCATCTTTTTGGTAGGTATAAAATTCAACAATTCCAGTTTGCTTAAAAAATGTGCTATTTTATTGAAATTTTTTTTCTTGCTTAGTTGAAAATAGTTTTTTTCCTAAACTAAAAATGAACATATTATTCCAGTTGAATATTCCATAATTTTAGGTAGAATTTTATTTTTTTGGTTGAACACTCATTTTTTGATTAAAAATTTAATTATTCAGTTTTTTTTTATTGAACATTAATCTTTTAAATTCAATTATTTAAGTTTTGGTTAACAATTTATCTTTTTTAATAAAGATTATTATTTTTTTGTTTGAAATTTCAGTTGAGGATTCATTGTTTTAGTTGAAAACTCATTTTTTTGTTTAAAAATTAACTATTCCAATTGATGTATAATCACTTTGGTTAAAAATTAATCAGTTAAGATTAAAATAATTTTTTTTACCTAAAATTTAACTGTTCCATTTTTTGTTGAAAATAGATTTTTTTCTAGTTCAAAATTCAACTTATTAGTTGTCACCTTGTCTTCTTTAATTAAAAATACAGGTATTTCGTTAAAAATTATTATTATTAAATTTTTAACTGAAAAAAGTAATTTTTTTAAAGCAAAAAATGGAATAACTTCATTTTTCAGTTTAAAAAAATGTATTTTCAACCAAATATTTACTACCAAAGAAACCAATTTTTAATCAAATTCAATAATTCTGAACAAAAAAGCTGAAAAAAGTAGTATTTTTAATGAAAAAGATTAATTCACTACTAATTTTCAAGAAAATTCAAGAATTCTGAAACAAAAAGCTGAAGTTTGAACTAAAGAAGATGAATTTTTAAACAAAAAGATTAATTTACTATCAAGAAAGTCAAATTTTTAACAAAATTCAAGAGTTCTGAACCAAAAAATTTAACCTTCAACTAAAAAAGTAGAATTATTACAGAAAAAGATTAATTTACTACTATTTTTTAAAGAAATTCAATAATTGTGAACCAAAAAGCTGAAGTTTCAACTAAAAAAGATGAATTTTTAAACAAAAATATTAATTTACTGGCAAGCAAGTCAAATTTAAAAAAAAAATTAAGAGCTCTTTACCAAAAATTTGAACTTTCAACTAAAAGAGAAGAATTTTTAAACAAAAAGATTAATTTACTACCAAAAAGGAGCAATTTTTAATAAAATTCAAGAACTCTCAGGCAGAAAGTGATATTTTCAAATAAAAACATACGTTTTTAAACGAAAACATTAATTTTCTACAAAAAAATTCTTCATCTGGAAACGTACTAATAAATTTACCATCAGTACTTTAAGAAAAAAAATATTCTCTAAATATTAAAAGGATCCCCCTCCCATTATCAACTGTATCT
>NC_046660.1:36964800-36989614 GCF_010883055.1 Belonocnema kinseyi | reverse complement strand
TAAAGGTCGTCCCAAAGACAGGGACATCATTTTGACTCGGAAAAATATTTCCAATTTTTACTTGTTCTTTTTATCATCACCATCTGGTAATACCAGATGGTCTTGCCTGAAACTGCTGGATGGCGTTGCAATCGCCTGAATCACCGCGCGAGAATTCGAAATCGCCTTCATATCATCAGATAGAGGAATCGTAAGAAGTGTACCTCATTACATGGGAATGATTGAATTTGAAAAAGTGGACGTCCGAAAATGGATTGAACCCCCTCCCCCCTCTTTGTCCAGTTTTGTCCGATTTTGTTACCCCCCTCCGGCCCCCAACTGCGAACGTATTTTATGGACGGCCCCTTATCTTGAAATCTTCTTACTAGTTTTCGATCTGCTCTATATTTTAATTCCTTCCTCTAGGGCTACTGTGATGTATTTTTGAAATGCCGTGCAGTCGATGCAGAAGGTCCTCTCGCTAGATTAAAGAATCTTCTCTTCAATAAGGAGACTCTGCTGACCGTTGCACAATGGGTCACGGTAAATTTTAATCAATTTAGTTTATAGTTTTTTCACTATAATTCTGTTACTGTTATGCTTTTAATTAATTTACAGGAATATTGGTGGGCAGTTCTCCTCATGGGAATAGCTTTCATCATCTTCATGGGCTTCTTCATTAAGTGCTGTGCAGTTCATACTCCTTCGAATAATCCAAAAAAGCCACCGGCCAGACGCATTAGTGAAACTTTAAGAAGGCCGATGAACACGTTAAGACGAATGGTAATTTTTTTCAATTTTAATTTAAGCTTCCAAGTTTCTTTATCAGGTTTTCCTCAGGCCAGTAAATTCTGCCAAGTCAGGAAATGTTAGGGAAAACCTAAAAGAGTGGGAATTTTCGATAAACTGAAGTTAATTAAATAAAAGTCGAACTTTAATGAAATTAGATTTGCAAAGGAAAATGTATTGATAACAAGTAATTCTTAAAAACGTATAATTTTATGTTATCTTGTTTTATCATTTTTTTTCGGCTGAGAATTTATTTAACATAATCTAAATATTTACGTAATGTTTTCCTTGGTTAAAAATTCTGCAGTTTTGTTGAAAAGTTTTCGGTTTGAAAATTCAACTGGTTTGTAGACCATTCATATTTCCTACATGAAAATACAATATTTTGAATGTAAATTAAAATCTTTTGTTGAAAATTCCTCTTTTTTATTTAAAAATTCATCTCTTATCAAGCAACTGTTTGGTTGAAAATTTTGTTTTGACATTGTTTTTTGTTTGAAGTCATTTTTTAGTAAATTTTTTTTTAGATGAATTGAGCTCTTGTTAATTTGACATTAAAATGTTTTTTAGTTGAAATACACTTTTTTGTTGTTAAAATGTAACTATTTTGTTTCATTTTCTTTTTTTTTCGAATTATTATTCCATTTTTGGTTAAAAATGAATTTTTTAGTTCAACATTCATGTAGTTTTTTGCAGATTTGTCTTTTTTGGTAGCAAATTAATCTTGATGGAAAATTAATCTTTTTGGTTAAGAATTCATTTCTTTGTTTGAAAATTTAAAAATTGTCCTTAAAATGATAATTTTTGTATTAAAAATTGATTTTCTTTAATTTAAAATTTTACTTTTCCATTTTTTCTTGGTAAGAATTTAACTGGTTATTTGAAAATCAATGCCTGTCGTTAAAAATTAATCTTTAAAAGGTTGAAAATTAATCTTCTTTGTTAAATATTTTTTGTTTTTGTTGAACATTTTAATATTATGTCGTAAACTCATTTTTATAAATCAAGTGTTATTGTTATATGAAAAATTTAATTATTTTATTTTTTGTTAAAAAGTTTTTCTTTTTTAATTGGAAATCGATCTTTTTTAGTTAAATATGTCACCTATATGGGTAGAAATTCCGTCCTTTTTGATTCACAATTAATTTTGTTTAATTTCAAATTAATCTTTTTTATTTCAACCTTCATGTGTTTTGTTGAAAATTCCTCTTTCATGGTAAAAAATTAATCTGCTTGGTTGAAAGTTGATCTGCTTGGTTAAAAATTTAATTATTTCATTGAAAATTCATTTTTTAAATTAAAAAATTCTTTTCTTAAATTTAAAAATTAATTTTTATAGTTAAAAATTTAAGTATTCTATATTTTGTAGTAGGATATTGATCTTCTCCTTGAATAAATAATCTTTTTTGGTTGAAAGTTTATTTCTTTGATTGAAAATTTAACTATTTACTTATGAATCGTTTTTTTGTTTGTTGAAAATTAATTTTTTAACGGAAATTATTATTCCATTTTTGGTCGAAAATTAATATTTTTGGCCGAGGATTAATTTCTTTGTTTAAAAATGTTAATATTTTTTTTGAAAATTCTTTCCTTTTTATTAAAAATGAATTTTTTTCCAATTTAAAATTGAACTTTTTCATTTTTTTAAATTCAGCTAGATGTTTGAAAATTTATATCCACCATTAAAAAATCATCATTAAAAAAAATGAAAATTCATTTTGTTACTGAAAATTTGACTATTTTATTTTTCGTTGAAAATTTATCTTTTTTAATAAAAAATTTAATCTATTTGACTAAACATTCGTTTTTTTCACAATTAATTTCTTTAACTTAAAATTTAACAGGTTGATCCTTCATTTATTTTGTTGAAAATTCTTTTCAGACTGTAGAAAATTAATCTACGTGGGTGAAAGTTGATCCTTTTGGTTAAAAATTAAATTTTTTCGTTGAATAGTCAGTTACAAAATTAAAAAATTAATTTCTTAAATTCAAAAATTCATTTTGTTAACTAAAAATTTAAGTATTCTATATTTTGTGGTAGGATATTAATGTTCTCCGTGAAAAAATATTTTTGTTATTGGTTGAAAGTTTATTTTTTTGATTGAAAATTTAACTATTTACTTGTGAATCGTTTTTTGTTTCTTTATTAAAAATTAATTTTTCTAATTTAAAATTCAACTTGTTCATTTTTTTTAAATCCAAGTAGTTGTTTGAAAATTTATATCCACCATTAAAAATTCATCATTTAAAAAAATGAAAATTTATTCTGTTACTGAAAATTTTACTATTTTATTTTTCGTTGAAAATTTATCTTTTTTAATAAAAAATTTCATCTATTTGATTAAACATTCGTTTTTTTCACAATTAATTTCTTTATCTTAAAATTCAACAGGTTCATACTTTATTTATTTTGTTGAAAATTCTTTTCTGACTGTAGAAAATTAATCTCCTTTGTTGAAAATTGATCTTTTTGGTTAAAAATTTAGTTATTTTGTTGAAAATTTATCTTCTATACTTAAAGATTTAACTATTCGCTTCACAATTTATTTGTCTTTTGTTGTTTAAAATTATGTTTTGTCTACTAAATATTGATTTTTTTAGGTAAAACTTCATATATTTTGTTCAAAATTCGTCTTTCATGGCAGAAAATTAATCTCTTTGGTTAGAAATTAATTTTTTGTTTTGTTTCAAAAATAAAAAACATTGAACTTTAACCAAGAACACTTGATATTTCAACCAAAGACAAAAACTGTTTTTCAACAAAATAGTTAAATTTTTTCCTGAAAAAGATAAATTTTCTATAAAAAATGAAATTGTTAAATTTTCAGTAGAAAAAAATTGGTTTTCAACAAAATCAAAAGGAATTTTCAACAAAATACATGATTTTTCAAACATATAGTTTAATTTTATTCTGAAAAAGATCAATAAATTATTTGATTAATAAGTAAAGTTTTTTGGTTGGAAGTTCTTTATTTAAAAAAAGTGAAAATTCATTTTGTTTATGAAAATGTATCTATTTTATTTTTCGTTGAAAATTGATTTTTTTAGTTAAAAATTTCATCTATTTGATCAAACATTTGTTTTTTTCACAATTAGTTTGTTTAACTTTAAATATCATTGAAAGTTTATTTTTTGGTTAAAAATTTAATGATTTTGTTGAAAATTTATCTTCTGTACTTGAATATTCAACTGTTTACTTGATAATTCATTTGTCTTTTTTGCATTAACATTGTTGATCTCTCAGGTGCAAGGTTGTTTTTATACCTGAAAGAAAAATTTGAACGGTCAGGAAAAAAAAGTTGTTCAGTAACAAATCAGGGAAGTCAGGGAATTTCGAAATTAGGTTTTTGTAACAACCCTGTTTATGAAAAGCTAGCGTAAAATATGATATTTATTATCATAATATCAATAATATAATCGTGTTTTTGTTTTATTTCAGCGACATCCTCATGGAGGGGGCGCAGGTCCAAGAAGTGTTCCTCCAAGGCAAGGAGGTCACGGAAGTCGAGGACCTTCTCATGGTTATGGAGAAGGAAGAGGTGCTCAGTATTATCCTAAAGGTATGGTTTTTTTGCTTCAGTCTTCTAAAAGCAAAAAATAAATCGACAAGAGTTTGTCCGCGAGGTCAATTTTATTATTCACTTTTCAATTTATTTTTAAACGAAGCAAAGCACTTTGTATGAGCAGTGATTTTGCCTCATTCAAATATATTTTCACACTGTTACTTTTTTTCTTTATTCGGAAATTTGTCCTCGGTAGTGCTAAAATTGTATCTTGGATTTCTAATTTTACTCTTTTTAATTTTTTTAAATTGGTATTTAAAATTACTGTGGTATAATAAAATGACATTTTAGATTAAAGTTTTAAATTTTAAATTTATACCATAAAATATGAATTTTCAATAAAAAAGGTATTTTTTTAATCAAGCAGTTTAATTGCCGACAAAAAAATGAAGTTTACAGAAAAAGTTAAATTTTTAACAAAATAATTAAATTCTTGAACGAAAAAGATTCAAATTAAAACAAAAACCATTACAATTTCAAACAAATAATTGAATTTGTTAGAAGATAGTTGAGTTTTCAAAAATCACGACCAAAATTTGAAACCAAAAGAATGTGTTTTATTTTCAAATAGACGAACGTTTAACAAAATAGTTGAATTTCATACAAAAAAATTGTTTTTTAATATAATACTCGAATGTTCAAACAGAAAATATTAAACTTCAGCTAAGAAAAGTTGATATTTCAGCCAAAAATAAAAAAGCTGTATTTCAACAAAATAGTTGTATTTTTTATCAAGAAGACGAATTTTAATAAATAAAAAGATAAATTTTCAATGAAAAATAGAAACGTTAAATTTTCAGTACAAAAAAATTATTTTTTAACCAAAAGAAAAGGAATTTTAAAAAATAGTTAAATTTTCAACCTAAAATATGAATCTTTAACAAAATATAGTAGTTGAATTTTCAAATAAAAAGATACATTTTTACCTAAAATGATAACATTTCAATTGGAATAGTTACATTTTCAGTTAAAAAAATTTAAAAAGAGCAACTAATTTTCAACCTAAGAGATACATTTTTAATTAAAGTCACGAATTTTAAACAAAAACGAAGATTTTTTAACAAAGTGGTTCTATCTTCACGCAAGCAGATTAATTTTTAATAAAAAAGTTTATTTTTTAATGCAAAAAGATAAATTTTTAATCAAAATAGTTTAATTTTCGATAAAAAAATTACTTTTAAGAAAATAGTTAAGTTTTCAACAAAATAATTAAGTTTTCAAACAAAAAAAGATTAACATTAACCAAAAACATGTACGTTTTCGAATAAATAATTACATTTTGTTAAATGATTAAATTTTCAACAATAACAAAAAAAATTTAATTAAAAAGTACGAATTTGAATTTCAAATAGAAGAATGTTAACAAAACATTAGAATTTTATAGAAAAGAAATTATTTTTTAGTGAAATATTCCAATTTTCAACAAAATAATTAAGTTTCCAAACAAAAAAACATTAATATTAACCAAAAACCATTACGTTTTCGAAAAATTAATTAAATTTGGTTAAATGGTTGCATTTTCAACAATAAAAACACGCTTTTAATTAAAAAGGGCGAATTTACTTTTCAAATAGACAAATTTTAACAAAATATGTGAATTTTATAGAAAAAAATGATTTTTTAGTAAAATACTCCAATTTTTAACAAAACAATTGAGTTTTAAAACTAAAAAGATTAAACAAAAACCATTACGTTTTCGAAGAAATAATTAAATTTTGTTTAATGGTTGAATTTTCAACATTAACACACAATTTTTAATTAAAAAGGACGAATATGATTTTCAAATAGACAAATTTTAACAGAAAATTTCAATTTTATAGATAAAAAAATGATTGTTGAGTAAAATACTCCAAATTTCAACAAAGTGATTAAATTTTTAACAAAATCCTCGAATTTTCTACTTACAAAAATGAATTTGTCACCAAATAGTTGAATTTTCCAACAAACAAACATTCAACTTTAACCAAGAACAGTTGATATTTCAGCCAAATATAAAAACCGTTTTTCAACAAAATAGTTAAATTTTCAACAGTATAATTGAACCTTCAACAAAGTAGTTAAATTTTTAACTAAAAGACAAATTTTCAACAAAATACGTGATATTTGAAACATATAGTTTAATTTTTTTCTGAAAAAGATCAATTTTCATTCAAAAATTGAATTGTTAAATTTTCAGTAAAAAAATTGTTTTTCAAACAAAGCAAAAGGAATTTTCAATAAAGTAGATATAAAATTTCAACCAGAAAGAATTAATTTTCTACTACAATGGTAAATTTTTCAACCAAAAAAAAAAGTTAATGGAAATTGTTGAACTTCGAAGGCAAAAGACAAATGTTCTGTAAAACATTTAAGTTTAAAACTCGAAAATATAAATTTGTAATATAGTAGTTAAATGTTCAGACAAAGAAATGAACCTTTAACAAAAAAGTAATTTTCCTACAAAGTAGTTTAACTTTTACCCAAGTAGTTGAATTTTCAAATGAAGAAGATAAATTTTCAACTAAGTATTGACTTTTCCATTGGAATTGTTAAATTTTCGTTACAAAATTATTTTTGAACCAAAAAAGATTAATTTTCTATAAAAAAGATGAATTTTCAACAAATTTGTTAAATCCTCAAGCAAAGAAGATTAAGTTTCAACGAAACAGTTGCATTTTTATCCCGAAAAGATGAAATTTCTACTAAAACAGATGCATTTTTAAACCAAGAAGATGAATGGAAAAAATAGTTGAATTTTCCACAAAAAAATGTGAATTTTCAACAAAATGTTAATTTTGAACAAAACTGTTGAATTTTCAACCAAATAATTAAACTTTTAACGAAAAATATTATCTTTAAGAGGATGCAACTATAAAAAAAGAGCATCTTAATTTTGTTAAAATTGTTAGCACAGAATCTTTAATAAACGGAATAATATGGTTTTGGAAACGGGAAGCATTTTATTTTTTAAAATTTATTTTATGTTTTCCCTCAAACTATTTTGAATACCTAATTTTTATCATTCATACCTTAAATTAATGAAGTGCGTTTACTTTGAAAGATTTTACTTGAAAAGAAGCCTAAATTCGACGCACGCTTGAATTTAGAAAAAGAATGATTTGAAACTCGTGCAAACTCAATTGTGAATCTTTGTTGCCGTGTTCCTCTTTATTATTATTATTATTATGCGAGTCACAACTACATTAGTGTTTTTTCCTGTTCGCATCCTCCTCGCATTGATTGACGCGCATCACTAATCTTCACAATCGTTCCGTTGCTGCAGAGGTGAGCTGGGGCCTACTGTATATTCATTAACAGGAGCAAATTCACGAATCAAATTATTCATTTCATTTAAAATCATCGGACAAAAGGCCTCAGCTAATTTTTCACAAAGTTTGAGAGAGTTTCAGACGAAAATTCATGTATTTGCTCCTAAAAACGCTAAAAAGTAGAATGCTTGCCTAAAAAGTGTCAGTGACTATCACAAAACAAAAACTGCGCTGATAGATAGTTTAGAATTATTTTATTTTGTCGCTGAGTCGAGCGATTTCTCGACTTTTTGCCAATACCTTCAATGAATATTTACATTTTTTGTGTTAATTTCAATGTTGAAGGAACTCTGTCAAATTCTTTATTCACGGTGGCCACTGAACCGTGATATGATGAAATAATGTTTAAGTAGTTAGTTTTGAAATTCTTCAATTTTAAAGACTATAAATGTAAATTCGTTAAATTTTCGTTGATTGAATTTGAAAATTTTAATTATGAACTTTGGAAGCCTTTTGGTGTTTAATTTTTTAAGGTAGAGCGTGAAAATTTGAAAACTTACGAGTTTGAATGCTTATTTCAAGCCTACCAGATAGTTATTATTATTTTTTTTTTAAACAAACATTTAGTCTTCTTTTTATTAGTCTTCTTTTCTAACATTCCTACTAAGAAATGAAAAACTAAAAATTCAGGAACTTCAGCAACAATTTAAAAACAGGCGCGTTTGAAGGTGTGAACAAGCAAAATATTCATTTTCAAAGACTTTCAGTTTAAAATTGTACGATATAAAGGTTTTAATTTAAAATATGGTTCAATCATGAACTAATAATTACTTAGAAATTCTTTTTTGAATACTTCAAATAATAAATTGTTTAGTATTGAAGGTTTGAATTTGAAAATCTAAATGAACAGGAGAAATATTTGTAAATCAGGAAATGATCGGGAATTCTTAGGGTTTCGTGGCCACGGCCAGAAACCCTTATAGTATCGACCGGGTGTTTGTCCGTCGTACTTTTTTCCCCAGAAGGGGAAGTGCGGGAAAATGATGGGAGAGAAAGTATGAGAAGTGAAGGAAAAATGGGGGAATATTAAGGGGGAAAAGTAGGGTAAATTATTGGAGGTGAGGGAAGGTAGTGAGGGGAAGTAGTAGAAGTGAGGGGATGTAGAGGAAGTTAGGGGAGCTAAAGTAGAGGAAATTAAAGTAAGTGAAGGGTGTGGAAGTGATGGGAAAGGAATTATGCGAAGTGAGAAGAGAGGAAATGTGAGATTTCAGGGGAAATGGTGGGCGGGAAAGTGGAGGTAATCAGGGTAGGGGTGAAGTGAGAGGAGGAGTAATAGAGGAAATGAAACTAAATTACGGGGAAGGGAAGTGAGGGAAATGACAGAAGATGAGATATGGTAGGTGAGGGGAAATGACGGGAGAATAAGTATGGGGAATGAAGGGAAATAAGGGTTGGGGAAGTACATGAAATTAGTGGAGTGTCAATGGGATGCGGGGAATTGCGGGTTTATTTTGGAGAGGAACTAGAGAAAATAATTGGGAGTTCTAGAGGGTTGTGAGGGGAGCGTTAGCAGGGTAGTACGGCGAGTAGGGAGGGTAAGTATGGAGAGAGAAGTAGAGAAGGAAGAAGTTGTGGAAGGGTAGAGGAGGCGAAAGGTGAAGTACAGCGAAGGAAATAATGGATTTAAAAGAGAAGTGGGGTTATTAGGGGAGGATAAGTATGGAAGGAGGACACTTGAAGACATAATTAACGTCTTAACAGGCTATGAATTCCTTTTTTTGAAACTAATTTTTAATGGTTTCTTTCAGTGGCCACCATGTTTATTGCTCTTGTATCATTCCTCACCTTCATATCCAGCGTGTGTTTCTTTTTTTTTAATTTCTTTTTCATGTACATTACGTAAGATGTTTCTAAACTTTAAACAGGATATCGCTCGGTTCCCACAGCTAGTGCGCCACCAGGCAGCGGCGGTGCAGCAGCCAACCACAGTCGTTCCAACCACCCCGAATTGTACGCCGGCGCCTATTCGGGCTCCGGGGGAGGGGGGAGGTCCTCAGCCTATGAGATGAGACATCACAACAAGGTGTGACGAGCTTCTACTGTTACGATAAAGAATAAATAAATCGAGAATCAGAGTCGCACCCTGAAGATTTGAAGAATTTCAGTGATATAACCCGATAATATATCAAGATGATCACCCTGATCAAAGCCTACTTTAGGCAAGTGTTCTCCATTTACTGATGGACCTTTGTCATCAGAAATCACGACTGCTGCAATGATCTAATTCCTCACGTCGTTATATTTCTCACAAAGGCTATCTAATCGACATTCAGACCAAACGAAATTCTCGGCGATCCAACCGAGAATCAAGAATTTCTTTTTCTGAAAAATGTTTAGCATTTTCTGGATTGCTTATAGACAAGAAATTGTTATTTTGCTGCCGCTCATGTATTCATTTCATTTTTGAGGATTTCATCAATTTGACCCGTGAATAGTCGGGTCCAGGTGACACTATCTTGAAATCGAACAAACAGTTTATTAGCTCACGTTTTCTATATTTATTGTCTTTAATTAATTTAAGTTTTATGTCAGCACAGTTCGATGTAATTTATTTTTGGTACGATTCTGTGAATATACGACATGGGATTGATATTAGGATGTATTGACCATATGAGAACTGCCAAATAATCTTCCAGCTCGAGATTGTAATTTGTATTTGCCTGCTTTTTTCCTGTGTCGTATTGGCAGAGAATTCTCCAACGGTCATTGGTTCCAGACAGCGAACGACCAAGGTTAGAAATTGCTGTTTGGAATCGCACAAATTATAGAGCAAGATTAAATAGTTTTATTCTAAGGACCTTTCCCTGGTCATACCTTTAGCCATTTATTTCTATAAAGGTCGAAATGCTCAAAATAAAATCTGCCTTAACTTAGTATTCAATAGCCTAAATGATTCGAAGTAATGATTCGAATAACCCTGATGATTCATGAAGTTTCATATTTGCTCTCTTAGTTAAAACTTGTGGTAATCAATTCTTCCTGCAGCGAATGAATTTGATTATTTAAGTTAGAACTATAACAATTTTGAGGAGGCAGATTTTGTTGCTAATTTCGACTGACTGCAACGAAATATCTGGCATTCAGCATTACCAAAATATTACAGGTCATTCGTTTGATCTCTGTAACATTATAGTATGACACTTGCTGTAATGGTACATCTTATTCTTATACTACTGTTTATTAGCCAATTGAAGCAGATTTTCGTAATGTTAAATAGGGATAAAATGTGAATAAAAAAATAAAAATAAAATAAAAATTTATAGTGACAAGTACTAAGGTTCCATCTAAAAATATATTTTCTCACGAGTCTTCATCCAAATCTTTTTAACCACAGACTTGGTAAATGATTGTTTTTAAATGGTACCTTAACAAATCTCTGTTTATGGTTGTATTGATTATAATCATGATAAAAAAAATCATTATGACATTATTATTATTATTATTATTATTATTATTATTATTATTGATATTATTATAAATTAGTTGACTATTATTCGTGATCACGTATCACGTCTACTGCGAAGATTGTACATTGTATTATTTAAGTAGGGTTTCTAATTCCCTCTACTGGGATTCGTAGTCTTAATGACAATGGAAAATGGAAGTTTAAAATTTGAACAAGTCTAGCTTATCTAAAACGACGAATAATACAAGAGATGTCTCGTGAAAAAGCATCTAAATTCGAATTCAAGGCTGATCGAACACATCACTTTTTTACGATTGTTTCTCGTTTATTGCCTTTTACAGTGATATTATCTTCGAATGATTATCTTCGAATAGGCCAATAATAGTCTTAGACTTTTTAACGTTCCTTTTACATTTTATACAGAAAAAAATATTAAGTATAGTTCGAATCTTCCGTTTGAGAGTGCGAGAGAAATTTCATAGATCACCATTTATGTCTTCTTTTGAATGTTCTTTTAAATGCCATTGACTGCGGAAAATCTGGATTCAGTTATAATAATTATCCCGTCAGTTTACACGGTTTACATTTGTAGCACAAAGGCAAAACTAGGGCATGACGTCTAAATCGTTCAAAAATTTAACAGAAGCCGTTTAAAAAAAGTTTTTTATTCGAATTTACTTATTTACTGCCCGAGACACCCGAATTCAAAAATAATTAGAGCCTATTAAAATTAAAAAGAAGAAAGTTAGAACATTTTAGAAAATTATACATATTGAAACATATCAAAATCTGTGTCATTTCATAGAAAAATATTCATTAAAAACTTAATTTTTGCTTACTAGCACATATCTCCAATTATTTAATGTTAAATATGCATTTTTATAGATTTTTCAAGCAAGCTGAACATAATTTTTTTAACCTGAAAATTTAAAGAAACAATTTCGATGAAAATAAGCGAAAATTAATTTTTATTTTATTTTTAATATATTTTTAAAAATTTTATTACTTTTTTTGTATTCTGTCGTAAAATGTAGAAAAGAGTAAATCACCAAGTCTGAGGGTGTGTTTTGTAAATAGTGTAAACCCCGATAAATTAATAAAAATGTTGAATGATTTTGTGGCTAGTAGTCATTTTTAAAAATTTATAAAAAGATTAGTTGTGTGAATATTTTTGTAAAATACTCTAAAATCTTTTAAATTCTTTCAAATCTTTTTAAATTTCTTTAAATTTTTTAAAGCTCTTGAAAGTTTCTTGGAATATTTTTAAATACCCTAAAATCTTTGAAATCCTTTGAAATATATTTAAATTCTTTGGATTTTTTACAAATATCCTCAAATCTTTAAAATTCTTTTAAAAAATTCTAATCTTTGGGAACTTTGGTATTTTCGAAAATTTCTTAAAATTTTGGAAATGTATGAAGTCCGTCAATTCTTGTGAATACATTCTTTGACATTCTATTAAAATATTATAAAGTTCCTTAAAATACTGTAAGGACTGCAAAATTAAACAAAAAAATTTGAATAATTTTTTGGGTAGTAGTTTAATTTTTTAAATGTTATAAAAAGATGGTATGGATAATTTTGTGAAATACCCTAAATTCTTTCAAGTTCTTAAAAATCTATGGAATCTTCTTGTAATCTTTTCCTGAAATTTTTAAAATCCTTGGAAATTTCTTGAAATATATTGAAGTTTCTTAGAATTTTAAAAAATAACCTTAAATCTGTACAAATTTTCAAATTCTTAAAAAAATATATTTGGAAACCTTGAAATATTTGCAAATCTCGTCAACTCTTTGAAATGCCTGAAATCCTTAATTTATTGTGACTAAATTCTTTGAAATTTCATTAAAATATTATAAAATTTCTTAAAATAGTGTAATGGCCGCAAAACTAAAAAAAAAATTTGAATGATTTGTGACTGGTAGTAATATTAAAAATCTTTTTAAAAATTAGTTGTATGGATATTTTTGTAAAATACTCTTAAATATTTTAAGTTCTTTTACATTTTTTGAAATTTCCAATCCTTGGAAATCTTTTATAATCCCTTGAAATTTTTAAAATCATTTGAAAGTTTTCGGAATCTTTTAAAATATCCTAAAATCTATGAAATCCCTTGAAATTTCTTAAAATATAGTAAAATTTCTTGGAATTTTTACAAATATCCTCAAATCTTTCAAATTCTCTAAAAAAAATTAAATCTTTGGAAACTTTGAAATATTCGAAAATCTCTTCAAATGTTTGAAATGCTTGAAATCCTTAAATTATTGTGAATAAATTCTTTGACATATCATTAAAATGTTATAAATTTCCTTAAGTTCCCGTAAAGACCGTAAAATTTAAAAAGAATATGAATGTTTTTGTGGCTTGTAGTAATTTTATAAATCTTAAAAAAATTAGTTGTTATTTGGAAATTTCCAAAACTCGGAAATTAAAAAAAAAATTTATATTACTTGAAAGTTTCTTTGAATCTTTTAAAATATCTTAAAATGTTTGAAATTATTTAAAACTTCTTAAAATTTCTTGAATTACTAAAAAATATTCGCAAATATTACAAATTCTTTAAAGTCATTCAAATTTTTATTAAATATTTGGAAACCTTGAAATATTTGAAAATCTCGTCAATTCTTTGAAATCCCCGAAATCCTTCAATTATTGTGACTAAATTCTTTGACATTTCACTAAAATATTATAAAATTTCTTAAAAATTCTTTAAATTGTCTAAAAAAATGAAATCTTTGGAAGCCTTGAAATAATAGAAAATTTCTTCAAATCTTTGAAATGCTTGAAATCCTTCAATTATTGAGAATAAATTCTTTGAAATTTCATTGAAATATTATAAAATTCCTCAAGTTCCCGTAAAGACCGCAAAATTAAAAAAACTTAGAATGTTGTTTTTTTTGGATATTTCCAATTCCTGGAAATTTTTTGATATCCCTTGAAATTGTTTTAATCATTTGAAAGTTTCTTGGAATCTTTTAAAATATCCTAAAATGTTTGAAATGATTTAAAACTTCTTAAAATTTCTTGAATTCTGAAAAAATATTCACAAATATTAAAAATTATTAAAAATCTTTAAAATCTTTCGGAATACCTTGAAATGTTTAAAAGCTCTTAAAATTCGTAGGAATCTTAAAATACGATAAAATCCTCGAAATTTCTTGAAATCTACTTAAATCGTTTGATTTTTTTAAATATCCTACAATATTTAAAATCTTAATCTTGTTTTTAATACATTGAAATCTTTTAATTTTTTTAAATTTCCCCTGAAGTCCGTGGAAATTTATAAAAAATTCTTCGAAATATTTTTAAAAAAACTTGTTTTTTTATGGATATTTTTTTACAGAATGATGACAAAAAATAAAAATCAGAAATAATCCGAATCAAAATTTGTTTATGTTAATATAACTAAATAATTTTTTTTAAAACTTTTCAACGAATTAGACACCATGCCCTAGGCGAAACGACTGCAAAAATCGTAATTTATTGATTTTTGGTATAAACGATTCCTATGAGATGAGACTTGGTCGTAAGAGTATTTTTTATTAAAAATACCTCATTTTAACGAAGGACTGCAATTGTATTAGACGCACGAAATTTCCAATGTTTTCAGTGAAAAAGAGAGAAAAAAGCAACGGTTTTTAATCCTTATTTTATAGCAAAAAAAAGTGCTTATATGGTGATATTTTCTATTGTGTGTCCTCTGTCTATTTAAGAGTGTAAAATTTTCGTGACATTACAGTTACATGAAAATGTTTGTTGAATAATTTGGAAAGAAAAGGGCCAACCGAAAGTCGCAATAAAGAGACAAAAAATTTGCGGGTTGTGGGGAAATGTACAATAGGCCCAATGTGATGATTATTAACAGATACGAACGAATGAAAAAGGCATGAATCGAAGAAATTTTGAACAAGAGATTGGAGAAAAAGAGTGTGAATATCTGTGTAAATAATTTAACATTATATATACAGACGATAGTTATAATAATACAAGTGGTAAAGCGAATAAAAATATTTGTTTTATATCAAATGTATTATAGTCGACATATTATTCTGTATTTTGTATTCGAGGTTGACTATGAGGCGAACGAGAGTGTGATTAGGTGCGAAAGCAGCCATAGCTTATAAACAAGTCTCAATTTTTGGCATGTGGAAGAATTTACTTTCCTCAGATACCAAGATCTTTCAACGATCTTGATTAGTTTTCTTAATTGATACCTCCTACTATATTCATTTTTGCCTTAGTTAGTACATTAATTAGGTGAGTTGAAACAATAAAAAGAACTTTGATTATTCTGTAATCTTGGCTGAAAATCTTTTTCAGGACGTCTATTCTCCTGGAAACCCTGGAAAACCTGGAATTGTCCGGGAATTTTTATGTTGCTGAAAAAATCGGGAAATCTCAGGGGAATTTTCTTTTTAAGTCGGGAAATTTTTTCATAAACGTGCTAAATTTTATTTAATTCGTTAGATGAAATTAAATAACAATGTTTCTTCATTTGTAAAAGTAGTTTTTTATGACTTTTTTTTTATTAGTGAAATATTTTTTTGAATATTTAACTATTGATACATTTTGTTGAAAATTCGCCATTTTCGGTACAAAATTAATATTCTTATAAATTTAAACAGTTTGAAATTTTTTTTCTTTCTCTCTCTTGATTCAAACATCTTTCTTAATTTAAAATTTGTATTTTTTTAATGAATTCAACTGTCTTGATTTAAAATAAAAATATTTTTTACTTGGAATATCATCTATTACATTTTTCGTTAAAAATTAATCTTTTTTGGATGAAAATTCAACCAGTTAGTTGAAAGGACTCTTTTGTTAAAAATTAATTTGTTTTGCTCAAGGATTCATCATTTTCATTGAAAATTAATCTTTCTGATTGAAATCTCAATTTTGTTTTTTGAAAATTCTTTTTTTTTGTATGTTAAAAATTAATTTTTTGTTCTCAATGAAAATTTCACTATTCAAGTTTTGGTTGAAATTTATATTTTTAGTTGAAAATTTAAGTATTTGATTGGAAATTCGCCCTTTTTAGTAGAAAACTAATCTTTTAGTTGAAAATTCATCTTTTTCCTTATAAATTAAACAGTTTGGTTGAAATTTGTTCTCTTTCTTGACTAAACCATTTTTTTAAACTTAAAATTCTATTTTTTTTATTGAATTCACTGGTCTTTGATTTGAAATTAAAATCGTTTTTAGATGAAATATCAACTATTAAATTTTTCGTTGGGAATAATGAATCTTTTTTTGGATAAAATTCAACCAATTAGTTGAAAGGACTCTTTTGTTACAAATTAATTTTTTTTGCCTAAAGGTTAATCATTTTCATTGAAAATTCATCTTTTTGGTTGAAAGCTTACATTTTTTTTAAATACGTGTCTTTTTGCTAAATATTTTTTTAACTTCAACTCGAATTATTTCCGTTAAACATTCCATTATTCGAGCTGAAAATTCAGCTCTTTGTCCGGACATTCATTTTTTAACTGAAATTTTTTGGTTGAAAATTGATCTTTTTTAGTTGAAAATTGAATTATTTTTATTGAAAATTGATCTATTTTGTTCAAAAATGTCTTTTTGGTAGAAATTGAAACTTCTTGTTTACAAATTTACCATTATGTTTTAAAATTCAACTATATTTCAGTTAAAAGTTCATCATTTGAGTTGAAAATTAATCTTTTTGGTAGAAAATAATCTTTATGCTTGCAAATTAATCTTTTGGTTAAAATTTTAACTATTTCAGTTAAAGATTCATCATTTTAGTTGAAGATTCATCTTTTAAGTTAATAATTAAATTAATACAATTGAAAAATTAGGTTTTTTTTATTTGAGAATTCAACTATTTGGTCTAAAATTCATGTATTTTTGTTAGAAGTCGTATATTTTGTAGAAAATTGATCTTTTGGGTTGATAATTTAATAATTCCAATTGAATATTTGCCATTTTAGTTAATAATTTATAGTTTTTAGTTAAAAATTCAACTGATCGTTTGAAAATTCATCTATTTTGTTAAAAATCTTCTATTTCATAGAAAATTCAAGTTTTTGGTTGAAAATTAAACAATTTCCTCTAAAGATTCATAATTTTAGTTGAAAATTTGATTATTTTATTGCAAATTCATCTTTTGTGTTCAATAATTGTCTTTTTTTGCAGAAAATTAAACTTAGATAAAAATTAAATTTTTTCCTTGAAAATTCTACTTTTTTTGTAGAAAATTTATCTTTATGCTTGAAAATTCATCTTTTCGGTTGAAATTTTAACTATTTCAGTTAAAGATTCATCATTTTAGTAAAAAATTCATCTTTTAAGTTGATAATTAAATTAATACAGTTGAAAAATGATCTTTTGTAGTTGAAGATTCAACTAGTTGGTTGAAAATTCATGTAATTTTTTGAAAAGTCGTATTTTTTTGTTATCTTTTTTAGTTGGAAATTCAACTATCCGTTTGAAAATTCATGGATTTTGTTGAAAAATCGTATTTCTTATAGAAAATTCATCTTTCTGGTTGAAAATTTAACTATTTCCGTTAAAGATTCATAATTTTAGTTTTTTTCGTATTTTTAACGTATTTTGGTTTGAAAATTCGACTAATTCAGTTAAAAATTTATCTTTTGTAGTTGAAATTTCATGTATTTGATTAAAAATTCGTCTTTTTTGTAGGTAATTCATTTTTTGGATTGACAGTTCAACAATTCCAATTAAAGATTTACCATTTTAGTTAAAAATTGATCTTTTTATTTCAAAATTAAACCATTCGATTGAAAATTTATTTATTTTGTTTTAAAATCTTCTTTTTCGTAGAAAATTAATTTTTTTCTGTGGAAAAATCAACTATTTTCTTCAAAATTGGTAAATTAATCATATTAGCTACTTTCTAAAATGAAAAAACATTGATTCAATTTTACGTATTTCTAGTACTATTTTTACTCATTTAGATATTTCCAAAGACTAAAAAAAAACTATTATTTTTAATAAACTCGCGAAATTCTATACATGCTCTGAGTCGATTGTTTAGTTGAGATACCTGGAAAAATCTGGAATTATGAGTTTATTTTTTCCAGGGTTTTAGTAGATACCCTGTCTTTTGAAGAAAAAAAATTAAGAAAGCTAATCAGTTAATACGCAATTTGGTCCCGTTCGTTGTGATCGTCTCTGCGATATGCAAATATGTAATTTGAAGGTAAAATAATATTTTTGAATTAAGGAAGATTAAGTAGTTCTTGCCAACGGGACAAAAGATTTTGCTATTAGAAAATAGTTGTTCGATATTACTCGAGAAATGTAAGGATGTTCAAAAAATGAATCTTCTTCGATAATATTCAGAGTTTTAAATTTGATTTGAATAAATAACACTGCTAATTTAGATTCGGAATTGAAGGTCTTCATTGGAAAAAAAAAGTTAAATCGGAAGTTACTGAATTTCACTGCCAATGCCATTTGTTTTGTAGAGTTGTTGAATAGGTGAATGAACTTGTGAATATTTAATGTTTGGAGACAAAATTCCGCAGACGATAGAACGGGGCCATAACTTAATAGTTAGGTTTAGAAACTCGCCTGCGTAAGAGGATACGAAAAATCTATTCCCTATTCTTGTAACAAATTATTCATTTGTGAGACTTTATTTGAAAGTTCCTCATTCCACTTTTAGTTTTCTGATCGAGATACATACATACTAGGCCTTTTTATTTCTTCAAACTGCAAAGTCTGAAAATTAGAATTTTCAAGAGAAACATCTTTAGGCAAGATTAGATGAATTTAAAAATACTATTTTCATTCAAGTGCTATAATTATTGTTTGGAAAAACAGAATTGCATTTCTACCGTAAAACCTGAAGCACGATATTCTATCATATGTATATAATGTGTCTCAGATGGATAATGAACAAAAAATTGAGAGTTATATTTTTTCTATCAATCCAAAAAAAAATAACACGGTGACCTATCTATTGAACTATGATTATGAATTTAAGACGATTTCGCCGCATTTTCTCGTTTTACATCTACTTACGATGCGTGAATAAACTGTTTTTGAAACGTTACTTGGATATCACCAAACCACCAAGTGGCCTTTTACTTTCGACGAGTTTCACGGACCTAAGTGAAGTAAAGTGTAGCTTCGAACATTTTTCTCTTTTCCTAAAATCTTAGGACGTCGCGTGTATTAAGGATATTATAAATAAAATATTATGATTGTGAAAATCTCTTGTGTTATGTTAATGTGATTAATGAACAAAAAAACACTACTGTAAAGAATTAAAATAAAGCATACATTTTACACGTATACCCACTGGGCAGATCATTTTAGTTTTAATTAATTTTAGATTTAATTAATCGTGTCTAAAAAAAAAACAGTTTGAACGAAATTGGTGAAAACCTTGCACTCTTTGGTCGGTATTTTTACCAATTTTTTGGTTCATTACGTGAATATGACTGGTGGATTTCAGTTTTTTTTTTTTTTTCAAATTGTCAGTTTTCACACTCTCAAACAGATAAACAAAATGAAATTATGGAAAAAAACGTAGATCTTAATTTACGATGAGTATGCGAAAAAGAATTAATTAAGACAATTTTTGAATTTTTGCACAATTTAAAAGGTTTTAATTTTTAAGGAAATACTTCAGTTTTAGAAGTTTTGAAAAGATTCAAAAATAATTTGAAACTTGAAAAAATGTTAAATAACTTCAAACAAAATGTAGATTTTTTACGATTTTAAAAAACAAATTTTGTTGTTTACAGATTTTAAAAGCTTTCAAGATAATAAAGATATTTTTTTTAAAGATTCTTGGGAATATTAAAAGTAATTCTTTATTTTTAAAAATTAATTTGAAGAGAATCTTGAAAAACATTACACAAGAATTCCAAAATTGCCAAAAATAAATTCGGAAGATTTTTAGACAATTTTAGAGATAATTCGGGTCAGTTTAGACTTTATGTTGAACAATGTTTGACAATTTTTTAATTTTTGCAGAATTTAAAATTATTTTAGGAAAACTTTGTATTGATTCAAAAGATATTTCGAAGTTTTTAGAATATTCAAAAATAATTTAAAATTTGAAAAGATTCGACATTTTAAACAAAATGTAGATTTTTGAAGATTTTGAAATAAAATTAGAAGCTTTTAAGATAATACAAATTTTTTCTTAGGATTCCGTTAGGGAAAATTTAAATTGATTTTTTATTTCGCAAAATAATTTGAGGAAAATATTGTACGATGTTTTAAAACATTTCATATATTTTCCTAAAATTTCGGAAAAGAATTTGGTAGAATTAAGGTAATTTTTAAAATTTTGCAGAAATTTTTAAAAATTGTTGGAAAAATTCGAATTTTTTAAAAATATATTTAGATGCTTTTAAATAATTACAAAAATAATTTTTAATTTAGGAAGATTTTTAAAAACTTGAAAAAAATTATATTTATGATTTCGAAAAAAAGTTGAAAGTTTTTTCTACTGATTTTGAAAGGTTTAAAGTTAATAAAGACTCTTTTTTTTAAAGGATTCCTCAGAATATTTAAAAAGATTCGTTATTCAAAAAACTTATTTTTAAGATATTTTTTAAAAACATTACACAAGAATTCAAAAATGGTTAAAAACAAATTCCGAAGATTTTAAGACAATTTTAGAAATAATTTGATTCAGTTTAAACGATATTTAGATTAATTAGAAGTTTGGAAGAGATCAAAAATTATTTAAAACTTTGAAAGATTTCCAAATATTTATTCAAATATGTTAAAATATTTTCCAAACTTTAAAAAGTTCTAAATATCTTTTAAAATAAGTCAAATTTGATATAAACCCTATAATATAAAATAATTTTTCTTAATAATTGTGTAGGTTCTTTGAGATATGCTAAATCATAAAAAAAAACTTTTTGAATTTTCTCAAGCAAACTAGGAAAAATGTTTTCATATAACCTTAAAAGAAATAGAAAAAGAAACTTGAAGAATAAATGTTTATACCAAATTTGTATATTGTTATTTCGAATTATATCTATTCTTAACATTTTTCTACCACACTATGATTTGTGAACACAAAAATTACCGGTACCGACAATAAGGGTCGTTGGATTCTTGGTTTCATTTTCAGGATTTCTGCACATTAATTTGATTATTGGATATTAAATAGGATTTTAAATTTTATTTTAATCTCATTTGAATTTCTTTAATTTTAAAATGATTTATGAATTATTTTTACTGATTTATGTTTTTTTAATTAGATTATTTTTAAGTTTTGGAGGTTTTCAAAATATGTAAAAAATGGTAAAAAATTTAGATTTTTTAATATTTCAAGAAAAAATATTTGAAAGTATTTTAAGAATTGTGAATTTTAAGAGAATAATAAAATTTTTTCAAGATTGACGGGAAAATTTGAAATAATTATTTATTTAAAAAAATAACTTCTTAAATAAACTTGACAAATATTTGAAAACATTTCCTAAAGTTTCGAAAATGAATTTAGAAGATTTTATTTTGAAAAATTTGAAAATCTTGCAAGATCATAAAATTTTAGCACAAATTCGACTAACCTATTATGAAACAATTCAAAAATAATAAAAATCCTGTAAAGATTAAACATTTTTTTATATGTAGATTTTTGAAGATTTTTTAAGAATTTTGAATTTTCAAAAAAAAGTCAAAACATTTTCTTCAGATTTTGAAGATATTTTTAAATCAGTTTTATTTTGAAAAATTATTTTAAAAAGAATTTTGAAAAACATTTTTCAATTTGATACAATTTCCAACAATTTCAAAAAAGAATAACATTTTTTTATAAAATTGATTTACAACCGACGAAATCAAATTTTAATGGTTAAAATTATCAATTATAATAAAAAATGACAAATTAGGAAAAAATTCAATAATTAAAAAAAACATTTAGAAGTTTTGAAAAGATAAAAAAAGATTAATTTAAAAGATTTAAGAGAATCGAAAAAATTATCTAGATTTCTAGGAAAATTATAAATGATTTTTTATTTTGAAAAATTAACTTTAAGAGATTATTTGAAAAGTTAAATATTTATCTTTTTTAATATTTTACATATTTCAAATGTTTTGTTTGAAAATTAAAAATGATTTTTAATTTAAATAATTAATTTTAACAGAATATTAAAAAATTTTAATATTTCACAACATTTGAGTAAATTTTTATTTTGTATGAAAAATTATTTTTTACCGGAAATGGAAAATGTACAGTGTACACGCTCGCGTAATGCGCGATTGATTTTTTGTAGTTTTTTTTGGCATAGAAAAATCCTAGAAAAAAATCGACAAGACCAAGCAATCCAAATCGGAAATAAAACAAATTAAAAAAATTCTTAACAATTATCTATAGAGAAGATATTTATGAACAATGATAAATTGTTTAAACAATTATGTTTCTTCAACTTGCAATTTAATTTAATTACCTTACCAAGTTAAAAGTAGACACAAATTTCAAGAGTTCACAAAAAACCGCAACTTTTTAGCACTTATGTAAGAAAAGATAGCTATAAACAATAACAAATTATTTTTAAAACTATGCAAAATTGTATTATTCATTACTTTACTAATTAAAAAGTGGGTAAAAATGTCAGATGAAACTGCAAAAATCTGGCATTAATAAAGAAGAAGACAGTTATGAACAATCATAATTTGTTTAAATAATTATTTTGGTTAAGAAATAATAATTAACTGTTTAAACAATTAATTTTGTTAACATTGATTCATTATTTACCTTACTCTAATTAGAAAATGGTCAAAGGACTAATTATTGTGAAATGTTGTGTTTCTACTCGTTTCAGCTACTATTGACGATACTGAATAAGATGTACAAACTGTCCTTTTTTTATGGAAAATTCATGTGAAACTGCATGGGGCTTACGCTATTTCTGTTTATCATAAAAAAATGAATTTTTTGGTATGAAATCGAACAAATTTCCGGGCCATATGCAGGAAAATTCGATAGACAAAATTTGGACCACCAAGCTGTACATCTGTTGATTCCAAATAAAATACACTCCAGGTTCCATAGAAGCTGGTCCGGTTTCGAAATTACCAGTACTGCTGGCCCACGCAGTTTCTCAGGGTACGGGGCGAGAGGCGACTGCGACTTTGCCTCGGAAGGGCCACAGTGCGGGAGTAATCAGCCGAGTATATTGCGCAATATTATGCATTTCAACTGGAAACGGTTCAGGCGGTCTTGATTGTTTGGGTTCCGAGGGTACCGATTTATAAAAAAGGCCAGTGCGAGGTATCCCCCGAAACTGTTATTATATAGGACTTCGAGTGTGTATATTTTTAGTACCCCAATACGTTACCTTTTCGCGTTGAAGCGATTTCGAATTTCAGAATTTTTTATCTTCGTCCCACTTTACTATATATAGTGGAGTAGAAAAAAATAGTAATAGATTGATTAGAGTGAAATATCAAAACTATTTTAATTAAAATAAAACAAGTTATTGGACGCAGGGGAAAATGAAATCTAATTGAAATAACTGGTATCAAAGAGGGATTCCAGGACTGTCACGTTTAAAGTTTAGCTCATTGTTGAAACGTTAACTGAATTGACAGTAAACATTGGACGATCTTTTATACAAATAATCTAGTAACTTTAGTAACAACGCTCTTGATAAACAATAGGATCCTTTGCGTATTGGAACAATGTCCCGAAGATTTGATGAATAATTACGTGATTTTAACGAGCACTGCTACCAGCTATAATAGGTTACGCGACTTAACGAGGTAGGTTTCCTAGATTTTTCTCTATTCACTATTTACTTACAGAGCTCAAGAAATTTCGCAAAATTATTCAGCTCTTGGGTAATTAGCAGTGATGGGAAGTGACGACAGGGTTGCTATAAAATCCCAATTTTGAAATTCCTTCACTTTTCTTTGACAACTTTTTCATTTTCTCTGACCGTTCTACATTTTTCCTTTAGGTATAAAAACAACTTTACACATGGGAAATTGGAAATCACTTAACAATAATTGAAGTCAATATATCTTAGCAGAAAAAGTCGTTCAATTTATTTGAAAGGTTGTTTCAACATCCCTTAAATATTGAAGCTAAGAAATCGACGTTTCTAACTAACCAAAATCACATGAGATTTTTGGATGATATAATTGGGGTCAGATATCAGTTCAAAATAAATATTCTATATTAAATAAAGCCGTTGAAATGATGTTAAAGATTGTTTCAATATACACTCCAAGTCCAATATAATAATAGTTTCGGGGGTTGTTCACACTGCCCTTGTTACTAAATCGGTACCCTCGAAACGTAAACAGTCAGGGGCGCCTGAAGAATTTCAAATTGGAATGCATAATATTGCGCAATATACTCAATTGAGTACTCGCGCACTGCAGCCATTTCGAGGTATTCCGAAGCGAGATTCGCAACCGTCTCTCGCCCTGGCCCCTGAAAAACTGCGTGGGCTAGCAGTTCTAGGAATCACAAAATCAATTCGTCTTCTATGAAACTTGGAGTGTACCTTTAAGATTCAAGAGAGGATATTGCCATTTCTAAACAAAAGAAATCACATGAGATTTATTGATGATATTATTAGAGTTGGAAATCACTTAATAATTGTAGGAAGCATCCACTAGTAGGGAATGTCATTACATTTGTTGTAAGGGTTGTTTTAACATCTCTTGGATGTACTAAAAGTCCTAAATGTTCTATTAAATGATTCGAATTTTTTCTTAAATTTGTATGAATCCTGTGACATACAAACTTTTTTTTAATTTTCTAGATTATTTCTTGACGTAGATTAAATATTCAAAATATATATTTT
>NC_046660.1:36956910-36964700 GCF_010883055.1 Belonocnema kinseyi | reverse complement strand
CTAGTCGGGAGTGGTGCTGACTGAAAACAGATGATTTGGAGCGATTCGCGCGCCATATGTTGGTCATTCTAAGGACTTATTGAACTACCCTCGTATTATATGGAAGCTCAAAGAGAATAGAAGATGATTTGACATTAATAGAAAGGAAGATGCATTATAAATTAGGAAAAATAGCGGAAGAATAAAGAAAAGGGAAAGAAGAACATGCGTTAAGTATGGTAGAATACAGATAAAAGGTGTATGTTGGGATTGGAACGAGAAGAGGCAAGAGTTAGAAAAAATGAGGTATCGGGAAACTAGAAGAGAAAGCAGTGGGAGATATAGAATTAAGAAGTAGTAGGAAACAAAAAGAGACAACAAACGAAAGGAGAGAAGATTGGAGGATATGCTACTGGAATATAGCAGGCTTGGAAAGAAAGAATAGGGAGTTTATGAGAAATTTTACACAATGGGATGTAGCTGCATTCATGGGGACGAGTCTAGATGAAAAGGGACGAGAAAGAGTAAGGGGAAGATTACCAAGAGGTTACAAATCGCAGCTTCAAAATGCAAAGAGACAGAATAAAAAGGGTAGAGTAATGCGAGGAATGGCGATGGGAGTAATGAACGAATGCATAACAAAAAAGGATAAAAAAGATATGAAAGAACAAAAGGAAGGATTAATAGTAGAAGAAATAAATATGGGAAGAGAGAGGTGGAAGATAGTGAGGTTTTATGTGCACGGTGATATGCAAGAGAAATCATAGGAGATGAGAGAAATGATGAAAGAAAATAAGCAAAGCTTATAATAGGATGAGACTTTAATGCGATAATAGGAGATAGAGGAGCAAAAAATAGGGTGAAGAGCGAAAAAGAAAATCCAAAGACAGGATACTGAATGGGGTGGGAATAGAATTTTTAAAGCGCCTAGGGGAGATGGGATGGTTTATCCTGAATGGCAATATAGATTGGGATGAGCAAGGGAAAATACGCGTTTATGAGGAAAAAGGGGAACCGCAATTGATTATGTTATAGTGGACGACGAGATAAGAGAGAAGGAAGAAGAAGAAACAATAAGGCTAAAAACGAAGCGAAACTGAAATGAGCAGGAAGGGGGGATTGGTTAATGGAAGGTAAGGAAATGATCGAGGAAAAGTTAAGCAATATAAAAATTGGGGAAAGAAATGTAAACGAGGAGATAAAAACAGTGATAGGAGAAATGAAAAAAGTATTAGAGTGCAGTTAGTTAAGGAGGGGATAGAAGCGAATGGCGTGAAGAATGTAAACAGAAGAAGAAGGAAGTGAGAAGTGAATTAAGAAACTGGAGAGAAAGGATAAGTAGTGGAGAAAAATATAGGGAAAAAACGAGTATATTGAGTTGTGTGATAAAAAAAAATTGAAGGAAAATAGAAGGTTTGAAGAAGAAGCAGGTTTGAAGAAAGGAGGAAATCAGGCGGGTGCTATGGTAAGAAGGAGTAGTAGTACCCACAGTGAAGAAAAGGGGAGTAAGTTAAAGATTATAGAGGAGTGACAATAATGTGACTGTTTTATCAGAGAGGTTAAAGAAAGAAGTTAAGGGAAAAAAGATAGAACCACCGAATAGGAGGCTTAAAAGGGAAAAGGGGACAATGAAGACTGCGTTTGACTCATCAGACCGAGGCGAGATAGAAAAAGTAATGGTGTAAAAGAGGATAAGAGAGGGATTAATAAAGAGAGTATCGGAAATTTTAGAGAGACAAAAAGCACGGTAAATGTAGGAAAGGAAGTAGGCGGTAGTTTCTTGCCCGCTTTTATTTAATACATTAATATTAGACTTAGAAGAATAAATTAAGGGAAAAGGTTAAGGAGGAGTTAAGAAAGGAAACGAAAAGATATATACACTGGAAGGCGATATATTGTAGTGTTAATGGCAGGGGATGAAGAAGGGATGGCGGGCGTAATTACAGGATTACAGAAATGCATAAATGGGAAAAAGTTTTATTTATATGTAGAAAAGACAAAGATAATGAGGTTTAGAAAAGGAGGGACAAGAAAGAAAGAATGAACGGAGAGATTAAAGGGAATAAAGTTAGAAGAAGCAAGAGTTTACATTTTTGGGATATTACTGGCAAACAAATGGAGATCATAGAGCTCATATAATAGAAATGAAAAGAAGGGTAACACGTCACAAATTGCGCGATCGTAAAAAATAGAAATTAGGATCTAGATGTAAGAGTTTCTGTAAATAGTTCTAAATAACTGTAAATAGCAAGTATAAGATTTATAAAATATGTAGGTGGAAGCATTGTAAGAAATGAAAGTAAGGTAAACCCTTAAAAAATACTTAAAAATTAAATTCATAGTGTTTGGAGGAAATTGATTAATTTTGTTTGAATGGGTAAGGGACCGTCCACAAATTACGTAAGACGTTTTTCTTTTGTTTGAACAAAGACGAGCATAAAATTGCTGTGAAGTTGAGAGGGACACAACGATATAAACAAAAGAAAAACGTCTTACGTAATTTGTGGACGATCCCTAAAGTAGAAATTAATTTTGAAAGATTTTCTCTATTTCTATAAATTTTTAAAATATTTGATCTGATTATTTTTCAATTATAATCATATTACATAAAATAAAACATAAAATCGCTTAAGAATTACATTCATTTTATACCTACAAAATAACAAATAATAATTAAATGTACAATAGGATATTAACTTTCAATGTGGTTATCTTATTGGACTAGAAGTTTTATTTTTGTTAGTTCCTAGAAATCAAGATCCTCATGAGGTGGGATGTAAAATGGATTTATATATTTCGATGGTGACGTTGGGGGAGCATTGTGTGGGTATTTATAGCCAGAGCCCGATCCAGAACCACCAGATTGATCCTCCACATTTTGATAGCGATTGTTGGCACCTATTGAACTCGTTCCGAAAGCTTCAGAATAAGTCTGGAAATCTTGACGCTGTTGGTACATCTGTTGGTGCTCGCGTTTGATGTGAGATTCACCGACTCTTCTGCGAGCTACGTGATATCTGTATTCCTTGTTATCAGTAAATTCTTCTTTAGGAAAATGGTAAGAGCCACCGGCGTGTCGTTCTTCAAACAAATTGAGATTAGGTTCAGGAGTATTAAGTATACCTTTTTGTTCATTATGTTGTAAAAAAAGTTTGTGAGCAATTTTCTCAGATCAATTTTTGTATCGGCCTTAAACTCACGCCACCGACCAAAATAATGAGATTTTTTCAGGGATGCAGGGGTAGCAATATTTTGAATTGTTCTAGGATCGTCTCTGCGATGCTCATCATCTGTCTCAGCAGCTGTAGGTCTTATTTTCATTTGTTTTATTCTTTTCGGTGGATTATCTACTGTTTCTGTAAAAATACATAGAAAAAAGACTTAGGAATTTTCATTGTTAAAAATGGATTAAAAAGTACTGAAACAATAATGAATAAAATGGATTCAATGTATGGCTCGTGAATTCTCACAAATATTTTTGAAAAATATTAATATACTACAGTAAAACTCTTCTATATCGCCAATTTTGGGGCTGACGGTGGGTGGAAACTAACTCATTATAGCCCGCTCCGCTTTTATTTGTTAATGCTTGAGTGCTCGCCTGAGTGACAGCCGCATGTCCCGCGCACCCCGTGCAGCTCCTATTACACCTACATGTGGCGCGGCCTCAATTCTCGGAAGGAATATAGAAGGGAGAGCTATTGCAGAGTTTCACTGTACTTACCAATTTCATTGAGGAAAAACGTGAAGGTGAGAATAAGGGCACCGAAGAGGGGCTTCATTTTTTCATACGTAGATAAACGCTACACTTTGAGAATCTCTTAGAAAAACATATGATTTTCCAGAGATCCACTCAGTAATATATATATTGCCCGTTTTCTAAACATATGTAAATAACGACGTGGACCATAACTGTGACCATGATTTAAGGATTTCCATATCTTTGAATTAGCTATGAGACGTTAAAAAGTATTGAAACTTCAAGTACACATTTTTGGTTCATTAGAAATGCGGCAAAATTTAATAAGTTTGAAATTTATATGAAATTATTTTTAAATCGATTCTTACAATCTATTTAATTGCAAGGGAAACTGTTAAATAAATTATAAATTAAAAATGTATGTTAAAATTAATGCTATTTCATTAGTGCCATATTCAGGGTTTGAAAATTCCTAATTCAGATATACAATATCTTTTTTTAATGGTTTATTTATGTGATTTTGCTGCAAATATCTGCTTCAAACATTTTATAAATATCGCTGATTCTTTTCTAACAATATTTGTTGCTAGATCAAGGATAGATATCGCTGGTTTAGGTATACATTTCTTTTTTGTGTAAATTTGAGACAAAATATATATGAATTTAACATTATTATATGCAACTCTAATACATTAGGGTGGTCCAAAAATTCAATGTAAATTCTTTTCTTCGAATTTCGATGTACATTGTGTAAAAATAAATAAATAAAAATAAATACCTTAAAAGAAATTATATTTAGGGTTTTCAAAACCTCCGTATTTCCCAGAAGAAAAAAAAACGCTTTCGTAAATATGATTAAAAATTGTGAATCTTAAGTAAATCGACTCCAGGCATCTGGTACTTTTACAACGTATTAAGTAGGTAATGCGTGTTTCTTTTTTGCTACAACCGTTTATTAAGGGGTCCTACTTAAAATTCTAAATTTTCTAGAAATGAAGCTCGTGCCTTCGGAAGATATTTTTGAAATAAGTTTCAAAAATCTTGTTTGCATAGACAGGCCCGTCCCATTGAATTTTATAGCAAATTTTTTAACATCAAAATTAAACTAGGGAAAATTCTGAAACATTTGAAGGCATAAAACCTTCTATCTTCAATAGGTGCCGAGTTATGGTCCTTTGAAGAACCCGGATTTTTTTGGCAAAAACGGGAAAAAACCCAATTCTGAAGTTTGTATCTGTACTTTGGAACCTGTTAATTTTACAAAAAATTTCAAAGTTAAATTGAACTAGACGCAATTTCGAATAATTCTAAAAAATACAATGATCTAGCGCCAATAGGCCATAAGTTATAGCCTTACAAAGATGATCCCCTTTTGACGGGTAGGAAATTCTGCGTAAATCTAAAAAAATATAATCTTCTAGTCTTCACAGATCAAGAGTTATGACTCTTCAAAAAAGCATATTTTTTTTGCTATTTTGAGCTATTTATAATCAGAAAAAGTTTTTTTTCAAAACTGCTAGTTTTGTACATGTACCACTGAAAAACGAAAACAAAATAAATGATGGAGGACTAAATTATGCGTAAAATAAAAAAAAGTAAAACGTTTTAGCTCATATAGGTCACAAGTCATTATTTTATTAGGATTTATTATTATTTTATTTATTCCATTAGGAAGGCTCTGTATGTACAGTAAAATGACCTTCGACCGTATGTGAGCACTTTGGTGTCATGCATCCATTTGTAGTTCATTAAAAGTTCACATTTTCTCCTTTTCTTGTTAAAAAACAATGGATTTTTCAACAATTGTTTAAATAATACGCCTCACTCTACCAATTTTGTGCATATTTTATGTATTTACTTTGTGAAAATTACTTTTAGAATGTCTGTTTTCGAAGTAAAATGAAAAACATACAAATTAACTGATTTTACATTTTTATTTATTATTTATAAAAAATGCTATTAAAAAGTATCAGTTTAATAGTGCTGTAGTATTTTATGTTAAGAATCATTTCCACACAAACCTGCAGGTAGAGTATTAGGCGCTTTTTAAAAAGTGGTTTCCCCAATAAATCAGTTAATTGGTATTTTCTCAATTAATTTCGACAACTGATATTTTGGAAGTGATGTTCACAAAGTAAGGTAAACGTCCCAATAATCATGACCTTAGTCCCATTAATCTGGATGCCAATTTCCCTGCTTTTTATTTAATTTGAATAAATGCAATTTGTAGTGGCTATTATAAATTGCTAAAAATAAGTGGGTTTTATCATAAAATGTTACTTTTAACATATATTTTTAATAATATATTCAAATTATAATCAAGTTGCACGATGACTGGGACCGTCAAGATTACTGGGACTTTCAACATTAAATACATCAAATATGCACACAATTGATAGAGTGAAGCGTATTATTTAAACAATTGTTGAACAATCGATTGTTCTTCAACAAAAGGAGAAAAAGTGAACTTATAGTGAACTACAAATGCATACATACCACCAAAATGCTCAAATACGGTCGCAGTACATTTTCCAGTACTTGGCATCTTTCTGCAGAATATGTACGAAACGTGTAGTTTTGTCAACATTTTTATGGCTATAAATATCTCAAAATATCAAATAAAAATTATGTCTTTTTAAAGAGTCATAACTCTTGATCTGTGAAGACTAAAAGATTATATTTTTTCAGATTTACGCAGAATTTTCTGCGCTGAAACTTTATTTCTTGTACCACTTATGTAGCTTCACGGAGAAGTGAAGTATTTTGAAAAAACTGATCACGGCTAATATGGCTTATTGGCACTAGATCATTGCATTTTTTTAGAATTACTCAAAATTGCGTCTGCTTCAATTCAAGTTTTGATTTTTTTCGTGAAATTAACGGGTTCTAAAGTACAGATACGAACTTCAGAATTGGGGAAGGTTTCTTTGCCTTCAAATTTTTCAGAATTTCCTATAGTTTAATTTTGGTGTTGAGCATTTTTCTCTAACATGCAATTGGGCGGGTCAGTCTACGAAAACATGAATTTTTGAACCTTTTTCAAAAATATCTCCGAGACGCACGTGTGTCATTTCTAGAAAACTTTGAATTTAATTTAGGATCCCTAATAAACCATTTTAGCAACAAAACGCGCATGACCTTCTTAATACAGTATCAAAACCTTTTTTCGTACGAGATGCCTGGACTATAAATTTAGGATCATCGGATGCTTTCTAAACCTAAACTTCATTTTATGGTAAAATTAAAACAATTTTTAAAAAAAGGATGGAATTAGATAAAAAAAACAATTTTTTAAGAAAATGTTTGAATATATCAATCTGTTCAATCTGGAACAGTTTTCAGTTTAAGAAATCACCTTAAAAAATATACATATTTTATCACCGAAATAGGTAAAATTATTAATTTTTTGCAAAAAAGTTACGTTTTTAGCTCGATAATATGAATTCTTAACAAAAATGTTCAACAAAATAGTTCAATTTTTATTCAAAGAAATTAATTTTGAACGAAAATGATTAATCTTTATCCAAAATAATAATTTTTTAACCAAAAAGACAAGTTTTTAACGCAATCGTTAAATGTTTACCTAAAACTGATAAAAATGTAACATAAAGTATAATACTTCGATTTTTAGTGGAGTAATTGATTTCCAGCAAAATAAATTTTCAACGAAATAGTTAACAAAAAAAAGTTTTCTGACCTGGGGGTGAGACTGTTGATTATATGTTTTTTGGGTCCCTGAAACCGAATCCGAAGTTCATTTTACCCCATCGCGTCAGGTTTTCGACATAACCTTTAAAAGTCTTCACAGGCACCCTAAAATGAAAAGTAGTGCTGGCCTGAATGCCGAACCATTTACATTATATGTTTTTTTGGGTCGCTGAAGCCGATTTCAATGTCTATTTAACCTCATCCCTACAGGTTTTCAATATAACCTCAAAAAATTTCGGAGCCTCGCCCCCAATAAAAAAGTGTTTTGGCCTTGGGGTTTGACCTTGTTCATTTTATGTTTCAGGCAGAGCTGCCAGATCGTGGATGGAAATTACCCCCACCATACCTACCGTTTGGGAGCCGCAAAACAGAAAGTGCATGATTACCACTGTGAGTTCGTATG
>NC_046660.1:36951052-36956810 GCF_010883055.1 Belonocnema kinseyi | reverse complement strand
ACATACGAACTCACAGTGGTAATCATGCACTTTCTGTTTTGCGGCTCCCAAACGGTAGGTATGGTGGGGGTAATTTCCATCCACGATCTGGCAGCTCTGGTTTCCTGTGTCGCTGAAACTGTATCTGTAGTCTGTTTCACCCCATTATGTCAGGCTGTAGACCTGACCTGGATGATTTTATAATTAAATCCCAATTTAATTGTTACACCTATTGTATTGAACCTCATAATTTCCAGACATGTTTGATTTTTTCCCACATAAAAACTACGTTTATATCTATAGCAGTGTCTCGCCTGTGTTTGCATTCAGGGCACCTCCACGCGGTGACGGTGGGCAACGGAGCAATTTTATTGTCCGACTAAGTCATTCCATCAAAAAAGGCGCAGGTTATTCCATCAAAAAAGAACTCGTTATATTTTAAAAACAGGGAAGGACTGAAATTGAATTTGCCTGTCATTTGTACACCTATAAGATAGCTCTCATGATAATAAGAGCTTGGATTAATGAGATTTTCAGAGGTTATGTCAGAAACCTGAAGTTATGAGATGAAAGGCACGCCTGATTCGGTTTTAACAATCCAAAAAACATACCACAAACATCGTCTAACCAGCGAGGTCAGCTTTATTTTTCATGTTTGGGTGCCTGTAAAGGCTTCTTGAGGCTATGTCGAAAACCTGACGTGATGTGGTAAAATGATTTTAAAAATTTTATTCCATTACAATACAAATTTCTAAAATTTTAATTGTTATACAAAACCTTAATGCGAGTTAAATAATTCAATAAATCTCCTTTTTGGGAAAAAACTGCCTTTTCATTATATTCATCAAAATAATTTCAGAGATTTTTTAAACTCTAGATAATTGTTTGAATTTAACTTTGGTGGGAGAGATCACGGGTCTCAATGAATTATAGATATGGAATAGCTGAACCAGAGATGTTGATTCACGAGGTGTACCTACTCAGGGAATCTGACGGACTCTAGTCGGTGGGATATAGACTAAGGAGGGGTTCTTTCAGAGGGTAATAGCAAAGTCTCCTGGACTATCGAGGAGGCGAAACCTCATGCTCCCAAGCCAAGATGTGATCGCTGTGTCAAGGTCCAAGTGGAACCAGTGTTAAAAATTTCTTAAACACCCCGGCCTGCCCCCTCAGTAGAGGCGGACAGACGGGGGTTATGCACCCGGTATTTTAACGGAGACTTTGGAACACCAAGTAAAGTCCCCAGAATGCGGGGCTCTGCAGGGGGTGATCCTTATTTCCCTAGCTCCTCGTGAAACTATAATAGGAATACAGAAAATAAAATAACTAAAAGCAATGAGGTGCCTTTCAGGGATCCTTCTCTAACATTCTAATCCACCGCTGAATGTGGAACGCTCCTTAGGGGGCATTCGACCGAAAGCGTTGCGAAATGATAAACATGGCGACAATTCTATCGGCATAATAGAATAGCAGCTAATGGAACTCTCCGTAAGAAGGAGGGATCGAAGCGGAACACAAAGAAAGAGAGATCGCTAAGCGCGTCTCTCAAATACCAGCCAATGCACCCAAATTAGCTATGGTGCAGATTGATTTGCAGCACAGCAAACGAGCCTCGGCGTTTCTAGTTAGATGCACGTCAGTGGTGCAGACAGAGCTCGTCCTAATCCAAGAATCCCTAAAAACTTTATTAATTATAATCGGGGCTAGTCGAATTATTTCGAGATTTTTTTTTGTTACACCGATATCATTAAAATTACTTAAAATTGATTTTTGGTGCTGATCAAATGTCAATTTGGAAATCAGATCCAGATATAGTAAGTTCGAAAATAGGATAATTTAGAAAAAAAGGGAATGTAAATATCGACCTAAAATTTCTCTTGTAGATGTATTACTGGTACAATCCTATCACCAACAAGTGTTTAAATTATTTTATTGGTTGATCAAACCAAATTTTGAAATGAGGTTCAGAGAAAACATGTTCTAAAATTAAAAAAAATCTCTAAAAATTGTATCAATTAAAATTCGGGCAAGTTAAATTGTTTCGAGATATCTTTTTGATACGCCTATACCATTTAAATGACTCAGATAATTAATTTTAGGGTGATCAATCCCCAGTCTTGGAATAAGGTCCAGCGATAACGATTTTTCAACAATGTTGATTAAAATGCACCAATTCTATCTGCATTTCCTGATCTGTATTTCTCCTAGGATCGATCTGTGTAAAAAACAATGGTAATCAAAATTTAAATTAAGAAATAATGTTATTAAGGTTATGTTCAGATTCACGTGTTTGTCCCAATCGCTGGAAGTAAATGTAGATAATATCAATTTAAAGTTTACCCATGTAATATTTTATTCACTTTATTTAAAACATATCCTGTCTATTCATAACATACCTGTTTTTATGTCGTAAACAAGCGGTAAACACAATTCACTCTTCGCCCACTGGCAGCGCAAAATATTATTACTATTTTATAGTATTTGTAACTCAGCAGACATATCATAATGTTATTGCACAGGAAAAAATTGACGTTTACTTCTCAGTTCACATGTCTCATTTCATTATCAATTAAACACTTTTATTATTTGTAATTACTATGTAACATAACCTATATTGTTTTCACGCTCTTGTATCCATTTGAAATTCGAACGCAACCATGGACACTATGATAAATTTGATCCGAAGATGCACGGACTTGACCGAATATCCGATCCGAATGTAACTTTAAAGGCGCGAAATATGAAAATACCCCTGTTTGATGGCTTCTCTCCTGCTATTGTGCAATTCAGGGTTCCTTATAAAAGTAATGCGCATGGATTCCGGAAAAAAATTTATTTATCTCACTGGTACAAAAGCTTCAAAAATCTTCAAAGTAGTGTCCCTTGGACGAGATACACTTATGTAGGCGTGATTTCCATGCCTCGAAAGCGGCCGCAAACTCCTCGGCCGGAATGGCCTTCAAAAATGATGTAACATGGGCTTTGACATTGTCCAAAGTTCCCCAACGGTGGCCCTTAAGATCTTGCTTCAAGCGGAGGAATAAGAAAAAGTCACACGGAGCCAGGTACGGGCTTTCTATCAATTCGAATAATTCTTGACAGCGCAAAACTCGGAGGTCCTTTTGTTCTTGAGTGAGCACTTTTGGTATCAGCTTTGCGCACACCTTTCTCATCGCCAAATCTTGCGTTATTATCCCGTGCACTGCAAATGTACTAATGTCTAGGGTGTCTGCGATCTGTCTGATACCTAATCGATGATCGGTGTCCAAAAGTTTCTGCACACGCTCCACGTTAGCGTCGGTTCGCGCGGTTATTGGTCGTTCGGAGAGTTGTTCGTCGGCGACCTCGGTTGGACCCTCTAAAAATGCCTTATTCCAGGGTCCTGACTGCGATCTTGATATACAGTCATCCTTGAAGGATTCTCGAAGCATACTGTAGGTTTCGGTTGCATTCTTGCCCAAGCGCACACAAAACTTGATCGCGTACCGCTGCTCGATCGAACCTTCCATGACGCCGTGTTACACGTTTCGAAAACACCTTTTGCGAGAAGTCACTTCCACTCGCTCCCAGAGCTCGGAACCAACTGCCGTCAAGCACACTGTGTCGGTAAGACCCCCCTCCATATTTTGCCGCCTGGCTGAGGTCGCTGCGTGGTATAGTCGCGTCAAAAAATATCCATGCGCATTACTTTTATAACGAACCCTGTAGGGTTACGTCGATGAGTTAGAAGACGCCCCGGATTTTCTGCGAAGGAACCAGACTACATCATAAAATAATTGGAGAGACTGGTCGAGAGATATGTCATAGATAGGGTGCTTTTGGCCTCCCCGCTGCATCGAGGACAGCATGCTTTGCAGGCATGCTACTCGGTAGAAACGGCAGTCCATGCTGTTCAGTACAGTTGGTACAAATGTAGAATTATGTATTGCCATTTCAGCTTTATTCACAATCACCTTGTGGACACTCTTTTCTTCGAACATCATATTTTTTGTTTTCTTTACGTTAATGTTAAAGTTATCGCTCTTCATGATTGCATTGAGTTTGTTTAACTTTCTTTGCTAGTCTTTCATTGATTCTGCCATAACCACTTTATCATCTGCGATTGCTAACATACGTACCCTTATTGTTTCGAGATCCACATTTTCGTCGAAGAGGGCCATTTCTAAACAGTTGTCCATGAATATAATAAATAGCCATGAGGACATAACATATATTTTCTTCTGTTATTTTCATTATTCTGCGAATAAGTATCTTTGAGTATATTTTACTTATGGTATTTAATAACCTTATACTTTTCTGATTATTGCAGTTACTTTAATCTCCCTTTCTTTTGTATATTGGTACGATAATCATTTTTTCCAGTTGTCTCAGATTTCTCCCATCTCGATAGATAAATTTTTCAATTCCTAGTTTCCTTAAGAAAAACTTAAAAGATAACTGTTTTTCCTTTAGTCAATTTCAGCCTTATCGCATGACTGAGCATTAGTTTAACTTTTCAAGTTCAGTGTTAGACCATTTTATAAGCCCGAAGAAGTACGTGAGGACAGGTGTGGCATATGTGTTGATCGCCCTGATTTTGTTTGCCGAGTTGAGAAAACTCTTCATAATTAATCTGAGTCTCGTAGTAAAGGCAGTCATTCGGCTTGTTAACTATCGTATGTTGAATACCCTTAGAATCAAGAATACCCAGATATTTATATGATTCGCCTACAGCCATTGCCTCGATGTCATTTTCGAACTCGTTCTCTAAATCTGCGGTCCCTAATTCCCCTCTGATTAAATGCACTGTTCTGTATTTATCTAGCCCGAACTCCATGTGGATATCATTGGAAAACTGCTTTGTGACATCAATCACTTGCTGCAGTTTCTGGCCTGAACTAGCGTACAGCTTCAGGTCATCCATGTAAAGAAGATAGGTAACTTGATGACCATCCTCATTATCATGAATTCTGAACCCATGAGACATGCTGTTTAGTGTTTTGCTCAATAGATTCAATGCTAAACAGAACCATAGTGCGCTGAAGGAGTCTCCTTGAAATATACCCCTCGTAAAGCGTATTGATCCAGTTATCCTCAGTTGTCCATGATCAAAATACTTGATTCTTGTACCCCAGAGCCTCATCGCATGGCTTAGAAAGTCAATAATGCGTGGACAGATTTTGTAAAGTTTTAAGACTTCAAGCAAATAGTCATACGGAACGGAAGGAAACGCTTGCTTGTAGTCAATGTATGCCATGTGTAAGTTCCTTTGATGCTCATGAGCTTGAGTCATGGCAACAGCGTCTATAATGACTAGATCCTTACAGCCTCGTGCGTTTTTTCAACATCCTTTTTGTTCTTTTATAAGAATGTCATTCTTGTCACAATGAGAATATACCTTATCTGAAATGATAGCTGTAAGACATTTATAAATTGTTGGAAGATAGGCTATCGGTCGAAAGTCAAATGGTTTTTGAGCGTCTGGTTTTTTTGGTATCATATACGTAGTACCTTGGAGCATAAAACCTGGCATCAAATCTGAGTGCTCAATGATCTTCTGAAAACACCTTGCCAACGCAAGATGCACATTCGTCAGGTACTTGTACCAGAAGTTGTGCACCATGTCCGGACCTGGAGCTTTCCAATTACTTGCCCTCTTTAAGACAACTGAAACATCCAGAGCTGTGATGTTTGTCACATGCATTTCTGGGCTATTGCTTGCCCTTGCTTCCTCCAGTTTGAACCACGCAGTGTCCAAATTGCATCTGTTCATTTTTCCCCAAACGCCCGACCAGTAGTT
>NC_046660.1:36946855-36950952 GCF_010883055.1 Belonocnema kinseyi | reverse complement strand
CAACAGCCGAAAGCAGTCTGTTTACAGATATTGAGCGTTTTTGATCTGCCAGATTCTGCTCATTTATTTTTGTGGCTAGCTCTGGGTATTTAAGTAAAAAGATTCTATGATGTTCTCTCCTCACACTTTCCCCACATTTCTCTGCCAAAAAATAAAGGCGCATATCATCTCTGTTCATATGGTATGTCCATTTCCTTTGCTTTTTTGGTTGCTGAACCTCTGCTTCTGCCTCTGGTTGTATAAGGTCATGCACCTCTGGAGGATGTGGTGGTGTTCGATCATCAATAGGTTGAGGAAGAACATCAATTGCTCCTGCTTGACCGTTTGTCGCGGCTTTCTCTAATTGATGTTCATTGCCGTCGTTTTTCCACGCCAAATCAACCTGTTGTTTAATCTCCATTGCTTGATCTTCCGTAACATGTAGATTAATCCTGATGTCTTTCACCTTAGCGATAAGATCTCTTAGTGCGACCTTTTGTATATTAGGATACTTTGCAGCAAATTTTGTTCTTAAATTGTATTCTTTTTCCTTGTTTGTTTCAAACTTCGCACTTTCATAATAGAGACGCACCAAATCCTCTTTCATTGAGGTATCCCAATTGATGCTCTCCCACGGTATTTCTATCGAGGTGGTTGGCTGCAAACAGCTAGTGCTAGCCAAAGCATCCTCAGCAGGTACAGTTGATGTTCCACTGCTTACCGTTTGTCGCAGATGTTCTTTCTGGTCAGCTGTTTGATTAGTGAGATCTGCCTGACCCTCTCGCAGCTCACCATCCCCACCGTCTCGCATGCTGTGGCCCCCAGCAGTGGCTCCAGGGGCGCCCCGACGATCCTCGGGAAGCGACAAGCGTTTCAAAATCTTTACTATATTCTCCATTTTTCATTGATGGGTTTTGGTGTTCTACTTAGTCCCTCTACTCTTCGTTATCAGCCTATGTGGCATGGGAAACCCTGTCAGTAGCAATGCTACCTCCAACATTGTCGTCAAAGTCATGAGAGGAGAGCTCAAGCCCTACCGCGACATCAACGCGGAACACCTTCGGTAGGGTTATTATTATTATATTATTATTATTATTATTATTATTGCTCTGGGTTGAGACCGTGATAGCTCCTGACGCTTGGGTGATCCCGTTGCGTTCCCTTATAAGTCTTAGGCTTATAAACATTTCTGTTAGGACTTTGATTTCGTTGCTCCCGTGTTTGAGTAATTCCTTTGCTTGGTGAGAGTTTAGTTTTAAACCCAAGAGTGTTTTAGCCTGTCTGCAGCCAGAGCCTAAACTCCACTCTTTCTAATGCTTCTCGGTCAGCCAACTGTTAATATCTTCAGTGACTAACCTACTGGAAATGCTTACGACTGGCTTAAGTCCAGTAAAATTCTCTGTTGCTGCTAGCTTTGCTACCCTATCCGATATATCATTACCCTTGATTCCGCTGTGTCCAGGGAGAGCCATGATAGCAGCTCTGCTATCTCAGCAGATACGAATGTTTCTCTTATTGTACAACTGTGGCGTAGGACCCTACCGAAATTCAGAAGCCCATTTCATTCCTTCTACGATAAAGCCCGGCACCTGCATTCTCCTTGTTCCTGGAGCCATTTGTAAACCAGTTGTCTCCATCACTGGTCAGGTGTGATACGAGTGGACATTTTGTTTCTAAGTATACTCAGTATTGGCCTCCTCTCAATGTCGATTGGTATCCGCAATATTATCGAGATACTGCTATTGTTTACCATATCTAATCTCCAGGTCGCCTTCGTAGCCACGGCCTTGATGGTAAGATGGAAGGGCTCTAAACCTATTAGTGCCCGCAAATCAGGTGAGAAAAGGTATCCGTGTCAGACTCTGAGTACCCCTCGCCGGGTAATTTCAGAGTGCCGAGAATAGCATCCGGATTTCGAGAAAGCAGCTTATCCAGTCTAGCCGCCTCTGCTCCTTTCTCGATGTCAGTGCAAAAGTTGGTCCACCTTTCATACTTTGCCTTGCGTATTGCACTCCTATATTCGTCCCTTATTGTCGTAAATGATGTCCATAGTTTCTTCGTTTTGCCAGTACTCGCACGTCTGAATCTCTCTCTAGTCTCCCTGCAAAGCTCTTCGAATTTCTTATTCCACCAGTGTATCTCCCCAGCCTTTCGGGCTCTTAAAGGTCGATAATTAGTTTCATAAGTGGATTTTATGGCTTTCGTGGAAATATCGGCCGCCATCTCCAGCGTGTCTTTGAGTGATCTGAGAGAGTGGGTTCGCCTGAGACTCTTCATTTCTTGTCCTTGTCTCTGAAACTACCGAGTTACGAAACGTCGGGCTATTCTCCGTATTAAGAATATTTAAATCAGTGATGCTAAGGTATTCCACTAGATCGTTACCTCTTGATTTGACATCCGTGCTGCCCCACAAAGTATGGTGGGAATTAGCATCGTACCCCAGAAGATGAGCGAGACGCCTTACCTTACAGTATTCCACCAGTGTACGTACCTCCAATGGTAGATTGGTATCCCTGTCATATGTAAAGTAAGCCGATCCCATAACTAGCCTTCATATGCCTTCAGGATCGGTGACTATCACCGTTAGCTCTCTGGAACATAGCTCGAGCAACGGGCCGATCTTGACTCCCTTCGCCAGTATTCAAGCTCTTAGATTGGCCGCCTTGGGTTCTCTGTAACAAAAACCAGTCCCCCCTAAACCCTTAATAGTATCTGGAACTAACCAAGGATCCTGGATTAGCGATGTAACAGTGTGCCTCGCAGCCATAACCCTCTGAAAAACTGCAGAGGAGTCTTTGCTGTGATGCAAGTTAATGCGGGTAATGGTTAGACCGGGAGCAGTCATTTAGGTCTCCTTCCGATCTTCCTGTACACCGACCGACTCCTCCAGCCCCTGGCTAGCCACCTTGAAGTTGACCTGTCCAAAGTTGTAGAAGGAACTGTTGTTGAGGACTGCAAGAGCTCTCGTCTGGGAATCTGGGATTTGCACAACTAGGAGATGTTTGATTTCTCCTCCCGTTGTGTCCTCTTCCTGAGGCCTATCGTGCCTTCCTAAGGCCTTGTCTGGAGTTAAACCTTGTGTAGCTAAGTATTGTCCGCTAGGTCGGCTGCCACAAGCACAAAGGCCCCTCCCCTACAGAATGAGGTCCTGAATCTTAGCAGTTGAACTGGGGACATTCTTTCGAGCGCCCTCCAAATAGTCTTCCTAAATACTCAAATTGCTCTATGGTGAGCATCGAGTCTGTGTAGATCGTATCCGTCACTACGACCGTCAGGGGGTCAGCCCTCTGAGCGGCTGTCAATCCAGCCTCCGACTACTCTTCGTTCGTCGGCTCATTGGCTGCTTTGTGCCTCTTCACAGACTAAGCCCCCTCCCTGGTGGGGTGCCCTTTGAGCCCCTTTCTCGCTTTTGAGCCTCCGTGTCAGTTTTTGACGTTGTGGTTGCCGACGTATTAGGTACCGCAGCTGCTCTACTAGCACGCTGCGACTACCTCTTGAGTCTCCTTTTCAGGGAACCGTTGATGAATGTCTTCTTATTGGGGAACTTATTGGCCGCTCCCGTTTAAGTAGCCTCATTCAGAGGGACCGTCGATGCCTCAGCTCCCGGAAGAGCTAGGGGCACAGCCGCCGTCAGAGTTTGGCCTGCCGGAGAGAAAGATTGAGAGGAATGAGTTATGTAGACCTGTTAGGACCCAACCCCTTCCCCCCTCCGCAACCTCCCTTTATCCTTTTTCTCTTGAGATTAAATTCGCGTGATCCATTTTGGTTCCCACGAGTAGCTAGGGAAATAAAAGGTCGGCCCCTGCAGAGACCCGCATGTTGGGGAAGGCTAATTACTTGTCGACGTCGCCCAGTGTCACCGAGAGCCCGTTAGGACACCTTCGCAACCACAAGGTGCCAAAGTGCCACGGGCACGATCACTCTACACCCATGGCTTGAGGGGGTGGTCGCATGGAGCGAGACACTCAAAGAATACGTGTTCCCAGGCTACCATATCAAAGGAGGGCTGTTTCTTGGCAACGTCTGCGAAACCATGCTGAATTACTCCGTAAAAGGGGCTATGTAAGCGGAACGCCTACTCTACCACAGCTAGAACAAGCCGGCGACAAAGAAAGAGA
>NC_046660.1:36943605-36946755 GCF_010883055.1 Belonocnema kinseyi | reverse complement strand
ATGCTAGAACACTTGCGGGAAAAATGCAGAAGGCGGTTGTCCTTGGGTCGCTCCGTGTTCTTAGGGTCCACGAGGCTTTTGCTGGACCGTCGTATTGATTCCGCTACAGACTGTAACTATCTCAAAGTCGTGAGACGTGGTTATGGCTGAAATTTTACCGTGATTTCGCTGGGATCGGGTGCAGTTTTTCAGTTTAGCACCCGCTCCCGGCGAAATTCTGGGGTTGTCGTTATGACAAATTATTAAATATATATATATTTAGACCAGTAGGCTAAGAAAAAATTAACACCTTCTTATTTAACTAAATCACCTGGTGAACATCTAGAAACATAGTTTAATCTATAAATAGAATAGCTTAAATTTTAGACAAATAAATTTTCAAAAAAGAAAAACACGAATTTTCAAGAAAATAGTGAAGTTTTAAACTAAAAAATTAATTTTTAACAAAAAAATGAAGTGTCAACAAATAAGATGATTTTCTAACGAAAAGACGAACCTTTAACAAAATGGTTCAATTTTTACCTAAAAAGATTGATTTTCAATTTAAAAAAGAATAGCTAAGTTTTTAGTGAAAAATTGAATTTCAAAGAAAAAAAGAAATGAAGTTGCAACAAACAGATGTCATTTTTGCATATGGATTTGCAGCGAAAGATGTTGATATTTAAACAAAAAAAATTACAATTTTTAATAAAAATGATGTTAATTTATACAAAAAAGACCAATTTTCAACAGAATAGTCGAATCCTCTACCAGAACAGATTAGTACAACTTTTGGATGATTCCGGGCAAATTTTTCACTTTGGTTGTATACTGTTTTCTTTTATTGCAGTATTAACTTCCAAAATTCATGAACAATTTAATTTGTTCAATCAATTAATGATTGATTATGAATACTGTATAGTTTCTGTAACGTCTTGTAAGATTTTAAAACAATGCAAAACAAAATTATTTAGAATGAGTCATACCAATTTTTAAATTGTAGATTATTTTCTTGGTTGTATTATACTGTAGTATACATTCTGTTTAGTTTTCCTCGATTAAAACAATACTTTTGCACCAAGCAGCTAGATTTTTAACAAAGAATATTGAATTTATACCAAAAGAGAATCATTTTTAAACTTAAATTCTGGAAAACATGGGATGTTTACTTGAAGCATTTCAAAATTGTTTAAATCCACAAAATTCTTAAAAAACTTTAAAACCTCCTAAATTAAAGATTTTTTGTTGATAATTTTGTATATCTTCTTGAATGTTTTAAAATATTTGAAAATATTCTCTTTAAATTAATTTGGTAAAATGAATAATAATTACACATTTTTTCTAACATTTTATAATCTTGTAAAATAAAAGATTTTTGCTTTAAAATTAATAAATTCTTTTCTGAAATTTTAGGAAATCATTTCAAATGTTTTGAAATTAAAGAAAGCGTCGGGTAAATATTTAAAGACAAATATTTTGTTAAATAATTATAATATTGATTTGTGGCCAGTTTGAATAAACTTGAATACAATTGTATTAAATGTATTTGTCTCCAAGTTTCACCACTGAAAGTTACATTACGATCTCTTAGAAATGGTTAAAAACAAAAGAATGTTGTTATTTTAGTTATTTATTAATTGCAGTCAAATAAAAGCTAGGGAAGCGCGTTTTCCCCATCCTGGACTATGATTTCAAAATATCACAAACACTAAAAATTTGCCATTCCATAACAATATCAATTAAAAAAAATTTAATTGTTACAAGAAATTTGGTACAAGTTAAATAATTTAATAAATCTACTTTTTACGGAAAAAAGGTTTTTCCATTATATTCATCAAAAAACTTACAGAGTTTTTAAACTCCAAAAAATTGTTAGAATTTAACATTTATTTTTGTCTGAAGTAATTTAAGTTAACAAATAAATTATTTTTGTCATTTTTTCGCGGAAAATGTGATCTTAATGTAACCTGAAAGTTATTGCATTGCATATTGCTGTTGGTATAAAAAAGTAAAATTTTATTTACTATTCTGGAGAATTTTAGGGACTGAAGCAGATCAGATTCATAAGTGGTTATTGGAAAATTTTTGTCAGCATATTCCACCCATTCCGCCATAGTATCGTTCACCAGTTTAATTTTAATTCTATTCAATTAAATTAATTCAATCCTGATTGTTAATGTTCTTTTTGAATTTTTATTGACCACTATATTAAATTATTTTAAAATGATAAATTTCTCTATCCACAAAACAGAAGAGTCTTATCAAAGATAATTGTGTAACATTTCAAGCTTCATTGAAATAATATGAAGGCAACATTGTGAAATTTGTCAGAAGATCAGTTACCTGATCATGAATCGTACTTTGTGACCTTTATCAACAAAAGGATTTTATAAGTTCCTGGTATGAAAGGAAAATGCAAGAACTATTAAGATTTTTGAAGGGGGTTTTCAAATTTTTTGGTGTAAACGAAAAAGAAAGTTATGAGCAATTCCTTTGATGAAGATGCGTATTATAATTATTGTTTAGAATTTTCCAGATAGTAATATCATTTTCGAAAAAATTGAGGCTGATTGTTATGCTGTGCTTTCTCTTAATAATAATCAATATTTTGCCAAATTGCTTTTATTCAACGGAAAACTGTAGTTTTAAAAACAAATCCGTAAAGTCTGATAAAGTGTTTTGCACATTTCGATCATTCTTAGTATTTAAGAATTATTTTACTGCCCACCAGCATCATAAAAATATTTTAAAGAAATTGATCAAGAATTAGAGAAATTTATGAAAATTTATGCTAACTTCCAAAGGTCCTAGATATTTTTTTAAATAATTAGAATTTTCCTTAAACTTGTAAAAATCCTATGAAATAAAAAAATGTCTCAAATTTTCTAGATTCTTTTTCTAACACATCTGAAATCTTCGAAAATCTTGTTGAATCTTTACAAGAGCCTTAAGAAAATTATGTTTAATATAAATAAAAAAACTACACGCCTTGAATTTCCCCCTTGAACTCGATCCAGGAAAACCCGAATGATCCTGGCTTTCTTGAAGCTGTTTTTTTTTTACGAGGGTTGGTGGAAAATGTTCAAAAACACACCAGGAAGGGTCCGCACTTCCTGGTAGTGTGGGGATCTTAAATAACACCGCCACAGTGACCCCAATATATATAAGAAA
>NC_046660.1:36933877-36943505 GCF_010883055.1 Belonocnema kinseyi | reverse complement strand
TTCTCTTCTTTGGCGGCGCAGAGGCAGCACTGTGGCGTACTCTCGCACGCCACAGCCCTATGGCCCTCCTTGCCGCATCTCCAACACATCTTCGATCTATCAGGGCCCTCGCAGCCAGCCGCCATGTGGCCGTAGCCTAGGCAGCGGTAACAGCGCACCCTCTCTTCTTTCTTATGTACGCGGCAGGATACCCACCCCACCTTGAGGTGTCCCACACGCACAAGTGTCTCCGCCAACTCTTCTGTCAGCTCCACGAAAGCCCTCAGATTGCCTCTGAAGGATCTTTTCGTGAGGCTGACCTTCACCTCACCCACATGCTTATTGTCGAAGTGGCTTCTTACGGCCGCTTCGACCTCCTCTTCGTCTGTTGAGGTATCGAGGTCCAAGACCTCGACCTCCACCCGGGGGACGAGCTCACGCACGTTACCCCCCTCCCCTAGAGCTCCGCGTATTGCCGCTGACAGCTCAGCTCTGCCCTTACCTCTCCGTTTCTGGTCTCCCTGACACCCTTGATTTTTACACCAAGTGCGTCAGGGCTAACCTTTTGCTTGAGGTCCTTGAGAATCTCGGCGTAACTCAAACCCTCAGCCGGTTTGATAAGAACCGCCTCGGGTCGAGCTCTCCTCCTTGGTTTTTTCTGCTTCCTGATGTTGCTGGAAGCAGGCTTCTCTTCTTCTCCGTTCTTGTTTGGAGTCGAGGTCGCTGGCGCTGAAGCGTTTGCGGTCCTCGGCTTCTTACGCCTTTGCTTAGAGGGTCCAGCCTCCATGGGACTCAAAGTGGTCTCCCTCTCTCGCTTCCTTTCGCGGGCAGTGGGATTCACCACGGCTTCGTCTGTTTGAGTACCACTTTGTCTGGTCCTCTTCTTGCCCCTTAACTTTCGGGTCATGGCCCTCGTTCTCGCCGTTCGTCCAACGTTCTCGATCAGATCCCTATGAAGACCTTCGGTCGTCACAGTGTGATCGCGAAGTTGGACTATGAGGCTCTCCGCTCTTTGCAGCTCGTCCCTAATTGGGAGCCACATATTCTTCTTCTCCCTGCTGAAAGCCACTATTTCTTCAATGGTGTCATGCATCAGTTTGAAGAGATCATATGTCTCGCTAAGCTGGACATCCATTTCTGAGATGTCCTTCTTGTTGACGGATATCTCACTGCTAGCTCCTTCCTCAGTGACGTCCAAAGGACCTCCCAGCTCCTCGCAGACACTCCGCTCCAAGTATGTTTGGTCCCCTCCAAAATCCATGGGACCGGCACTGACCACCGGGGCTGGAACCCGATCAGAATCAGTGGGGAGATTGCTACTCCCTTGGGGTATGTTGTTTTTAACATACGCGCTCATCATTGGTTTTATTTCGGGGTTCCTTCCCCTAGCTGGTTTTTGTCCACCCTGGGTTATTTGATTTCTCCGGTACCACCCATATCTGGGAAGTGTTCCTGGGAAGCAACCTGGGGAGGCGTCCGATGGAGGACCAGCAACCCCACACGGGTTCTTGAAGCTGTTGGTACATCTGCTGATGGTGTTGATAAACAGAAGGATCACCGGCACTTCTGCGAGCTTTTTCATATATCAGTTCCATGTTATTATTAAATTTCTCTTTAGGAAAATGCAAAGAGCTGCCAGCGCGGCGTGTTGTTCTTCATACAAATTGAGAGTATCTTCAGGTGGAACCTCCAAGTAGGTCCCCGCTGGAAACATTTTCAGGTCCATTCGTGTGCCTGCAAATGGCTGACCACTCTCCTTTAACGAGGCACCTGGGTCTTCTTAGCTTGGTCTGATTCCTCATTGAAGTTTCAAAGCTTCTTTGTGAAATCTGCAAGCAGTTTTTCTGAACCCGTTCCCTTCAGGTATACTTGATAATGACGTAAATAAAGTTTTTGAGCGCTGTCTCCAGTTGGATCAATTTTTTTATCGAGAATAAGCTCACGCATCCGACAAAAAGAAGGACATTTTTTCTGGCGTGCAGGTGTACCTATATTTAGAATTGTTCTAGTATCCTCTCTGCGACGCTCATCATCTGGCTCAGAAGCTTTAGGTCTCGTTTTTAGTTGTTTAAATTTTTTACTGGATTACCTGCTGTTTCTGTAAAATCAAAAAGAAAAAAAGTTTCAGAATTTTCATTGTCAAAAATGGATTAAAACATACTGAAACAATAATGAATAAAATGGATTCAATATATCGCTCGTGTATTCTGGTAAATTAAATTGTACCTAAAATACCTTAGTACAAGCAAATACCAGATTCCATAATAAAAATCGGCTGGTACATAAAACCCTTGATATCCGATCCAATCGATCTAGATGTTGACTGAGGGGTTTGATTTCATAAATAATTTAAAAAAATATTATTATTATGCTACTTACCAATTTCATCGAGAAAAAACATGAGTATGAGAATAATGGCACCAACAAGAAGTTTCATTTTTTATATGCAGATAAAATTACACTTCTATAATCTCGTAGAGTTACATGTGGTTTTCCAGAGATTCATTTGGCAATAAATATACCATCCGTTTTCTATACATATATAGATAACGAAGTGGAAAATTAAATTAAGATATTTACAATTAATAACTTTTTGTTAGAGCCCTAAGGTTTCAGTGCTTCGTAATTGCATTTTTGTTTAGAAATTGACGTATTGTTCAAATACTTTATGGTCTTGCAAATACTACACAGAAAATATTTGTAGTTGAAACAGAAAAATACACATTTTTTGTCAATTAGAAATGTGGAGAAAATTAAATAAGTTTCCAATTCTGTTTAAACAGATACTTATTATCTATTCAATTGTAAAGGAAATTGTGAAGTGAATTATAAATTTAAAATCTCTATCAAAATTAGTCCTATTCACTTCACTTCTTTTTCTAGCAAAGTTTAAAATCTAAAATTTTTAATTTAAAAGCTAAAAAGACGAATTTGCTGCAAAAAAGTTGAGTCTTCAATTTTTAACAAAATTGTGAGAGTATCACCTGAAACTGATAAATTTTTAATTTAAAATAGAACACCTAAATTCAAAGTTAAAAATTTAATTTCCAGAGAAATAAAATAAATTTTCAACGAAATGGTTACATTTTCAACCCAACAGATAAATTTTTGACCCAGAAGAATATATTTAAAAAAAAGATAAATTTTCGACAAAAAATAGACAAGTTAAATTTTCAGTTAAAAAAATGATTTTCAAGTAAACACAATTTTTAATCAAAGAAATTAATTTTCAAACGAAAATGTAAGCTTTTTACCAATTGCGGGATATTTAAATGTTGAGTTAAATCATTACTTTTTAAATAAAAAAAGCGAATTTAAACAAAGTAGTTAAATTTTGAAAAAAAGAAATGAATTTTTGACTAAAATGATAAATCTTTAACTCAAAAAATATATTTGTAACCAAATACTTGAATTATAAACTCACTAGCTGATATTTCAGCTAACAAAATACAAAAAATTTTAAACTATGAAAGATAAATTTTTAGCAAAACATAGAATGGTTAAATGTTTGGAAAAATAAAGTTTCGACCAATCAAAACACGGATTTTTAACAGAATAGTAAAATTTTCAACAAAGGAAATTAATTTTGTACTAAGCATTGCATGTTGTAAACATGTAGTTAAATTTTTGCCCGACAAATATAAATTTTCAGCGAAAGATGTTGATATTTTAACAGAAAAAAAAGTTGTAATTAAAATAATTTTAGTTCAAAGAAAAAAGTAAAATTTTCAACAAAATAGTCAAACCCTTTATCAGAATAAATAAATTTCCAACAATATAGATAAATTTCGATTCAAGAAATTTGACAGTTAAGAAAGTAACAAAATTATTGAACTTTCAAACCAAAAAGTCGAATATTCAGAAAAATATTGGAATTGATTGAATCATTCTCAAAGAAAATTACCAAAAAATAAAACCGTTTTTACCGGGACCTATACATAATTTAAATACATTACAATAACCATTACAGGGCAGTACAACTTTTGGCTATTATCTTCACAAATTTGTTACTTTTGTTGTATATTGTTGTATTTTCTTGTGGTTTTAAATTTCAAAATTGTCGAAAAACTTAATTATTCAATCAATTATTTATTAATCAAGATAAAGGTATAGTTTTTTGTAACGCCTTGTAAAGTTTTACAACAACGATAAAAGAAAATCATATATAAAGAGTTGTACAAATTATCAAATTGTAGATTATATTCTAGATTGTATTTAATTTGTTGTCCTTGATAGAAACAATACTTTTACACTAGGAAGTTAGATTTTTATCAAACCTTTTTTCAAAACCTTCTAAATATCTTTTAAAATTGTTTCGTATTTTTCCTACATTTTTTGAACTATGCAAAATTGGAAATCATTGCACATTTTTTAAAAAGTTGGTAATCTTTCAAAATTGGAAATGTTTAGGTTTACAATTTTTAAAATTCTTTTTCGAAATTTAAAATTTAAAATTTAAATGAAGAGAACTTAACTAAAATTTGAACTATTATACATTAATTTACATTAACTCAAATTGTAATAGATTTCCATCAGGTTTCTGAACCGACTAGAATTCAATTTAAATTAACTGTAATTCATTTTGAGTTGCAAATACTTATAGTTGACTAGAATTGTACTTAAATTGTATAAAACTTTGTTCCAATTTTCTAGATTCACATGTAAAGTAAGTAAATTTATATTTTAATGAAATAGAATTTAGCTGAAATTAAATATTTAATAAAAATGTATTAAAATTTAGCTTGAATTAAAAAAATTATATTTTAATTTATTTTAATTTTTAGAATTCTATTTGAATTGCCGGCTAGATTTCCATTTTGAAGTTATTAGGATTTAACTGTAATTAACTTGAATTGATAGATTTTAAAATTGATTTCTGTTTATGTATACTAGAATTTATATTATTAAATTACCATAATTAAATTTAATTTGACTGGAATTCCTCTTTAATCAATAAGATATGTTTTTGAGTGACGCAAATTTAATTTTGAAGTGGTATTTGAATTTAAAATCAACAATTCATTTTAATCACATTCGAAACTAAAAATATGAAAATAGTGCCTATAAAATATTTGAACAATTTAAATATAAATAAGTTCCAAATTTAACACTATGAGAATGGAAATCAGAATTAGAAATTTGTTCTCAATTAATAATAATTCCAACAGAAAAGACTCAAGTTCGAATGAACTTAAAATTTAACCACAGAAAAGAAAAATGAAAACTTTCGACTGCGCAAGATCTTAAATTAAAAAAAAAATGAATTCTAAAAACTATTCCAAATTGAAAAAACTTCAAACAAAAAAAAAAATGAAAAAATTAGGTTATCCAAAAACAAAATCATACATGAATAATAATATTCATAAATTTCTTTACTATTTGACGCAGACTCTACCCTAGATTAGTGACATTACAATATAAGAAAAAATTTAGCTTAAAATCCTGGGTTGAAAGGATGAAAAAAACTCTTTGTGAAATTTGGTTATATTCAGACAAATAATAGAAATGCGAGAAAAGCAAAATATCTTGTTAACTTAACCAGACATTATTTAAGGCACAAGGAAGGCCATATTTTTTCTGTGTATGACTTCTGCGATAATATTGACATACAAGTTAGATTAAAAAGTAAACATCATTGGTAGAATGTTTTTAGTAAATAATGTACGTATTGAAATTATTAGTACATAAAATAAAAGATGAAAATGCCAATTACTTACATTATTGCTATAGCTACGAAATAATACATAATAATTAATTTGCGACACTTAAAGCCCATAAAGAACCCTCTGCTTTGAAAGTCGAATCGCCAGGGCAATATTGACATTAAAACCAGGAAAATTCGGTTCTTGAAAAAAGCGCACTTAAAACTTATGATTTCCATGAGCGTACGAGTTATTATTTTTCCCTCGATTGCGAAAGATATTCAAGATTCAGCGCACATACATTACATTATTGGTGTATGCAAAATAGCATATGGAGTCTCAAAACAGTCGTCATATTAAACTAGAAGTTTTACTTTTGTTAGGTCCTAGAAATCAAGATCCTCAGGAGGTGGAATGTAATATGGATTCACATATTGCGATGGCAATATTTGGGAAGTAGCGGGTGGATGATTATAGCCAGAGCCTGATCGGGAACCTCCGGATTGATCCCCAACATTTTCATAGCGATGGTTAGCACCTCTTGAACTTGATGCGGAACTTCCAGAATGATCCGGGAAATCTTCGTGCTCTTGGTACATCTGTTGATGGTGTTCTTGGACAAAAGGTTCACGGGCTCTTCTGCGAACTTCATTGTATACTCTTATCTGATCCAGGTCGTTAATAAATGTTTTTTTAGGATAATTGTAAGACCCATCTGCGTGCCGTTCTTCATACAAATTGAGGGTAACTTCAGGTGCATTAGGTATACCTTTTCGTTCATAATGACGTAAATAGAGTTGTTGAGCACTGTCCCCAGTTGGATCAATTTTTGTATTGAGCATAAACTCACGTTTCCGAACAAACGGTTGTTTTTTCTGGCGTGCAGGGGTAGCGAGATTTACAATTGTTCTAGCATCGTCTTTGCGACGCTCATCATCTGGCTCAGCAGCTTCAGATTTCGTTTTTATTAGTTTTAGTTTTTTTAGTGGATTCCCTGCTGTTTCTGTAAAAATACAAAGGAAAAAGGTTTAAGAATTTTCATCGTTAAAGATTGATTGAAAAGTACTAAAATTATAATGAATCAAATGGTTGTGAATTCTCGTAAATTAAATTGTACCTAAAATATCTAAGAACAAGTAAACACCAGATATAGTAATGGGCGATCCTGAGAAAAAGTATCTATCCTAGATAATTGATACTTTAAATACAGTTGATCTAATCAGAGTTTAAAAATCGGTCTAAAAAGTATCGATACTTGAGTATACTATCGGTAATTGAGCTTATAGTCTCCAAAAAATGGGATGAATTACTATAATATTATTCCTTCCTTGAATAATCACTGCGCATACATTCTTTGCTCAAAATCAAATTAAAAATATGATTTCCTTTTAATAATTTGTGTTTCGTATTGAAAATTAATACGAAAATAATTTTCCGAAACAGTAAATTACTTTTTAATTATTGATAAAATAATTTAAAGCAAATTATTTTAGTTTTGGACTGGTAAATGCATGCAATTATTCAGTTTGTGGCTAATACCAGTGGCAGCGTATTTATTTCAAGATCTTATTGAAATGATGACGCGTTTCGGTACAGATCTGTATCCTTATCAAATCGTAGTTGCATTTCTTAACGAAAGTTTGTTGGAGCTGGAAAAACACAATATTTTACAAATATCATTGTACTCCTTTTACTCTGAAAACCGCAAAAACCAAAGGAGATTTCTTTTTCGATGTAAAGATTACAATATACTACCTAACCATATTATTAATAATCTAAATTTCAATGTAAGATCTTTCTCCAAAAAGTTATGTAACTATAGAAAAATTAATATTTTTATTAGGTAAAAAAATTCTACAGCAAGAAATTAGAGATATATGTATAGAGATTAATAATATTCAAGACCATCTTAATTTAAAAAAAAACAAATTCTTAGAAAAACTTCTAATCAAAATGAATGGGTTATTAACATGACGGATATAATCATACCTGAAGATGTCAAAGAAATGATAAGTCTAGGTGGAAAATTTGGTATTCCTTTTATTAAAAAAAATTTTCCAATTGAAAAAATCATCACTAATATTGAATATTCAATGAAACATACTGCAGTAGATAATCGAAATAACATTAGAAATAAAATTTCATATTGGACACAAAACTGGATTTATAATTATAAATTTAATACAGTAGATTTTGAACTAAAACAAAAATTGAAAAAAAAAATTTTTTAGAAACAAATAAAGATATTATCCTAACCTAAAATAATGAATAAAACAGATTATATTATTAAAGCCTTACAACTTTTAAATGATGATGTACCTAAATTTTATGCTTTACCTAAACTACATAAAGCAAATTGTCATTTGCGTCCCATCATTTCTTTTCCTGGTTCACCGCTACATAACATTTCTAAATGTCAATTAACAAAAAATGAAATGAAAAAAAGACTTTAATGCAGTTCTCAGTTTATGCCTAGAATCTTCTCATTGCAAATTTAATAATTTCTTTTATAAACTAATTTTTGAACTTCTCATGGGGTCGCCCATTTCTGCAGCAGCTGCAAACATAGTGATGGAAAGTTTTGAAAAAGAAATTTTAAATAATTTAAACTATAAAATTATTTTTTACTATCGATATATAGACGATACGTTAATTTGCCTTCCAAAAAATAAAGTCGATGATATTCTTGAAAAATTTAACTCTATATATGAAAAATAAAAATTCACTATTGAATTAGCAAAAGAAAAGAAAATTAATTTTTTAGATTTAACACTAGAAATAATAGACAATAGAATTATAACAGACTGGTATAGAAAAACTGTATGGTGAGGACATTTTCTCTACTTTGCTTCGCATCACCCAATGTGCAATAAAATTGGTGTCATCTTTGGTTTGGTCGATAGAGTGATAAAATTGTCAGGTAGTAGATTTCATAATGAAAATTTATAAATTATTAAAAATACCTTATTAAGAAATGGTTACCCCACAGATCTGTTAAAACTAAAGATAGCTGAACGTTACGAAACTATTAAAAAAACAATACAAATGAACAAACTATTGATCAGAAAAAAATGATAGTAATGCCATTTATTAATGGTTTTGATGAAATTCTTTTCAGAATGATCACTATAAAAAGTAATATACGAATTGCTTTTTCTGTTGAAAATACTTTTGATAAAATTCTTTTTCCTAACATTAAAGATCTAACAGATAAATTATAAAGATAACACCACCTTAGCAAAACATGCTACTCTATACCCTCACAACTTTAACTTTAATATTAAAGACATTAAAATTTTTAATATTGAACCAAATGAAGAAAAAAGATTAACTCTTGAAATGGTTTATATTAAAAACGAAATAAATGCTATAAATTACAGAACTGACATCCAAAACCTAAGTATTATATATCACAATCTTATTTCTCAAATTAAAATTTAAAAAAGCAGTACCCTTTTATAATGATCTACAATTATTTTTAACACAAATACCAACATTATCTACAGAAATGTCATAAATTGCAAAAAACTTTCAAACATTTTTTAGTGGTTATAGAGTTACTCCAATTTACATTTACAAATAAACTAACAAAAATCTTTTCTAAAAACTATATTATTTTAATATGTATTTATAAATAACACTGTTATTTATGAAATACTTTCAACTATCTTCAGTTTCCAAAACCAGGTAAATATATTTGGTCTCTTTAAAGGTTTGATTTCTTCACTACATCATGACATGAACTTTATAAAACTATAGTGTACAATGATAGTTGTAAAATATCGTGTTTTTCCAGCTCCAACAAACTTTTGTTAAGAAATGCAACTACGATTTGATAAGGGTACAGATCTGTACTGAACGCGTCATCATTTTAATAAGATCTTGAAATAAATACTCTGCCAATGGTATTAGCCACAAACTGAAAAATTACATTACTTTTTAATACATCAAATGTTTTTTAAAAGTTTATTAAAGCTTTTTTTAAACTTTACATAGTACAATTCGGA
>NC_046660.1:36927221-36933777 GCF_010883055.1 Belonocnema kinseyi | reverse complement strand
AAAAAGCATCCCTGCGTGTCAACAATATGCTAGAACACTTGCGGGAAAAATGCAGAAGGCGGTTGTCCTTCGGTCGCTCCGTGTTCTTAGGGTGCACGAGGCATTTACTGTATCGTCGTATTAATTCCTTTACAGACTGTAACCACCTATCTCACGGTCGTGAGACGTGGTTGTGGCTGAAATTTTACCGCTATTTTGCTGGAAGCGAGTGCAATTTTTCAGATTAGCACCCGCTCCCGGCGGTTAGGTACCGGATTAGGTAGCCAATAATATGCACAAGCCGCTTCTGCCTTAGAAACGCACCCAGAAACTCAGTCATACACTCACACAAAACATCAATGATATTACAAACCTAGATGCGGCACCTAACTAGCGAACCTGAAATAAGTTCCAAGAACTAAAAAACTGCCATAAGTTTAAAAGAGACAGAGATATCTCTAACTCTTTTTAAACAATGGCACTTTTTTAGTTTTTGAACATTTTTGTAGGTTCGCTAATGAAGAATCGAGTAATGCACTCGATACTTCACGGACTCAGCGAGGATCGCCCATCCCTAACCAGATTCCATAAAACAATCTTCTGGGGCACAAAACTCTTGATATCGGATTCAAACGATCTATAGATATTAATTTAACAAATGCTTTGATTTACCAATTTTTAAAAAACATAATAATAATATGCAACTTACCAATTTCATTTAAGAAAAACATGAAGATAAGGACAATGAACGCAAAATGGAGCTTCATTTTTTTGTATAAAAATTTAAAAAAATACACTTTTAGAATCTTGTAGAGCAACATACGGTTTTTCAGAGATGCACTCGTTGATATATATACCAGCCGTTTTCTGAACATATGTAGAGAAAGAAGGGGAAAAATATATCAAGATATTTACACTTAATAATTTTTTGTTAGAGTCCCAAGGTTACAGAGTTTTGTAACCGCCTTTTAGTTTAGAAATTGACGTGTTGTTGAAATACTTGATCGTATAGAAAACACTATACAGAAAACATTTTTAGTTGAAACAGAAAAATACTGAAGAATTAGATGTGAACACGATTAAAGGATTTTCATATCTATGAACCAGCTATGAGACGTCAGAGAATATCGAAGCTTCAAGTACATTTTTGGTTGAATGGATATGCGGAGAAGATTCAATAAGTTTTAAATATATTTCCAACCGATTCTTGTAATCTATTGACTCGTAAGGTAAACTGTAAAATGAATTATAAATTAAAAATCTCTGTTGAAATTAGTGCCACTTCGTTAGCGACATATTGAGTGTTAGAACATTATTAATTCATATAAATAATATATTTATTTTAACGTTTTGTTAACGTGTTTCAATAATAATAATGCTCGCAATAAATTCTGCTGCAAATATCTGCTTCAGAAATTTGGTCAATGTCGTTGATTCTTTTCTAACAGTATCTGTCGCTAGATTAAGGGTGAATATCTTTGTTAAAACTATACATTTCTTTTTTGTGTAAATTTTAGATATGAAGTTAACCATGAAGTTTAACACGTACTACCCATGGTAAAAAATCTGCCCGCCGTGCGGGCATTTTCTCTTCTAACGCCAAGCGCGCGGACCGCAATTTGGAGTGCGCTTTGACCGCGCGATTGTTGGTTCTCGTACTTCGCGATCGGTGTTTGTATTTCCCTCATATGTATGCACCTACCTTTAAAAATTAATGGTCAAAGCATCAAAAACTTTAACTTTTTCATTGTGAATTCTCTTTTGTTAAAGCTTCTTTGGCTTCAATGAACATATTCTTATCACGTACCTGGCGCTCGATTTTGTCCAAAACGTGATTATTTTTTACGTTTGAAAGAAATTTTACTCTTCCTTCCTAAAAATTAGAAATAAAGAATTTGTATATTCTTTTTAGGTGAGCAACTTTTGTCAACTAATTTTTTTAAACCTTGCGTCGTTTGCCCAAAAATTTAATTTCTTTATTTTTAATGTTGTTTTTTATGAATAAAATAAAAAGTACGCATTCGATCTAAAAGTGACTCATAAAATTTGTAGATATTTTTTGAGTGCATAATTTTTCTCAAATCATCGTTTGTCGTATTCTGCAGGTTTTTACCTCATGATGGAATGTTTCATTCTTTTTTATGCTGTCAAAATTTGAATTCTCGATATTGCAAAATTTTTATCAAAAAAAGACACGGAGAGAAATTGTTTTTGTTTTTGAGTACTAAAAAATAAGCGCACAGAGAATTTTTGAATCTAGAAAAAAGTAATTTCAAAAATTTTCAACATGTGCTTACTTTTTTAATTTTCATCCAAAATGGTTGGCTAGTGAACTTGAGACCTTAATTTTAGGACATTAAAAAAGTATATCAAAGGCCAATGTAATCTGTCAATTCTTTCGAAAGTTATCGTGCTAGCAAAATAAAAATCTACAGACTTAGGCAGACATACTGGCAGACACACGCATTCGTACAAACCTGTTTTTCGGATTCAAGGGGTCTCAAAACGTGGACAATTCACAAAATCAGAGAGGGGGGCCAAAATGTACAAAAACCTAATACTTTCTCTGATGAGAATGTAAAAAAGACGCTTTTGTAACATTTTTTTAATATTAATTCTATAAGGTATAAGCTTAAGATCATCTGATGCTCTCTAAGGTTACATTTTTTTGCAGCAAAGTTTTAAGATTTTGAAAAAATATTAATTTTTCACCAAAAGGCGGAATCTTTAAACAAGAAGGTCAAATTAAAAAAAAACAAAGATAAAAATATTCGACAAAAAATATAACAGTTAAATTACCAGTTAAAAAAAATTTCAATAAAAGAAATATTTTTTAACCAAAGAAATTTATTCTCAAACGAAAAGGTAAATTTCAACCAATTGTAGGGTATTTAAATTTGTAGTTAAACATTCGTTTCTATCTATAAACGCCGAATTTTCCACTGAGTAGTTAGATTTTTTAACGAACCCGAGTCGAAATATGAGTCCTCTTTTTATACTCTCAAGTTCTCTAGCCTCAGAGACTTTACGAGGATCTGATGAGGATTAATTCAATATAATGCAAGTACTATTTAACTACGCAAAATTTGCACAAATTTCTATTTTTGCATGTTTGGAGGTCTGAAAATGGATTTAATGAAATACTTATTAGATCCACTTATTCAGTAATTCTTATTATAATGTGCATGTCTTGTAGAATGCGCTTTTTTAAAAAATAGCAAAAATTTCAATTCAAATATTCTTACAAAATAATCATTAATAAATGTACAGAAAGTTTTTATCCGTCCTTCTTCTTACTTGTATCGAATGCGGAATAAAACTACAATGTGATTTTATTGAATAAAAGAAATGTTTAGTAGATTATAATTTTCCTATATTCAATAATTTCTTAATAATAATTTTTTTTTGTTCTTTGATAGGAATGGTAGATTGATGTAATATGTTTATATGTTTAGTAATAAATATTTATAAAGAAAATTTAAATTAAAATTTTTTCTATTTCCAAGAATACCCAAATTTTTATTTACTAATTATAAAGAAAAGGTCTGGTACTATAATAAAAATTAAATAATTTTATTCCATTATATTTTATTGACATATAATTAATACCATAATTCATACATAATTCATACAATAAAAAAACTAATTAAAGAGACGTTAAGCAATAAACCGCCCATATTATTCTGTCTGATTGAGCTTTGCTGGAATCGTGCGAAACGTCTTGATGCTCGGGGATCCATGAAGCATTTTTTGGTTCTGAATGTATAATTTTTGATTAATTGAAATAATGTATATTATCCTTACAAAGAAATTTTAATAGGTTGATATTCCACAAGTTCACGTATTTTGAGTGTATTTAGACAAGGTCTATATTCTGAGATCGTCATCAATTTTTAATTCATCATATATATGGTATTGAATACAATGAGACGAAAAAGTTCAAAGTGGTAACTTTAGCATTTTTTTGAAAAATGTCAGATTTACATAAAATGTGTATATCTGAGAAAGTAAATGCTAGCAATTAAAATTAACCTTTAGAAAGTAGTATGAAAATGAGGAAAAACTATTATTAATGAAAAACAATGTCGGACTCAAATCCCAGAGGAGCTAAAAGGCATTATTATTCCTATATTTGTGGTTAATTTTATTTGAATAAGTTAATTGATTACCATGTTCATCCCTAAATTAAAATGACCACTGTTATCGTCCTAAACGAAAGTGGCCTAGCATTACTTTTCTTAAAACTACGTTAGCACTTATAGAAGTTGGGGCGGGGATCAAAAAGTTATCATTTCGATCAAAAATTTAAATACTTTGTTAAAATTTAATTTTTTAGTTGAAGGTTCATCTCTTTGGTTAAAAATTTAACTATTTTCATAAAAATTCTTTGCATGCTTGGTTGAAATAAATGTTTAAAAGTGACAATTAAACTAATCCATTTTTGGTTAAGAAATTAGCTTTTTAAATTAGAAATTTATTATTTGGTTAATAATGCATCTTTTTAGTTGAAAGTTTAACTTCTTGGCATATTATATATATATTTTTAAGAAGTACAGCTTTTTGGCTTGGAAATTCAACAGTTAGGTAGAAAATTAAACTATTAGGTTTAAACTTTATACTGTACATTGTATAAGTTAAAAATTAAACTATTTGGTAGAAAATTCATGTGTTTTGTTAAAAAGTTGTCTTTTTGGGTAGAAAATAATTGTTTTTTGCGTGTAAAATATAGTCGTTTTTTTCGATAAAAACTGAATCTTTTGTGTTGAAAATTTAACTTTTTGTTAAAAAAGTCATTTTTTTTTAAAAGCCATCTTTTTGGGTAGGAAATTATTCCTCTTTGTTGAAAATTCAACTTTTGAGTTGGGAATTCAACTATACTGCTGATAATTCATCTTTCTTGATTAAAAATTATCTTTTTGTGTTAAAAATTCATCTTTTCTGCCCAGTGGGCACACAATTTGGCGACGTTTTTACGACATATTTACGACAACTTTACGACATCCTATTTCCCTGTCGTTTCGGTGTCTTTGTGATATCGTAAACACATCGTCAGATAATACGACGTATTTACGATATCGTAAAGACACCTTAACGACATAGATATAGACATAGACATGTCCTCAGGCTGTCGTAAAGATGTCGTAACGATGTCGTAAAGACGTCACCAAATTCTGTGCTCACTTGGTGATTTTAAAGGCCACTTTTTTCTAAAACATTTGATTTTTGTGCTTGAAAACTTAATTTTTTGTTGAAAATTCATAATTAGTAGTAGAAACACCATCTTTCTTGATCAAAAACATATTTTTGTATGCTAAAAATTCAAATAATTGATTAGAAATTTAACTATTTTGTTAAGAATCGAATTATTTTTAGAAAGTTTAACTGTTAAAGTCATCATTTTATGTCAAAAGTGTAACAATGTTATTAAAAATTCATATTGAAAAATCCTTCTGCTTGGTTGGAAGTTTATGTTTCTTGTTTGAAAAGAACCTTTTTACATTCTCATCATTTATGATTGAGAAAGTATTAGAATTGTCGGAAATTTGACATCACACTTTTTCAACGGATCTCCACGTTTCGAGACCTCTTGAATCCGAAAATCAGGTTTTCACGATGGCGTCTGTCTGTCCGTCCGTCCGTCTGGCCGTTCGGACTGATTTAAAAAATCCGAATGATTTTTTTCGATAAAAAGAAAATTCTTAGAGTTATAGGGTTTTCAAAATTTTTGTAATCAACCGAAAATCAAAATTTGAAGCCGAAAAACGCACGATATGAAAAAAAGTCAAGAGAAGAAAAACATTTCTTTTTGAAATCTTTATAAGATTATCGTAACCAATTTTTGGATTTTCGTCAAAAATCGCAAATTCAAATTTTGATTGCACAAAAAATAATGGAAAATAAAAAATTCCATTTTATGGACAAACTATGCAGGATACAAAAAAAGATGAATGAACAAAAATGGTTATCACAAAAAAGATCTACAATTTCGTTAAGAATCACTTCTTGATAAGACGCGTACTTTTTGTTTTATTCGTGAAAAATAACGTTGAAAAAAGTAAAATAAAAAAAATGTGTGGACAAACGACGAAAGTTACGAGAAAAAAAATCGAACAAAACCTGTTTACAAATGTCTGTCAGAAATCGAGCGCGCATCGCGAGTTTCACGATGAGAATGCGTACGTCAAAGCCTACAGAGCTTTGAGAAACTTAATCTCTGACTATACTTAATTAAGTAGACAATTCAGAATATGAAGACGCATATAATTACTGCCATCTAAAAGAGATCTTTTTGATAAAGTTTTTTTCAAGCATTCCAAATGCAAAGAATAAATATCCGAGTTTTAATCGTGTAGTTAAAATTTGCCCGAAAATGATGAATTTGCAGCGAAATGTGTTGATATTTAAGCAAAAAAAAATATATGAACATTTTTAATCAAAATGATTTGAATTCAACGCAAAAAAACGATTTGAAACAAAATACGAGGGTGGATTGATAAGTTTCCGGCCTGACCAAGAGATGGCGCCACTAGGCCTACCTTGAGATGGCGTTCTATAGTACCATCCTTAGATAGCTTGT
>NC_046660.1:36903112-36927121 GCF_010883055.1 Belonocnema kinseyi | reverse complement strand
TCAGCCTTGGAGGAGATTATGTTGAGAAATAAAAAAAAAAATTCTTAAAAACGTTGTTTTTCTTGGTCAGGCCGGAAACTTATCAATCCACCCTCGTAGTCAAAGCCTCTAGTAACGTAGGTTAGTTTTCAATCATGGAGGTGAATTTCGAACACAAGAAAATTTCAGTCAAGAAAGAAAATTTTAAACAAATTACACAGACCTGCAAATATTGGGGTCATGTCAGTTGTTGGAAAGTGGAGGGTCATTTCCGAAGTAATTTTTTACGTAGAATCCGAATCCGTGGCCAGAATTGGCCCATAACGTCAGAATTTTAAGATATTTCAGGTTATGTACCCTAAAATGGCTTTTTTGGCTACTTTTGAGATTATGTACAGAAGACAAATTTTTTTGGGGGATTTTTTCTTTAGTTGTATCATATTATCCTGCTCTTTCTCTTTAATTTTAGAGACGCAAAGTTCAATTACCATTTTTTTTGCCAAGTTACGCCAATTTGAAATTACGAGATATGTCCCATTATGTTTTGAGAATTCGCTTTAAATACTTTGAGGCAGACATTTTCTACTGGGTGTTTCTCTTGAAAATTTGGACTTAAGGGTGCTTGGGGTTGTTGAAATCCCAAAAAATCTTGTGTCGTCTGTACATAACCTCGAAAGTAGCCAAAAACGCATTTTTTTGGTACATAAACTCAAATATCTTAAAATCCTGACGTGATAGGCCAATTCTGACCCCGGATTCGGATTCTACGTAAAAATTACTTCGGAAATGACCCCCTACTTTCCAACAACAAAACCATGTTCACCTGTGTGAACGATCGAGCTAAGAAGTCGAATTTAAAAAAAAATAGTTTAATTGATTATACTATTTTTACAGAAGATTTCAAAAAACTAAAACTGTTATTAACAGGGTCCTGCAAAAAAAACTTCAATGAATTACAACACGACTCACAGGACAGTACAACTGTTGGCTATTATTTGGAAGAATTTTGTACTTCCTTGTATATTGTTGTCTTTCATTGTAGTTTTAATTTCCAAAATTTACGTAAAACTGAATTAATTATTAGGGCAATCAATTATTAATTATGAATATTGTATAGTTTTTTGTAATTTCTCGCAAGGTTTAACGAGAATGTGAACAAATGAATAAGTTATACAAACTTTAAAATTGTAGAAATTTGTGCTTCATTGTTATTTATTCACTTTTTTACAAGAAAATGCAAGAAAAACGTATTTGTTTCTATTTAGTTGTCTTTGACTAAAACAATTCTTTAAATCAAGCAGTTGGGTATTTAACCAAGAAGATAGAATTTGAAGCTTTTACGATGATTCATTTTGATAACAAGAAATATTTCGGATGAAAATGATCTATTTGTGCAACTATTTGGATTAAGACAACACAAAAACCATTTTTTCCGCGAAAAGTAGATTTATTAAATTACATAAAGTGTACCGATTTTTTTGTAACAGTTAAAATTTTTAAAATTTGTTTTATTATGGAATCGAAAAATGTTTAGTGTTTGTAATATTTTGAAATAGAAGTCCAGGGTCGTGAAAGTGCACTTAGCTAGCTTGCTTGTTTCATAATAAAACATTTCAAATGATTTCCTAAAATTTCAATAAGAAAAATTTAGAAGATTTTCAATTTTGAAAATTACAAAATAATATGATACCAAGAGATATTTCGGGCTTCACTCTTGTAAAAAACTACGAATTTTGCCGACGTTCCGTGAACATTACAGTTCACTTCTCCAGGGCTGATCTGAAACTGAGGTATCAGGTTATGTTGTTCTTATGTATACTCTCTACGATGCCTGTGATTGGCCAGAGCGTCCCACCGTGGGGACTGGTCGGATCTGATTTGCCAATAAAGTCTTTTTATTTAAAAATCCGGGAGGATGGAAAGCCAAATCGGATTGGTATTATATTCATTGTCCCTATTGGTATTATTAGGGTGTTTTAAGATTTCGATTGCTTCTCTATGTTTTAATTGAAAGATGTGTGTTTTTGCAATGACTGTTGTTCTGTCAAATAAAATGTTATGTCCTGTTTCGATATGATGTTCAGATAGTACTGAAGGCGTGAAAGGTTTTAGCCTCACTTTACTCGCATGTTCCTTTATACTTTGGCTCACCGCTCTCCCGGTTTCTCCAATATAGACTTTGCCACACGAACAAGGGAATTTATATACTCCTGGATCATTTAGGGGTGCCTTTTTGGCTTTAAGGTTATTTAGTAGTTGTCCTATTTTCGCAGGTGGAAAATCTCAAATCATAAAATCCCATAAGAAGAAATAATCAGCAATTTAGAATCCATAATATATACTTCACCAACCGAAAAAGCGAATAACATAAGACGGAGGACGGCCAAAATTTTACGCCAAGCTCAAGTTCGTTCCTCAAACTTAACAAAACAAGAAAAAACGCAATTAAAGAACTCAATCGGAATAAAGATCTTATAAGATTACCCGCAGACATAGGAAACACAACAGTAATAATGAATAAAGATTACTAAAACAACAAAATCATGAACCTTCTAACTGACGAAACATACACAAAACTTAAAAAGGACCCTACAAAAACAATAGTCAGTAAAACAAAAACTCTTCTCAAAAACTCTAAACTTGGTACAAAACTAAATCCTTTTACAGGAAACTCCATCACTCACGTCCAAAACTCACTTAACTTTATCAAAAAGATACAACAGTTTCACATTCAACCCCGAAACATCATGGTGAGTTTCGACATAGTATCTCTCTTTACGAAAGTACCAATCTCTGATACGATTGATATTATTAAATCTTTCACAAACTTTCCTTCCGATTTCGTACCTTGGATAGAACACTGTCTTAATAATACTTACCCAGTGGGCACAAAGTTTGGCGACGTCTTTACGACATCGTTACGACGTCTTTACGATAACTTTGCGACATCCTATGTCCATGTCGTTAAGGTGTCTTTACGATATCGTAAATAAATCGCATGACCTGACGATTTCTTTACGACATCGTAAAGACAACGAAACAACATGTACATAGTATGTCGTAAAGTTGTCGTAAAGATGTCGTAACGATGTCGTAAAGACGTCGCCAAATTTTGTGCTCACTGCCTACTTCTCGTTTAATGACCAATTCTGCGAACAAACCTCAGGGGCGGCAATGGGATCCTCAATTTCACCTTTAATAGCCAATGTCGTTATGAAATATCTAGAAACTAAAATCTTTAACCAAGCGAAGCTTATACCCGAATTCTGGTTCCGTTACGTTGATGACACTTTTTTCATCTGATGACATAGACGATATGAATTAAATAAGTTTTTCGATGTTATCAATAAATTACATCCTAATATCGAGTTCACCATGGAAATAGAAAAAAAAAAGGGAAAATTGCCTTTCTCAGACGTATTAGTGTACAAAAAATCTGATAACACATTTGGACATTAAGTTTACAGAAAACCTAGCATACAAACAGATACCTACATGCCTCCTCTCACCATCAGCCATCTCAAAAATAGTCGGTCATCAACTACCTTGTATATAGAGCTGTCTCAATAACAGATAAAGATAACTTACAAAAGGAATTACAAAACGTTAAACAAATCCTAATACAGAACAATTACACAAACAAACAATTTGGTAAAGCAATAAGAAAATACACTCAAAAAAACAAGTCAACACAACCTATGAAAGAAAGAGAGAGAAAAATGACCACCACCCTACCCTACATCCAATGTGTCACAGAACAAATAGGAAGCATTCTCAACAAACACAACATACAAATCATATTTCAACCACCTGCGAAAATAGGACAACTACTAAATAACGCTAAAGACAAAAAAGCACCCCTAAGCGATCCAGGAGTATATAAATTCCCTTGTTCGTGTGGCAAAGTCTATATTGGAGAAACCGGGGGAGCGGTGAACCAAAGTATAAAGGAACATGCGAGTAAAGTGAGGCTAAAACCTTTCACGCAATCAGCACTATCTGAACATCATATCGAAACAGGACATAACATTTTATTTGACAGAACAACAGTCATTGCAAAAACACACATCTTTCCATTAAAAAATAGAGAAGCAATCGAAATCTTAAAACACCCTAATAATACCAATAGTGACAATGAATATAATACCAATCCTATTTGGCTTTCCATCCTCCCGGATTTTTAGATAAAAAGACTTTATTGGCCAATCAGGTCCGACCAGTCCCCACGGTGGGGCGCTCTAGCCAATCACAGGCATTGTAGAGAGTATACATAAGAACAACATAACCTGATACCTCAGTTTCAGATCAGCCCAGAAGAAGTGAACTGTAATGTTCACGGAACGTCGGCAAAATTCGTAGTTTTCTACAAGAGTGAAACCCGAAATATCTCTTGGTATCATATTATTTTGTGATCTTCAAAATTGAAAATCTTCTAAATTTTTCTTATTGAAATTTTAGGAAATCATTTGAAATGTTTTATTATGAAACAAGGCGTCACGTGAAGCGTCATTTATTTCTATATCGTATGGAAATGGTTGAAATGAAAAGATTTTTGTTATTTGAATGATTTATTACTAGCAGTAAAATGCAAGCTAGCTAAGCGCACTTTCACGACCCTGGAGTTCTATTTCAAAATATTACAAACACTAAAAATTTTCGATTCCATAATAAAACAAATTTAAAAAATTTTAAATGTTACAAAAAAATCGGTACACTTTATTAAATTTAATAAATCTACTTTTCGCAGAAAAAATTGTTTTTGTTTTATCTTAATCCAAATAGTTGCACAAATAGATCATTTTCATCCTTTTCTTCTTGAAAGATGTGACTTCAGTGTACACTGTAAGAAATATTTGAAATTTTAGTATACATGGGTATATTAAATTTCGTATATGTTTACTAAATTCATTACATTTTGTAATTTTAGTATACTTACGTATACTAAATTTCGTTTACGAAGTTATGTATATACTAAATTTATTAAGTGTACAGTAAGTTTTTTTTACGCACATGAATTTGATAGTACGGAGTAAAATGAGGTCATGAATTTTGTGTGCGCAGTTTTGATTTTAAGGTTACCTGTGCTGGTATATTGAATGGATCATTCGGAACAGCTAATTCACCTATTGGTTCACGAGGAAGTAAAAGGAAGGTGTTTTTGCTCGTAAACGAGAGCTTATCCAGCAAAACAGGATTCAAAAACGAAACCATCATAATCACCTAATCCAGAACGAAAACTCAACGTGTACTCAATTTAGTATACACGTGTCCTAAATTTTTTATATGCTTATACTAAATTTCGTATACATGTATACTGACTTTAGTATACGCGTACACTAAATTTCATATACGTGTATACTAAATGCAGTATATGCATATACTAATGTACGCTGGTGTACTAAATTTAAATTCGTGTTGTGCACTCTTGCTTCTATTACATGTATACTAAATCCAGCGCAGATTTCTCTGACAGTGTAACCACAAGATTATTTTGTTGTATTAGTTGTAGATAAAGACAAATCAGAGGTTTTAAAGTGTGAGTAATTTTTTAAAACTTTTTTCCCTGTAAAATAGTCGTTTTAGGAGAATCAACCATATACTAGCCATTGACAAAAAAAAAGATTCACATTTAGGCGATGAAATAGATTAAATTAAATTAATTGAATTCCAAGTCGTAATGTTCTTTTTTATATATTTTGCCTTAAATGAAGTAAAATGTACAAATTATTTGAATTTAAAGATGAACAGTATTTTAAATAATTATAAAATTGTCTTTTAACCAAATATATTTGGTTCTGAATATACTTTTATTGAGTGAATTGGTTCTAAAGACGCTCAACTGCTAAGTATACCTTGGGATGATCGAATAAAGTATAGAATGTAGTTGAGAAAACAAGAGCTGTGAGCGCAGGAAAATCTGGTTGCTTTAACTAGAATCTTCGCTAATATGACGTGATTACGAGTCACGTGACTCATATTTCGAGTTTCTGGTTTCAGTAACTAGCAGACGCAAATAAAAAAATCCTTAAGTTTATGACCGTGTTATGGGTTCAAGGGACTCGACGTTCCTACTACAAGAATGATGTATTTGCTGCGACTAGAAAAAAAGAAAGCTACTGTCAGCTGTTAGGTATGCACGCGTCAACTCAGGTTTGAAATTTTCTTGTTTAAACGTAGTAAATGACAGGTAAGAATATTGAAACACGTGTTTGAATCCCTAAATCACTCTCAAAAGGCCATAGATTAATTGATTATTCAGTTAGATTGTAGAATAGGGGGGTCATACCTTGATCAAAAAGTTCCCGGAATCATCACTGTGTGGCGCTCCCTGCTGTCCAATTCACATTTTTTTCGTTTCTGTAGGTTGTCACACCTTTTAACAATATTCCCTGCGAATTTCAGCTTTCTAGTTTTACATTTGTAAATGTAACGCAATGTTGAGTGCATCTGTTTTTTTTTGCGAATTTCGATTTTTGCAATGGATTTAATTTTGCAACAACGTGTGAATATTAAATTTTGTGTTAACAATGGATGCAATGGCAAAATGTCTTTGGAAATGTTGGAAAAGTGTTTCGGCAACGATGCTCTAAAAAAACAGCTGTGTATCAGTGGCATCAACGCTTTACCAATGGACGTGAGTCCATCAATGATGATGATCGCAGTAAATGATTTGGGATTGCGTCGTGTTGCTGCAAGATTAGTACCAAAAGATCTGAATTTCATGCAAAAAAAAAAGATCGTGTCGAGATCGCTCAAGACATGCTTTCTAAGGTTGAAACTGACCCAGCATTCATCAAACACATCATTACTGGTGACGAGACGTGGGTTTATGAGTACGACACTCAATCCAGACATCAGGCGTGTGAATGGCGACTCTACGATGAGCCAAGGCCGAAAAAACCACGTCGTTTTCAGTCGAAAAAGAAGGTAATACTCACGTTTTTCATGGATTACAACGGTATTATACACCACGAATTTTTGCCAGAAAAGCAGACCGTCAACAGAGAGTATTATTTAGGTTTATTGAAGCGTCTGCGTGAAGCAATTCGCTCTAAAAGAAAGGGTCTCTGGAAAAACAACTCTTGGATCTTACACTATGACACCGTCGCACAATGCCATCATTATCCCTGAGTTCCTCACCAAAAACTCAACTAATACAATTCCACAGCCATCAAATTCGCCAGATTTAGCTCCCTGTGACTTTTTTTTTGTTCGATCGCTGGCATAAGTGCGTGGCAGTCGATGGAAATTACTTTAAAGGGGACCACATCAATATTTCAGAATAAACCTATATTTTTAATTTTAAAAATAATTTCCGGGAACTTTTTTATCAAGGTATGTCACCTCTTTTTTGGCTGGAAAAACAATTTTTTTTGCAACAAATTATTAGAATCTTCAATTTCAACGATAAATGAAGCGATTTGATGAGGCAAAAATTTACAACTATTGTAACTTTTGTTACTATGATGTCTCAAATATGGGTATGTACCTTTCATTGAGTCACTAGTATGTTGCCTCACGCATATGAAAGTGACTCTTAAATTTAAGAGGTTAAACCACTGTGGAAATTTCAAATAATCGAAAATTTTGTTTTTGCTCAAAAGGTATTTTAGGGCCTGAAAAATAATATACCAAAAGATGGAAGGGTAGACAAAATATGTAAATGACCAAATTTTCAATTCTGCTGCGATGCCTCTCATGTATGCCTCGGTGATTTTAGAACATTTAAAACTTTAAACGAGTTCTTCTCGAAACCACTTTTTTGAACTGGCCGGAAACACAACTCAAACAAATCCTCACCGATCAATGTGAAATTTCAAAAATATATTCACAATTCCTTTCTCTAGCGACGTACGTAGGATTTTTTTTATATTGCATAGTTTTTTTATAAACAATTTTGTAACGATTTTTCTCATGAAATTTCAAACTTTTCTTGGAAAAGTGCACCATGTCGCGAAAAACCAATATATCGAAGAAAATCCTACGTACGTCTCTTTCTGGTGTTCTATAGAATCGACAAAAACTTCGGTTTTTTTATCCAGGTCAAAAATTTCGGGAGTTAGGTTTCCGGCAGTAGACACCCTAAAAAGAAAGGTGCCGATGGAGAAATGCTGCGCAGCCGTTATTTTGTCCTGAACGAATTTGAAAAAAATATTCTTTGTACTTCATTATTAGTATTGTAAATCCCATTTTACAAAATTTCGATTGCTCTCTTTATAAAGCCAAAAAAAATTCTTAAAATATGCCTATTTCTTCGTGCTCCACAGTGGTTTAACCCCTTGAAGTTAGAAAGATTTTCATTTGTCTCAAAAAGAATCTCTTTACAGCAAAAATGATCCTTCTTTGACGAACTTCATGTAATCTTGCAGCAAAATAATTACTTTAGTGAAGAATAGATTTTCACGGGATTCGAAATTAAATAGGCAAGAGGAAAAGTTTTTTCCTGATTCTTTATAGGAAGAAATTTGATTAAGGAGGGTCAGCTTCTCATTATTTTTGCAAATATTTTGAATATTATATGAGCATTCTTATAAAAGCTAATGTGTAATGTTTGAAGTAAAAAGATAAGCTTGAATTACAATATTATGAATTTTATTACTTTTTGTCATATACTTCACCGGAGATTACTAATTTTACAACATAAAAAAGTTGTTTTATAAATTCTGGGATGGAAAGATGAAAAATAACTATTTGCCATATTTTAAATATATCCAGACAGATAATCGAAATGTGAGAAAGGCAAAAGAATTATTATATTATATAAAATTATATAAAACTTGCATAATATTATATGTAAAATTAATATTACATAAAAATATAAAAATGTGTATGCGATATGATTAATATACAAATTACTTAATAGTAAACTTCTGACGGTTGGAGCTCGAAAAGACCTCTCTTCGTTGAAAACTGAATTGTCAGGGCAATCTTGAAGTAAACACTACGAAAACCCGGTTTTTGAGAAAAGTGCAAGCAAAACTGGTGATTGCCATAAGCGCACGTGTTATTATTTTTTCCTTAATTGCAAAATATATCCAAGACTGAGCCCACAAACATTATATTATTGGTGAACGTACATATATATGCATATGCATAAGGATTTTCGAAATAGTTGTCATGTTGAACTAGAAGTTTTACTTTTGTTAGCCCGAATAATGGTCTACGAACATATTTCGAGCATTTTCTACCTCAACTTTCACCCTTGAACTCGATCCAGGACCTGCAGAATGATTCTGAAAATATTTATGCTGTTGGTGCAACTGTTGTAGTTGTTGTAAAGTATGAGTAACGCAACGTTGATTATTCAATTCGACAGTAGCAGCAGGGGTATTAGGTAGACCTCTATTTCGATAACGGTTTAGGAATATATTTTCAGGACTTTTTACATTGAATTTAAATAATTTTCCCTTGTAATTCGAGCCAGAACCTCCTGAATCATCCTGGAAATTTTAATACTGTCTGTACATCTCTTTATGGTGTGGTTCGAAATTCTTATCTTTAAAAAATTTCCGAAGTTCATTATATCTGCGAATTTCTTCAACACTAACACCCTGTTCTTCAGCTAAATGGTATACACCATGGTGATTGTGTCTTTCCTTATACAATTCGAGAGTAACATCAGGTGAATTAGGTAGACCTTTTTTCATAATGGTCTACAAACATATGTTGAGCCTGTTTTCCAGTTTGATCAAAAGTATCCCCGAACTTAAAGCCAGCCCAGGAAAGACGAGATTTTTTCGGTCTTACAGGGGTAACGATAGTCTCTGCGAGGCTCATCACCTGGCTTAACAGTTGTAGGTCTCGTTTTTATTTGTTTTAGTTTTTTTAGTGGATTACATGCTGTTTCTGTGAAAATACGAAGTAAAATTATTTATGAATTTCCCGATTCAAAAATGAATTGAAAAATACTAAGACTGTAATAAATAAAATGTTTTCAGTGAATCACACTTGATCTGTCATTAACTGAAATTCTCGTAAATTCAATTGAACATAACATACCTGGGTACTGAAAATTGACAAGAAAACACCAGATTCCATAACAAAATTTGCTAGTGCACAAAACTCTTGAGATCTGATCCAAACGATTTAGATATTTACTGAGAGTCTACATTAAAAAAATATTTTTTAAAAATATGATCATTATTATGCTAATTACCAATTTCAGTAAAGAAATGCATTGACATGATGATAATGGCACCGAAAAGGGGCTTCTTTTTTGTAAATATAGATAAAAACCACTGATACAACGTAAAAAGTATGTCCAATACTGGGACAATAATAAATATCGCTGAGCATCTTTTATATTTCAACATAAATTCTAAAAGTAAAAATGTTCTATTATTTTTGAAGTTCTTTTAAATTTGTTACCACTAATTACACCGGTACACAAAAAAAGTGGTCGGTCCGACAGACTACATTAGCATATCTATATGTTTTTGGGGTCGCTGAATTCGAATCCGGTGTCCAAATAACCAAGTTGGCTCGTATTTTTTTGAAAAACGAAACAATAGACGTAAAATCGGCGAATACAGCGATTTTTCTTGTATACTTTTGCAACAAAAAAATTTTTTATGCCCGGTGGTCTAAATCAGCATATCTCTATGTTTTTGGGGTCGCTGAATCTGAATCCGGAATCAAAATAACCCAGTTGGCTCATATTTGATCGGAAAATGCAAAAATAGAGGTAAAATTGACGAAAACAGCGGTTTTTCGTGTATATTTTTGCAAAAACAAGGTAACAAGGTATTTTTGTATAGTCTGATTGCTGTCCTAAAACGATTTCAAGAATTTTGAAATCCCCGCAAATTTTCCACTTATAAGTTGAGTAATTTATTTTTTCCAGGACAAATTTTAATTTACTGTAATGCTCTTTCAGTTCCGTAGAATGTGCGATTGGAATTGGAGCTTAAACATTAGTATTATGCAGTGACACTGCTTTTAGACTACGCTTAGAAGAGTCAATGAATAGCCGCCACTTTTCCGATCTATACAGTCCAAGTTTCATTTTTTCCATTAATCCGTCAATGTTTTTACAATAGACTAATTTTCCATGATCATTTTCTTCAGAAGTAAAAAACTGTCTAAACTCTTTTTCCCTATTTCTGTAGAAACCTGTTTTAACTCCTTTATCTAATAAGTTCTTCTTTTTTAAAACGGAAGCAACATACTCTGAAGCATCTTTAGGGAGACCGAGATCTCGCGATAAATCATTAAATTCTTTAGACGTAAATAGCTTCGGAACTTTATTCTTTTAATTGTCTGGTATGTACACTTCTATATTACCATCGCTGCTTTCATCATCATCCTTGTCATTACCATAATCTGAAATGATACTTTTATCATGATCAACATCGAAATCTTCATCAGTACTTTAATTTTCGTCTGCTTCAGTCGTCTGTCTGGCAAGTGACAAATTTTTTGAATTTTTGGTAACATCGTTATTTTCAACAGATTTAGTCATGCTAGGTACATTAGGATATTCGATAGTACTTTTCTTTTTTCTATTAATTCCTGTAAGGTTTGTCATACAAAAGTAGCATTCCTTTTTCTGAAGAGGCTTCCTCCATATCGTAGGTTCTTGAATCTTAAGGGTTTTCTTATTTTCTTCTCTGTCTTTCAATCGATTGATTCCCTTATAACAAGCACTGAAAATTTTGTGAGGAACCAATTTTCACTTTGGTTTTGAACTTCCATACCAAAATAGCTTTTATAAATTGTTTTTATGTCATCGCTGATTACTCTTCGATTTCCTAAAACCTCAAATTTACCACATATGTAGAAAAATGCACCAGGATCACCCACACAATTATGCGCTATAGTGGAAGTGGATAAATTGGAATTGAAACAGCGCTTAGAAGACATGATCTGTTTTGATTTAGAAGTTTATAGTAATAGTATAAGTATAGTATAGTAAACTAGTGATTTGAAAACACAATAAAAAGAAGCTGATAATGGTTGTTAAAACTGTGTTGAAGTCACATTAAGAAGCACGCCTGAAGAGATTGTCACCACTGTCCTCTTTACTAACGTGAAGGTCGAGCGCGATCTTTCATTTGTTTGTTTCACAGTCATTTGTTTTGACGTGAAGTTCGAGCGGAATCTGTCATTTGTTTTGTTCACAATCATTTGTTTTATTCGATTTTACCTCTATTTTCGCGTTTTTAAAAATAATATGAGCCAACTCGGTTATTTGGTCCCCGGATTCGGATTCAGCTACCCAAAAAACATATAAATATGCTGGTTAAGTCCACCGGTCATGAAAAGATATTTTTTTTTTGCAAAAGTATTCACGAAAAATTGCTGTTTCCGTCGAATTTGCATCTATTTTTGCGTTTTTCGATAAAATGTGAGCCAACTGGGTTATTTAAACCCCGGATTTAGAATCAGTGACCCCAAAAACATAAGGATATGCTGGATAATTCCACCGGGGATTGAGATATATTTTCTTTTGCAAAAATATGCACGAAAAACCGCTATTTTCGTCGTTTTTACCTCTATTTTTGCATTTTTCGATCAAATATAAGCCAACTGAGTTATTTTGACTCCGTATTCGGATTCAGCGATTCCAAAAACAGGAGGATATGCTGATTTAGACCACCGGGCATAAAAATTTTGTTGTTGCAAAAGTATACAAGAAAAATCGCTGTATTCGCCGATTTTACGTCTATTTTTGCGATTTTCGAAAAAGTATAAGCCAAATTGGTCATTTGGGCCTCAGATTCGAATTCAGCGATCCAAAAGACATATAAATATGTTGGTAAAGTCCACCGCGCGAAAATGATAAATTTTGTAAAAAAATAATCAAAAATATTCTTCAAAATATGTCAATGAACTGCTACAAAATTCGCCATCTTGTTTGTATTTCAAAACTTTCCGCATAACTTTTACAGCATTATATTATTGAAATTTCCTACACTAAATGAAAAAGTAATTTTTTGCACATTTCTAATACGTTTAAGAATAAAATTCATAATTTTATTAGCGATTTTATTCGATAACTTAGGAATATTTTAATGTCCCGCATTTGGACAAATTTTTTGGTGAAGTTGCCTAAACCGGGACGAGCTGTCGCTGACCGTCTCAGTTTCGGTCACTTGAACGTGAGTTGCGAAATTGCGTTTCCATTACTGAGGCGGTCTTTTTCGCTGTGTTTTTAATGAAATGTCGCAGTATTATGTTAGTGATATATTTAAAATATTAGTAGTTTATTAAAACATCCAATTCTAACCTCAAAGTTTTCCAACTGCTCTGGTAAGTATTGCAATATAGTATTTCATAAATTTAATTTTCCAATAAAAATTAGTAAGTATGCATTAAAATTTAATATTATTGATTTATATGAAATATTATTAAGATTGATATTATCGATTAACTTTTTAAGATAAATTAAGTAAATTAACTTTTCAGTTGAAAATTTATATTTTCAAATTAAAAATATAACTGTTTTGAAGATAACTGATCTTTTTGACATGAAAATTCTACAGTTTGGTTAAATTTTCTTTTACTTCTTGACTGAAAAATGTTTTTTGATTGAAATTTGAACTATTTTCTTGAAAACTCGTCTTTTTGGATCGAAGATAGTTTTTTAATTATAAATTTCATTTTGAGGAAAAATGCAACTGTGGTTTAAAATTAATCTGTTTAGGTTCAGGATTTAACAGTTGGATTGGAAATTCGTTTTTTTTTTCAAATTAATTCGATTGTTTACAATATGTAATTACGATCTTTTTTGGTGGAAATATCAGCTATTACATTTTTTGATCAGAATTTATTTTTTTGGTTAACTTAATCTTCAATTTTCTAACAAATTCTTGAATTTTAACACAAAAAAGACTAATTTTCTACCAAAAAAGATTAATCCTTATCGAAAGATATAATAGTTGATATTTTAAACAAAAATGTTTTAAGTATAAATTAAACATGACATGATTTTTTAACTACATCAGATTTTTTATTTAAAAAAATATTTTAACCAAATTGTTGAATTTTTTACCACAATAATATCATTTTCAACAAAACAGTTGCGTTTTTCGAAAAAACTGTAATTTATAATTAAAATGATAAATTTTCGAACCAAAAAGATGAATTTTCAACAAAATAGTTGAATTATTAATCAAAAATGATTTTTCACTCTGTAAAATTTTCAACCAAATTATAAAATTTGTAACCAAAAAATAATTTAAATGGTTTTAATACTTGTTACCATTTATTTATTAACTAACTTACTAACTTTATTAAAAAATTTAATTTATAAGTTATTATTAAATTACTTACCTAAGTAGTTGGAAAAATTTGAGACTAGAATTAGAGGTTTTCATAAACTACTTTGAAAAACTTTTTTATAATAAATAATTTAACGGTAATTACAATACATTCCTGGTTTTTAATGTATTATGTAATAAATTATAAGTAAATTGTGCCATTATATTGAGATAAACTCCAGTGGATTTTCCTTATCCCAGTATGGGCTTCTTTGGTGTTCCACTTAAGGATATGCCCCAAAATTTGTGTCCCAGTAATGGGCGATCTGAGTAGCTTAAAAAATATCCATTTATGTTTATCAACTATTAAATTAATTGTGTATTTTTTATTCTAATCGATCAAATTATGTCTGAGACACTTATTACAATGGTTTTTGTACTAAAAATTCCAATTCCCCCTTTTAAAATTGTGTTTATGTGGGTTAGCTTTTCCTAACTGTCCCAGTAATGGCCAGTTTATCTTAGGAAAAATCTTTTTAGTTAAAGCAGGAAAACATTAAGAATCGCCTAAATAAAGCTAAAATACAGTGAAACCCTTCAATTGACGCTCCGCCACAGGTAATTTTAACAGGAGCAGCGCAGGGTGCGCGGGGTCTAAGGTTGTCACTCAGGCGAGCACTCGGGTGTGATCAAACAAAAGCGGAGCGGGCTATAATGAGTTAGTTCCCACCCACCGCCAGCCCCGAAATCGGCACTATAGAAGAGTTTCCCTGTATATTTCAATATACTGATTTTTTTAAAAAGCCACGTGTAACCTCGATTCAAGGATTTTTATAACTTTGAATAATCTACACTGTAAAAACTACAGAATTATTAATTAAAAATCTCTGTCAAAATTAATTCTATACCATAGTTTTTGTGAATTTTGAGCTTGTGTACATTTTATTTAAAATCGTCAACATTAGGTGAATCAAGTTCATACTTAAAAAGCCTTTTCACAATAAGCTACATAATACAAAGCAATGCTGACTTTCTAAATTATCCCCAAAAAAAGTATCCCCAAAAAACAGCATAAGTGAAAAATTGGGTCTTGTCAATTTTTTGCGCTAATTATTATTTCTTTTAACTATTTCCATATAAATTTTTGCTAACGCATAAAATACTACTTTCTACCTTCTGAACATACTTCTGTATTTAGATAAATCGTTTAAACAATTTATCACTTTTTTAGCCATTTTCTTTTGAAATAGATTTCGAAAGTCGGGGTTTTTCCGATTTTCTCAACTTATTTTCATCTTTTCAATAAGAGTAAGGTAATTAATTAAGGTAATTTATTCAAGTAAACAAACATGCTTGCTCAAGGATTTTATTATTCTTTTTAAGAACATGATCTTTGAATAATGCTAGAAAGTTTACCATTGTATTATTTTTTATATCTAATGTTTCTTAGAATCTTGTTAGAAAGTCATGGTTTTATCCTATTTTTTCTACTTATTTTAAACTTTTCAATTAGAGTGAGGTATTAGTTAATAATCACTAAGTGATTTTTAACAATCACGATTGTTCAAGAAATTTAATCGTATTTTCAATAATATTCTCTTTGACTAATAGTAGAATCTTGCAGCGATTTTCCAAAGTATTCGTTTTTCAGTACACCTTTAAATTCAAGCGAAGTAATAATAATTAAAATTTAATAAAATTACTTATTTGAATGCATTATTATTTTTTATAACTATTTTCTTTTATAGTAATGCTAAAAGGCTAACGTTTTTTCTGAAATTTTTAACTTCGCTTATGCTTTTTGGTCATGAAAATATAATAAATGAAGATTAGAGAAAATTATTCTCTAAGCAATCTTTTACTTTCTTGTGAATATATTTGTCAGAAAGAAAACAGATATTTGAAATATTCTTCCAGTTTTCTATATGGATCATATTACATAATAATTTTCCTCGAAAAAGTTATTGAGAGCCTTTTTATTTAAATTATTATAAATATTATTAATAATATTTTTTATTTTTTCCTAACTAAAAAGGCAAAGAAAAGCTAAATATTTAAGAAAACAACAAATAACCGTTTGAATAATTATGATTGTTAACTTGCATTAATTATGTTACTCTAGCAGAGAGTGATATAAAAAATAATTATGTATTTACACAATTATGTTTACTAAATCGCATTAATTTCCCTTACTCTTTTATTACTTTCATTACTTTTTATTATCTTACTCTAAGTTAAATTTCAGCGATCATGGCTGATCATTATTATTGGTATAAAGAGTTTCAACTCGATTCACCTAACATTGACAATTCTGACTAAAATTTACAAAAATGTCTTTTTAATACATAAATAAATAAATAGATACATATTTATCCAGGGGGTGTTGATTTTTAATTCTGTTAAAGGCGATATAAAATTTTTCATCCTGTCATTTTTTAATAAAAAAATAATAAAACAAACAAACTTGACTTTTTTGAAAAAAGGCATATTTTTATTTATTTTTTTATCTCAGAAAAGCCTTAGGTGTTTCGTTTTAAAAGCTTTATGGTTGAGAAGTGAGTTTTTTATTATTAATTATAAAAATAAACACCGAGTGGCTTTTGAGAATATACTGTCTGTTTCGGCCAAAGATCCTTATCTACTAAGATCATTTTTTTAATTCAGAAAAGAATAAGAACATGGAACAAGCATATGAGTTGCGAAATGTTATAAACAATGTACAAAAAATATATATGCTATTGAGTGTAGGACTATTTAAATATTTATTTGGAAATCTTCTAAAAAATTAACATTTAAACACATGGTGAAAAATCATTATTTTCCAATTTATTTGAAAAATTGAGTTTCGTCTTATATGCATTTGACACTGTTGCCTGGCCTTCACGTCTAAATATCTTAAATTTTACAAAACCAACATAAAATACCCCATATTTTCAATACATGATTGACACACGAAAATAAAATAATAATTAAATAGAATCTTTTTTTTAAATTCCTTTTTAAATTGATTCTATTGATTAAATTGTTAATATATTTTATGTGTGTCTTATTATACACGAAAATTATGTTAAAAAGTAATTGAAAATATTTTTTTCAAACCATAACCACGAGTTCTTCCAAAGGGGGTTGTATCTATCAAATAACACTTTTTATTTAAACGGTTACTGAAAAGAATTGACGTCTGAAAACCGACAAATACTTTCACTATGAAATAAAATGATTTGAACTAAAAAAGAAATCAAAACGAGATTTTGTTTGGTCGAAGTTTTTGGTAGATGACAAAAAGACTTATAAATTCCCCTAATGATATTTTTACATCAAACTGATTAAAATTTAAAAAGTTACAGAATTTTGAAATTTTTTAAAATTACTTAAAATGGAAGTGAAATTTGTATAGAGGATGTAAAGAATGTTATTTCTTCAATTAAAGAAAATATTTTTCACCATATTCAATTAATGGAACGTCTATTATCTACTTAAAACTTTTCTATAACCCACATGTTTAGTATTTGATGCATGTGGATGTACGGAAGGAAAGTCCTTTTCCGAATTGTGGAAATCCTTTCTATAAATAAATTGTGTTAACTAATCCACGAAATTATGAATAAATCGTTTGACATGTATATTTCTGCTACCGCCAGGGTGATATTTATAATATTAATCAAAATTGGTCATATATGATATTATTTCTTAATTTAATCAACAAATTATATAAAAAATGCACAACTTCGGCATTTTTAAGCAGAAAAAATCTTGTTTTTCCTTAATCTCCTCAAATTACATATGTTGCTCAAATTAGTTTGACAGCTTAGAACTCCTGCAACGTTTGACCAAATTTTTGTTTTAATTTATAGAATTTTAAAAATGTTGTAACTTTGATATTTTAAATTTTTTCCAAATTATGCTTACGTCGAACACCAGAACTCTTTCGGAAATAAAGGATCGAGCAGAAAGTGAAATTTTTGAAAAAAGGGAGGATGAAGATTTTTTTTCGAAAATTTTTTTCTTGGTTAAATTTTATGGAGCACATTCTTAAAACGATTTGGTCTAATCAGTTTAGTAAGAAATATTGATTGAATCATTTTCTAGAGCGATTTAAAAAAAATACTTTTCCAAAACGTCTCAATATAAGCATGATTATTCCCTCGATTGACTCTTAAGTTGATTTAATCTTAAGTGAATTCATTTGGAACGAAAGAAAATATATTCTTTGAAATAATGTTAGGGAAGGCCTTGTTGAACACTTTATAATTTAATGCTCGTGTCTTTCCACACATTCAATTCAACCAAATATTTTTCTCATTATTATGATTGTTAAGCAAACTCACTGTTTCACGGACGAAAATGTCTTTGAAAATCTCTTTTGAATAATTGCCATCTTCTACGAAAAATTAGAAAAATGTATACAACCGTTAAAAATTTTGAATATCTAAAACAGAATTTTACGCCATCGCGTTATGTTATTAAATTTTTCAATTTTTTACTCTTCTTATTTTCTTAATCATTTTCAATTACTATATACTGACCTAAATAAGATTATATATTTTTATAAAGAAATTAGTTGTTTTTCGCTATTGAGTTAGTAATTTTTGACTAATCTTTAGTAGCCCACTGTTCACTAATAAAATCTGTAAAATTTTAATAGCAAATAGTTAAGTTTAAAAAAATTTGATTCAAATAAGTAATAAACTGTCTTTTGCGTTAGAAAAAAAAACGATAAAATAAAAATAAACTTCCTTAGAGACTCACGATTATCCTTTTTCAATGCAAATGATTTTTGCAAAGTTGTACAAAATTGTTACTTATCTTATATTTGTGCCAGAGATAAAAATTTAAAGCTTTTAAATTAGAGAAAAGCTACGTCACGTTTACGATTTCACAATACGACCTTCTTATTGTTTCAATAAAGTCAAGAATATTGCACCATCGCATTATATTATTTAAATTTTCTATTTTTCACGTTTAATCTTTAGTGGCTCACTATTCGCAAATCGAGTCTGTAAGATTTCCTTTGTAGTTGGTTAAATTGTACGAATTTTGATCCGGAGAGCAAAAAAAAAGCTTTAAAACTAAAACATACTTCAACTCTGTCACAAAAAAAACTTTTTACTATCGTGGTATTTTCTCGTGAGACGAGGAATTATTTATTCACAGCTTTATACAAATTTATTTTTAGCATGAATGTCCGTCCCCCTTCGGACCACAATGTTCAATTGATCAAAAAATGTGCTGTCGCAAGGATGAGCGAGTTTAAAAAAATTTAACTCTATTTTGCTGAAACTGACTCATACTACTTAATTTCTGATGTTAGATATTGCCGGTTAGTGGTCAAATAATTTTCTGGAGGAACGAGAAAATTTATTAATCAGTAAACGGCAGTATCTAAAATCAGACATTAATGAATCAATTACTCTCTTCGACAAAATAAAATCAATTATTATATTATATTATATTCAGATTCAGTGAATTTATTCAGACTAGAACGTCACTAATATTTCACAGGTTACAAAAATGCAGATTCGTGCCAACCTGTAGTTAGAGAAGAAACAAGAAACTATCTGCAGGTTCTCCGGTGGCGTAATTGCTTAACGCTCCTCATTTGAATATTTGCATTCCCGGTTCAAATCCGGGCCGAGATAGATTTGTTTTCGTTTCTCAGGAAACCTATTTGACCAGTAATCGGCAATATCTAACATCAGAATTTAATTAATTAATTACACTGGTCGAAAAAATAACATTAATTATTTACTAATATTACGTGGTCCGTAAAAACGACACATCAATCTCAGTGGAATAACGATAAATAAATGAAGGTAAAAAGTTTAGTGGAATCTCGCTGAGGTGATTGTAACTAGCTTAATTTGATTGAAGTTCTGTCACCTGATTAAAAATACACAAGGAGAAAACGACATCGCATGAATTGCAATATATACCGTAATACCTGCGCTATATATCGTAATTATCTCATTATAATAGCGTAAAATCGTAATATCGTACATTGCATGTTTTTACATTATACACCGCATAATTGTGTAATCTATTACGTACGAATTTAAATTTATTACGCTATAACAGTGAATTTTTTCTTTTGTGATCTCGCAATGGTTCGAGTAGTAGCCAAGCGATTCGCGCATGTTAGGCATTATAATATCGTACAAAGCGCCGGGACCTATCTTATACGTTATCACATTGCGCTTTCTTGCAATGTAGGAGTTTTGCGATATCATTGTGCGACACTTATGGCTTGTTAGAAGTGTCTGAATATATAAAAAATATTTGTTGATAAGACCGTGCATGAGTAATAATTTGTACTATGAAAAATGTCACGAGAGTGAAGAGTTTTTCAGTTTGTGCCAGAAATTAATAAAAAATTTAAAAAAGGTTACATAATTAAAGGTTCTCCTTTATAAGATCAGTTTTAAACAATTAGGAACAGGTATTGCAAATTCAAAACTGAGATAATTATACTGTATGCGGCAAAATTTGCGTTATGAAAGTTATCGCAAGTAAATTGAAAGTTGTGGCTTGAAGAGCAGCTTAGGCTTATGAAAAATACATTGTTTATTAGGCTGTGAATAAATAATGGTTCGACGTACAAGAAAATTGTCGTAAGAGTAAAAAGTTTTAGTTTGTGTCAAAGATTAATGAAAAATTGTGCTTTTAAGATATCTTTCCTCGATATAGGTAGAATACAGATTTTACACTTTTCTGAGCAACAGATTCTGTGAAAAGTGATAGGGATGTGACCTATTTTATATCTGTGACCAGCGACAGGGGTATCTTTTACTCACGCGACATTACTAAGATATAGGGATGTCACATATCTTTTTTCTATGACTATTCACTAAGGTTAGGGTTATAATTAAGAACTTAAAAAATGATGAGGTACACAGAAAATCGCCGATCCTCCATTGTACAATATAGGGGAAAAGCATCATTTAGACACTGTTTTTTCTCATCAAGAGCAACGTAAAGTGTCTTCTACAAACTGTCAGTCACCTGACAAGATGATTTTTTCGGGCGTTACGTGGGTGAAATAGATGTTGATAAGCAGGCAAGTTATAATAATAATTACCTAACTTTTAATTTCCTCCCATTTACCAGTGACTATTAGTATCTTGGAATAATAATTGTACTTGGCATGATATAATATCCAAATCTTAGGTTAGTCAAAACCTACATGACATTCAAACTACTAAAGCCCGGATGTAAAAACTAAGTCGTAATCGTCTGCATCTTAATTGATGCCTGTTCGTTCGAAGAAATTTCTTTTAGATTTTCTGTATTCAAAAAAGTGAAGTTAGCCGGTGGTTAAAGAGAAAATACCTCATTGTACATGTAGAAGGTCATGACTTTTTCTACACATCCTGACTTTAGTTTAAATATCGACGGCCATGACTAACCTAACATTTGGAAGTTGCATTAGGAAGTCATCATTTTATTCTAAGCGACTAGTACACACTGTTAAATGAAAGAAAGTTGAAAATTATTCAATATTATTTAAATTTTTTTCCTTATTAACAATTATTTAGTCTAATATCGCAATGTGAATAGTTGCTTTGACAGGTGTTCAGGTGGCCGACAACGCGGTTAAGCACTCCACAACTCTCGGCATTGAGCGAAAATTCAGTCTCCAAATGATACATTCCCCTAGATGCCCAGATGTGCACCTACGTTCAGAGGAATAAATTTGATACTTGAAAATTGTTTCAAATGCTCATTGGAAGACCAATGAAATTTGAACTGCAACAAATTTAACGCCAGAGTTTTTCTGTGTAGCTGGTGTATATAGTATTAACGCTGAAATGCTCAAATACGACGGCTTGTACATACCGTACAGACTGCGGATTTATGAATTTCTCTATTGAGATGGGAGAAATTCCAAATATATATATTTTCTGAAGATGGATTTAATTAATTGTAGGCCTATATTCTATATATTCTTGTAACAAACGGATTGTCTCGTTAACATTACATGTGCATTTATCGAAAGTACTTTCTATGCACAAAATATCATGAAGGTATATTACTGACGTAAGACCCCGATTTCTAAGAAATTTAGTCACTACTTTCATGACTTTAGTAAATACGAAGGGTGCAATAAATAGTCCAAACGGAAGGCAAACAAATTCGTACAAAATATTATTAAACCGAAATTTTAAGTATTTTCTACTTCTTGGATGAATAGGAATAGTCAGGTAAGCATTCTGAAAATCTATGGAGCTTAACGAATAACCCGGAAATATTAATTGTACCGCAGTTCAAAAATCCTCCATTTTAAAATGTTTAACAGCCAGCTTATTAAAAGCTTTCAAATTGATAATAAATCGATGAGAATCCTTTAGTTTTTTGCGTAGAAAATAGGGAGATACAATTTGACCTTTGCATTCGGAGCATCTAACGATAGCTCCTTTTTTAATTAGCTCGTCTATAGCGAATTTTGTATTTAAAAATTGCTCTCGATTTAAAGAAGGGTTAAAGGTTTGGTCATTGTTGACCCTGAGTAGGTCAGTTCGACGTGTCCAAATGACGAGGTGCCATCTCGGTAGAATGAAATAAAAAGGTGCCATCTCGGGTGGTGAAATACGGAAGCTTAAAAATCCCATTTAAATAGTATTGGGAAAACCAACGCCCTCTGAAGTAGCGAACCTTTTTATTTGGTTCTCCCGAGATGGTACCTTGTCATTTGGACACGTCGAGTTCTAAGTGGAATTTTGTAACCCGATACACAACTTAGTACAAATTTATCATTTGTGATCTCTGACCATTTGTTATGAAGGTATTTTAAGCAAATCGCTTGGAAACTTACATTCATTGAGTTTTTTTTTCCGTTTTCTGCATCGGCGCGCCTTGTCAAGAACTGTTAAAAAACTATTGCTTGTTTCTAAAAAAACAGCCGTTGCCTCTGACGTCCTCTAAAAGATGTAGTGTACCGTATTTGACCTGCTCGTGGACGTCTCGGAAATGGGATCCTCAAGTTTAAATTTGGCTTCCCTTGAGTCTGTGCGCCAGGCTTGGCGGGCAGTTTCACCTAAAGGTTCTCTCCTAATTTATTTATCGCCTTGGCTTCTTTAATATTTTCCGTTAACTCTTTTCCGTAGAGAAACACATTGATCTTTGTTTCTTTTAAAACTGCCTTAGTTTCTCTAAATAATCCAGTTACAATGAAGGCCTTTCGAGAATTAGATTGTTTGTGTATAATCGCAGTCAAGAATTTCTCAGGACACATGGATTGGTAAGCAGGCTTGGCAAACCCAAAGCTTTCTGTTTGCTTTCATAGATCGACCATATTATTGCACCAATAAGCGATAAAGCTGAGGCTGCTTACTTCTGAACTTCAACCATATGAACGTTTCTAGCTAAAGCAGAATCCTTCACAGTGATTGAGATCTGTGTGTTAAGTTTGGGAGTTTCAAACTCTTTGAGACAAGCATACTTTTTATTTAGAGATTGAAAATCCTCCTTCTTTAGGCTTACCTTGCGAAAAAAATCCCAGCGTTTAGGAAGTTCGGCTCAAACTGATATCTTTAAAATTCTGTGGGATCCCCGCCCAGCTAAGGATAAAATCATTTTTTAGATCGTTTTATACAATTTGTTTCCAGAGACAAAATCATAAAATAAAAAAGACGTATGCAATCTAACCCCAAGTAATGTATTTGCTGTTTTGCCACACGTGCAAAATCTATAAGCATGTTTATGTTTTGCGACACAAGCAAACACGAAGGGTACTACGAGGGTGGATTGATAAGTTTCCGGCCTGACCAAGAGATGGCGCCACTAGGCCTACCTTAAGGTGGCGTTCTATAGTACCATCCTTAGATAGCTTGTA
>NC_046660.1:36900925-36903012 GCF_010883055.1 Belonocnema kinseyi | reverse complement strand
TTCGAATTGATGCCGCACCCTCCCTACTCTCCAGACCTAGCCCCGAGTGACTATTTTCTGTTTCCTAACCTCAAAAAATGGCTTGGCGGTAAGAGATTTGCGCAAAAAATGTGATGGAAGACGCAAAATCTGCAGTTACTCGCTTGTCGCAAAAAGAAATCAAAGACGAACATGCTTCACTAAGTCTAACAATATTAGAGAAAGATAAATGTCGCAGCAAAAGACACAAATGAAACACTCTCCAATCCTCTCCTTACACAATTCTCGCACCTCATCATTTAACTTCCGAATTTTCTTAAGAATTTCTTGTAAATCTCCTTCCACTTGCGGTCTTTTATTACTGTTTTTATCAATATTAAATAACAAAAAAGTATTAAGAGGAATAACTCTCAACACTTGTATAACCTCGCGCATACGAAGAAAAGTGAAGTATTTGGGCCACTCAGGATATAGAGGGCCTTACTGGCCTTTTTTGAATTCTGAATAAGTGTGCTGCCTAGTGGATAGATGAAATACTACAGTTTCATGTAGAAGAGCGAGGACACAATACAACTATTTATATTGTTCCTTTTATATTAATGAAAGGATCAAGTTATAATTGATTTTAGTATTTTTTCTATACACAACAATGTAAAACAGGCCTACTTGATCTGAGCGCCATCTATTGGACTTATTTGAACTACGATACCCCTCCGGATACTAAAATAACAACTACTAGATACACATACATTATTTGCTATACAATAAATTATTTTAGCAATACGTCAATTGCCAAATTAAAACGCAGTTATAAAACCCTGAAACCTTCGGATTCTTAGTGTAATCTTGGAAACTTGATGACTCTGCCAAGGAGAAGAAACAAACAGTCTGGAAGTGTAAATATTTTGCTCTATTTTTCATTCCATCCTCTTATATAAACAGAAAATGGATGGTATAAATATTACCGAGTAAATCTTTGAAGAGCCAACGTTACTCTACGAAATTTTAAAAGTTTGAGTTTTATCTGCGTATGTCAAAATGAAGCCTCTTCTGCGTGATCTGGTTCTCGTCCTCATATTTCACTTTACTGAAACTGGTAAGTATCGAAATGATAATAATCTTAAAAAATATTCGTAGAATTCAGGTCACAAGTCAATATGTAAATCGTTTGAAGCAGATATTAAGAGTTTTGTAGACTAGCAGATTTTTTTCATTGAATCTGGTATTTGCTTGTCAGTTTTAATTACTTCAGTTCACGATTAATCATGAGCGAATTATTGAATCCATTTTTAACACTAAAAATTCACAAACTATTTTCCCTTTTATTTTTGCAGAAACATCAAGTAAAGGAGCAAAATAATGAAAACCAAATATACCGCCGCGCTCTGTCTAGCAGTCTATCTAGAACTGGGGGAGCGAATTACGATATGTTTGTAGAGTATTATCGAGAAAGAGCTACACCTAATCCACCTAAAGCTACTTATAACTTGCATTATGTACAGATGATTTGAAGAAGCTCTCAGAAGAGCCCTCGAACCTTGCGTCCAACAACACTACCATTAGATGTAGCAACACAAGCGACATTTCCAGGTTCATTCTGGATGTTCTGGATCGAATTCAAAGATTCCCGAATTCGAATTCAAAACATCCCGTTTTTCGTAAAAACATGGTCGTTGCATTACGCATGAAACTGATGTAAATCTTGACAACCAAAGTATGTAGAAACCGCATCAAACTTTCCAGGATCATTCTGGACATACTAGATCGAGTTCAACAGCTGGCGACCATCGGTATCAAAATCAATGTAATGTGAGGGATCAAGCTCGTGGTTCTGGAGCGCTCTCTGGCCATAATCATCCAAACGCCACTCCTCTAATATCACCACGAGATGATTCAATGAAAACACTTAGATGTCCCACCTCCTCAGTACTATGTTGATTTTAAGGAAAATTTTGTGACAAATAATCCATTAGCTTCTGGTGGCAACATTGGTGGCAGCCGAGTAAAAATTCTTCGACTTGGTTTCGAGCTTGGTATTATCGAGCAGGTACATACTCGAAGTTATAAATAGCTTGTCTGACTCCCAGGCAAGCGTTTTATAACTTCGA
>NC_046660.1:36893217-36900825 GCF_010883055.1 Belonocnema kinseyi | reverse complement strand
ACTCCCAGGCAAGCGTTTTATAACTTCGAAACGCTTGCCTGGGAGTCAGACAAGCTATTTATAACTTCGAGTATGTACCTGCTCGATAATACCAAAAGTGTTGTTTGGTTAATCTTCAGACAAGTTTACGCCGAATTGAAGTCACTCTGCTAAGACCATAAAACATACCATAAATATACTTTCTGACATATAAAGCCTAAAAAGAATTCTATACGCTAAAAATCGAATCGACAGGGAAATATTAAAGTTAAAATTACGAAAAACCGAGTATCGAGAAAAACACACTAAAAACTGGTGAGTTTTGAGTGCGTTTTTCTCGAAGCCCGGTTTTTCGTAGGTTTAAGTTTAATATTTCCTTGCCAATTCGGTTTTTAACGTATAGGGTTTCTTTTGGACTTTATATTGAGAAATGCATTATTATTCATTGATGCCTAGATATAGCAATATTGTAAGTCGTAAGCAGTTTTATTTTACACTTTTTGCTGTTGTAACAAACCTTCTAATTAAAATGAATGTATGTTTTATTTCATGTAATATTGATTGAAATACATATTTTATTCACTGAAATTTTTCTATTAAGGGTGTTTTCTTCATAATCAAACTGAATTAATATGAGATCGCTGTGGTCATATGCGGAAGAAAGCTTGACTTAGTTTTGCTTTCAGAAAATGTCTAATTATTTTAATCAGATTTGGGGTTAAATAAGCCTTTGTTTACTTCTGTAATTTTGTGCTAGGCGCAATTATTGCCAAGTGACTAGGAACTTTTTGAGCCTTGCCTTGTCAGTTGAAAACAAAAATATTGTACTGTATCATACTGGTGAAGAAAGGTTGTTTAAAAAAATTTCCAAAAAGTTAGTCTAATGCAAAAAAAAATCAAAATAATGTATCAAGTCAAAAACTTGAGCGAAATCGTGAAGATTCGAAAAATTTCTGGCACTACAGGATAAAATTATAATAAGAATAAGGCATAACAGCGGCAGACCTTCATATTACCATCACTTTTAGATAAATTACAAAAGAATAAAAAGGGGTATAATAATTTCAAAATATTTCATGAAAATATTCTATTCGAAATAATAGTTAAACTATAGAAATCTATATTTGTTAAATTTATCAGTGTGTAAACCACATATATTAAATGCTGTAAGATAATGTTTTTACACAGAAGTTGACATCAATACGATAACATTACTCGAGGTGAAACAAAAATACTTAATTGGATAGTACACTATTTTCACTTTTCAGGCCTTGAAGCAGTTAGTTAGCTTAGATTATAGCGAAGCGTTTAAGAGATCGAAAGTAAAAAAAAATTTAAACAAATTTACTAAAACTTTCTTATCGTAGTACATGGAAAAAATGTATAACTGAACCAACGATATTTATCCTTGATGTGGCCAAAAACTTAAGAAAAAATTTAAAAATAGAGATTTGCAGCATAATTTATTTCGAATGGTATTATTAAGGGATAACATGTTGAAATCGTCGACACAAATATATAAAATGAATTCAAAATGTTGAAATTCTGAATATAGCGACTTAAATGGAAATAATTTTAACTGAGGTTAAAAATTTATTTTACATTTTACATTAAAAATATCAATATTAAAACGATCTAATTGAAAAATACGTTTTATAAATAAAAGAACTTGGAAAATAGGAAAGTTGCTTTAAAAATGTTCAGGTTGGCATACTGTTTCAAAAATTTTCACTTGTAAAGTATTAAATGAGTCATTTTGAATGCTTAATTCCGAAAGATTATTTATTTTGATATTTTAGTTCGAATTTTAAACGTTTATTCAGTTTTGTGGATTTGGAATTAAAGTTTTCAATGTAGAAGATATCAAATTTTAATTTTACATTTGAGGGTTTTAAATTTACAGATTTTAAATATTTAAAAAGAGAAAATTGTTCCACCTTTATAATATTTGAAATCATAGTATTTTTTTACTTGTTTTAAAACTTGGAAGTATAAAGATTGCACTCATGCTTAAAATTAGACAATTTTAATTATAGTAGATTTTTGTGCGTTAATTATTTACACTGAGACCAATATTTTTTATTATTTTTTTACAAGGGCTGGTAAAAAATGTTTAAAAACACACCGAGAAGGGTTCGCACTTCTCGACAGTGTGTCACTACAGTGATCTGAGTGCATATAAACATAAAGAAAGATCTTAATTTGATCACGATATTGACGCTACCAACAACCCACTAAAAAATTCTACCCTTTTTCCTTGGCAGAGATCTCCCCGGAACCGGTTTCACATTACTTCAGGGGGTGTCATTTTCTTCACTATAGAAGTGCCTGCTGGTTTTTCTGGTTTTCTGTCGATTTTTCTGTTTCTCTGCTCTGTTTACTTCCGCGATCTCCGCTGCGCGGCTGCCTCTCAGAAGCTTCAGCACCTTGTTGTACCCGGAAGATGGTCTATCCTAGGTTCTCCCTTCTTTCCACTGCAAAGATAGCAGTGTTGTTTACCGTCACACACCCCAGCTTTGTGCCCTTCTTTTCCACATCTCCAACACGTTATACGATCTGGATTTTCGCATTTCGCTGCCACGTGGCCGTGACAGCGATAGCACCTTGTGGTCACAGTCTCATCACGTACCCTGCAGGAGACCCACCCCACCTTCAAGTGTCCGGCTCGAGTTAAACTTGCGGCTAACTTTTCACTCACCATCGCAAAGACCTTCAGAGTTCCCCTGAATGCCTTTTTCGTTATGTTCACTTTGACCTCTTCTAGCTTTTTGACCTACCCTCTGCTTAGCTTCGCACCTCAATGAGGATGTTACTGCTCCTTGTCTGCCTTACACTCTTGATTTGGATAGCAAGGGGGTCGGGCTGGATCTTGATTTTCAAGTCCTTGAGAACCTGCGCGTAACTTTGCCCCTGTGATGGTTTCACCAACACCGCTTCCGGTCGAGCGCGTCTCGGGGCCTCCTTTTTCCTTATCTGCTTAGGGTGAGATCACACCCTCTGCGCTTCTATCACTCCTACATATCAAAAAGTATAAACACTTCTTTCAATCACACATTTTTTGTCATAAGTAATGAAAAACTTGATTATTTAAAAATAAAATTAAAGGACTTGCGTAAAATTTCCCATATATTCATTTCAAAAATATTAGTCTCCCATAATTAATTTCATTTCCATCCAATATTTTAAAGATTTAAAATTGATAACAACAAATTACAAACGTTATCTATTGACGATGATTTCATTTTTCACCTTCGTGTTTCTAGACTTTAATTAATAAAAGGTACCAATTTAAAAAGTAGGTATAAAAATCAAAAGAATCTGTGAGAAAGAGCTTTATGCTGCGAATAGAATGTGGTAGATGTAAATGAATAAATCTTAATTATTATTTTTTAATTTTGTACATTTTGAAATTAATAAAGATCAAATACCAAGTAATCCAAAGTCCAGACTGTTCATATACTCGTATTAAAGCCTTATATTATAAAGAAAAATGGCGCCTATAACACGATAGAATAAACAGTTCACACCTCGAGATAATTTTAAATGATTTATTCTAAGCATATTATTAACGAAGAGGCACGTCACGAAATTCAGGCTAAGCATACGAACATTTTTTGTAAGTTGGGCTAGTCATCCCAAAAATTTGATGGGAAAGTGACGTTCAGTGGATTATATTAATGCTAATTTATTTTCTTTTTTATGAGACAAAGAAATTCCCTGAAAGGATTTAGACAAATCACAAGTAGTTCTTATGTGGGGTCTTTTATTTTGGAATTTACAGCTCTAAATGTTATGACATCCAAGCCGAATTCAGGTACATGTCCAACTTTTATTCATACTTACAGATAAAAGCATAACATTACCTGCAACAAAAAGTACAATTAATTTTTTCTATGCAATCATTTTCAGACCACGCAAATTATACAAATGAACATGCAAATCATGTATCCAATTAAAAAATGGTCAATACAGCATTTGTAGATATTTTTAAGATCAATGATTTTGTCTATTAACATTTTCTCGGAATATCGCATTATTTAACTCAACATTTGGAATGTTCGCTTTTCTTCAATTTTATAAATACTATTCCTCTGGTAATTTTCTTTTATAAAAAAAGCCATAAGAAAAAATTGTTCGTCTTTTTGAGTGCTACAAATAGTTACACACACATTAGTATTGAAACAGACGTTTTTTAATTGTCTTGTTTATATAAATAAAAAATGCGCATTCTATAAACAAAATTTTTTCCGAAACATTTTATTGCAACTGGCGTCGCTTTTTCATAAATTTAATTTATTTTTAATTTTTTGGCGATGTGAACCGAATACATGCATATTCGAGTAAGGTGATTCTAAGAACATTTTCAGACACAATTTAGGCCAAAAATTTTGGTACATAAAATGTTATTATAACTTGCGTGGTTTTACGAAAAAGTTAATTTTTTGTTTTTAATGTATTCTCATAACAATAGTTTATAATAAATGTGTAGATATTTTGTAATGGAAGAACTTTTTTCTAGCAATTTTCTTCATTTTCTCTTATCTCTTTTTTCCAAAAATGGCTATTTTTAATTTTTATCTCATTTTTTATGAATAAAAAAATTATTTTTCATGATTAAAACAAAAACTGTGTGTTCTATAAAAAAATGTTAAATATCTAAAATATATGAGTAACAAAATCGTAGCTCTTTTTTGGGTTTTCGCCGTTTCTTACATTTTTTGGTTTCTTATTTACCTTATCATTATTTTAGGGGCCCACTTATTTTAAATTAAATCTGTAATATTGAACTAGTAATTAGTTAAATTTTTACCCATTTCGATTTAGACAGACCTCAAAGTATCTCTTGCATAAGGAAAAATGGGTATAAAATTAAAATAATATTCTTTAGGCACTCCGTTTTATACATACATATCAAGCTGAGGCTTTTTCATGTAAAATAGTATTTACAAAGTTTGCTGAATAAATGCAATTTTCTATGGAAAATAAGTAAAATATAAAACAAAAAAATTCAGAAATTCGAAAACAGAACTCCATTGTAAAGTAGCACATAAAGACCCTGAATATGTATAAATAATTTCGACTAATTAATTCATCGCAAATAAGAGAATCTAACAAATTTTGATGTTTCTTGACTTTGCCCAAACAGTTAGAACGTAATGTTTAATTAAATTGAGGGAGGCTAGTTCACGTTTAGAATGTCACAATGTGACCTTATTTTTTAAAGATATGTTATGAGAATACTACACCATCACGTTATTTTTTAACTTTTCTATCTTTTACGTTTTCTATTTTAATAACCTTTCCTTTAAATTATTATTAGCACCCTAAGTCATTTATCTGCATCAATCAATTAGGTTCATTTCATCAATGAATTAGTCAATATCTAAACTAATCGAATTATTAATGTTCTACTCATCTTTGGTGTCTTACGTTTTGCTAACAGAATCTATAAAATCTCACTAGTAATCAGTTGAATGTCACCAATTTTTATTTAAAGATACCTCAAAGTATCTTTTGCATGAGGAAAAAGCTATTTAATTAAATTAACCCTTCTTAGGCCTTAGGCTAAATGATTGCAAATTTCTGTGAAAAATCAGAAAAATATGGAATTCAAAAAAATGTTAGAAATTGAAAACAGAATTGTGTACTAAAAAAGCGCAAGTTTAGATCTTCTCAATATCTTTTTTGCCTTCTTACTGTTTCAGCAGATTTAAACATGTCAACTCATCGCTTCGTTTTATGTAAATTTTGTATTTTTCAGAGGTTTCATGTTTATAAATTTCAATCAGTAATATATATAATAAATATAATCAATATACAGTTCTAAATAATTTTATTTCAACCAGAAATTAGAGTTTCATTATTGAATTCGGAAATATCTCAAAAACTCGAATTAGTAATTTTCTACTAATCTCTAGTGCCTCACTTTTCGCTAATTGAATCTGAAAAGTTTCTCTGGAAATTAGTTAAATATTACCAATTTTTATAGGCCCATTTAGCTAGAACATGTACAGCATAATTTTGGCGTTTTTTATAGTTGAGAATTTTTGGCTTTTTTTTACCTTTTTGCGCTTTAATTATAATTGCCCCTATCCAACCCTTGAAGTTAAAAGCGCAAAAGGTGAGTTTATACATGTTTATATTAAATCTAAGGTTTTCGCGCAATATAGAATTCCTTCAGAAAGAGAATAAAATATTGAAGTTGAGCGAAATATGTTTTTCATCAGAAAAAAAACAGAAGTTGGTACTTTTGTAGTAACTTTTAGAATGTCTTGATTTTTATTTTTGTACTGCGAAAAAATATAATCTGCATCAGAAACTTAAAGTTTGAAAACAATCGATATTCTTCATGAAAAATGTTGTCAAAATTTATAACATAATCTACAAAAGCACATGTAATTTTAACGTGAGCTATCTGTATTCGTGTAAGTTATGTTAGTGATTTTGAAAGAATTTTGCATAACAATTATCGATTGTTTTCAAACCTTAAGTTTTTGCTGCAGATTATATTACTTCCTGGTTTAAAAATAAAAATCAAGACATTTTAAAAGTTACCGCGAAAATACCAACTTCTGTTTTTGCTTTCAGATGAAAAACATATTTCGCTAAATTTCAATTTTTCATTTTGTTTCTTAAGGAAATCTATATTGCGCGTAATTTGCTGACTTTTAACATCAATATTACTCTTCTTAAGCGGTCCTCAATAATGAAAATAAAAAACTTAATTGTTTTGAAGTGAAATTCCAGTACCATCTTAATTTGAAACTTGAAAACTTTTCCAATTTTCTGTTGTTTTTGTTTATTACGAAGTTTTTGTGATGTAACTAGTTTTTTTTTTATTCACCAACTAAATTTATTTCAAGTAATGTCAAATTCAATATAAAAATAATCACATTTGATTACTTTTAAGAGTAAAAAACCGAAAAACATTCTGTTACGCGGCGACACCTTCACACGCAAATTTAATTTTCTCAGAACTGAATAACTTTTTTGGATAACAAATTATTAATTCTCATTCAGCATTCCCATACCTGGAATTGAATATTTTTATTTTTGTAAAAAAATCCAAACTTCTACTTCTAATCACTTCTGTAGACCGATGTTCAAAACCTATGAAATTCTACACTGTTAACATTTCTGTTGTGATTTCACAATAAATGTAATGGAAGCTTATTACCAAAACGTAATGTAATTTCAAAATGCATGTCATATAATTTTACAACAAATGTATTGTAATTTTACAACACATGTATTGTGGTGTAGATTTTTTCGGATGTTGCGAAATTACAAAACATTCGTTGTAATTTCACAATACTGTACTGTGATGGTACAATTTCATTTATTGTAAAATTACATTATATTTTGTTAATAAACTTCCATTTCATTTATTGTGGAATCACAATAGAAATTTTTAACAGTGTAATTCTTCTTATCAACTTGATTCTCTAGCTGAAGATTAGGCTTTTAACGAGGTTTTTAACTGATTTCAGGATTTGGATCAATGGATTCCCCCAATGTCAAGTTTAATACGAGGGCGGATTGATAAGTTTCCGGCCTGACCAAGAAAAACAACGTTTTTAAGAATTTTTTTTTTTATTTCTCAACATAATCTCCTCCAAGGCTGATACA
>NC_046660.1:36885951-36893117 GCF_010883055.1 Belonocnema kinseyi | reverse complement strand
AAGATATCTAAGGATGGTACTATAGAACGCCACCTCAAGGTAGGCCTAGTGGCGCCATCTCTTGGTCAGGCCGGAAACTTATCAATCCACCCTCGTATAATTTGGGCCCGAGTCGGGGAAGCGATACTGTCCGTTTTAGGTCAAGTCTTCTGCACTGGAGGAACTGATAATTGTCTTGTTTATCTTTAACGCAGCTGATCCAATCCAGTAACTTTAGGATTTTGCTTTGAAGTGTAAGGTAGAATCAATCGGATATATCAAATCAGCAATAATTGTGCAACTTTTATCAGCCTCTCTGTGTAGACGACTGTCGACTAGCATTGATAATTCGGGAAGCTTATATCTTATAGTAATTAACCTAATTATATAATTTAAAAACCCCGTACTTTTATTTATTTTTATTTTCTCGATCTATCTTTGTAAATTCTTTCCCACCGCTTGTGAACAGATTGAAAAATAATTCTAAGAAATTCATTTTTCCTCGTCTCATTTCTGCGAATTAACAAAAATAAGAATAATCAAATATACTTTGGTTTTGATCATGTGTTTTGTCAGCATTCTTTCGGTTTAAAGTACTTCCGTATATTGTTTTGCGAAACGATAAATTATTTGAACAACATGTCAATACCCAAACTGAAACGCAGAAATGAAGCATTGAAACCTTGTAACTCTCACTGTTATCTTGGAAACTCGAAGCCTATTTCAAGGAGGAGAAGAAGAAAGTTGTCAAGTGTAAATGTTTTGATCTATTCTTCCACTCTTTCTTATACACAGGTATGGAAAAGGATAGTATATATGTTACCGTGTAGATCTCTGAAGTGCTGTATGTTGCTTTAGGAGATTCTAAGAATATGAGTTTTATCTACGCATGGAAAATGAAGCACTTAGTTCGTGTTTTGGTCCTCATCTTCATATTTTTCTTCACTCAAACTCGTGAGTTTGATAACGCTACTATTCTTAAAAAATATTTGTTAAAGTTAGATCATCAGTGAATATCTAAATCGTTTGAATTAGATATTTTGAGTTTTGTGCATCAGCAAATTCTTTTTTTTTCCGTAAAATTTGGTGTTTCTTTGTCAGTTTTCATTACTTCTATTAACGAATAAATCACAAACGCTTCACTGAATCAATTTTTAACACTGTAAATTCATACACAATTTTCCTTTTTCTTGTTATAGAAGCATCAGGTGAAGGAGTAAAAAAAATAAAAGATACAGCTGCAGCTGCTGCACCGAATGGTAAGGCTCGCAGAGGCGATCAAAAAAGAATTGTGAAGCTTGGAACTGCGGTCCATGAAGGCCACCAATATATGTACAAACAGCATCAAGATGTCCAAGATTATCCTGGACCTGCTGGCCATAATTATCCACACAATATTTCCCCTGTGAAATCACTGGATGATTCACATGCACACTTAGATGTCCTACCTCCTCAGGCCTATCTTGATTTAAATACAGAGTGGGTTCGATATAGTCCCTTACTATCTGAGAAACAACACAGGAAACAACCTAATGTCCCACCTACTCAGAGGGATGGGTTAGAGCTCACGCACACTCTAGCTCAAACTGGGAGAGTGGCTCACGATATGTTTGTGGACTATCGCGAAAGAAGTTTACCTAATCCACCTTATGCACCTAAAGTTACTAATAACTTTTATGATGCACATCACGCCGATGGCTCTCCTTATTTACCTGGAGAACAAGGTGGTTCCATTAATGATAGATTCGATGAATCTCGAAAAAGAGGCCTCGAAACTTTTGCCCAACAACGGGACCAACAGATGTACCAACCGCATCAAGATTTTCGGGATCATTCTATAAGTTCTGGATCAAATTTAAGGAGAAAGTTGAAAGGGGGACATACTCAAAATATGTTTGTTGGTGGCCCTTCCCGTTTACCGGAAGAAAATGGTGGTTGCATTACTCATGGAACAGGCGCAGCTAAAAAAAGGAGCCGCGAAACTCTCGTTAACCAAAGTATGGACCAACAGCATCAAGCTCTCCAGAATTATTCTGGGCGTACTAGATCGAGTGCAAGAGGTGTTGACGATCGGTATCAAAATCAATATAATGTGAAGGTTCAATCTCATGGTTCTGAATCGTTCTCTGGATATAATCATCCACAAACCACTCCCTCATTGTCACCAACTTATGATCCATATTCACACTTAGATGTCGCACCTCCTCAGTCCTACCTTGCTTACAATGGAGAAGATTGGCTGCCATATAGTCCCTCAACCTCTGGTGGTAACACTCCTGACAATCACCAGTTTTAAGCACGTTTATCTCGAAAACCACATTCTCGTAGGTTGGAATTAATTATTTCCCTGTGTATTCGATTTTTAACATATAGGTTTCTTTTGGGGCACAACATTACATTGGGTACAACATTAATATAAGTAATCAGAGACCTACTTCACACTTTTTTACTAGTGTAACCAGCATTCTTGTTGAAACGCATGTATGTTTTATTTTATGTAATATTTATTGAAATATAGACATTATTTATGAAAAATATTGTCTCAATGGTGTTTTCTTTTCAATCGCACTTATCTATTATAAGGTAGCCGTATTTATTCTCGGAAAAAGCTGGACTCTTTTTGACCTTCAGAAAATGTCTGGTTAAGGTAACAAGAATTTTGGTTTAATAAACTCTTTATTATTTTTTTCCATTTCTGTAATGTCAAATCAGAGTAATCGCAAAATGACTAAGAACTTGGTTCTAGAGCCGAGAAGCAGATAAAAAGACAATATTATAATTTTCAAGGTTTTTTCCAAGATCAGTTATCTTTATGTTAATTTCAAAACGTAGATTGCAGAAACGTCATTTTTGCAAAGCTCTTTATTTCAAGACAGTTTAGTCTAATATATCAAATTTGAATGATCTATTAAGAAAAAGAATTAAGTGAAATCATAAAAATTGGAAAAACTTCTTAAATTGCAGGATTACCTTGTTGGAAGAAAAATGTTCAAAAACGGCAGACTTTCACATAATAAAATCATTTTTTAACAAATTAAAAGGAGTAAGCGGAAGCATAATAATTTCAAAACATTTGATAAGAATATTTTATTTATAGTAATCTTTAAACTATAGAAATATATATTTGCTATTGTGAACAGTGAGTGAAAATATATCTCAAATGATGCAGGGGTACGTTTTTATATAGAAGTTAAATTCAATAATGTAATATTACTTTATACGGAATGAAAATATGTAATCGTATAGTTCATTATTCACAGATTTAAGACCTTACAGCAGTTCATTTTTATTTAAATATGAAACATTTAAGAGATTGAATATTAAAAAATTTTTTTAAAATGTTTTAAATCTTCCTTATGATAGTACACTATGAAAATTTACAGCTAAAAAATCTGAAAATAGCAGAAAATCTGGCCACAAATATCATTAGAGTCCAACATACGATATTAGCAAAAAATGTAAAATAAGGATTTGCAGAACAATTTATTTTGATTAATATTGATAATAAATAATATTTTTAAACCGTTAAAACAAATATATCATATATTTTTAAATCAATATGTTAGAACTATGAATATAGTACGAATTAAATAGGAATATTTTTTAAAGAGGTTTTAAATTTATATTTAATTTCACATTTTACATTAAAATTATAAATGATGAAACTTCCTAATTGAAAAAATAGAGTTGATTAATAGCACAACTTGAAATATTGGATAGCTGCTGTAAAAATATGCAGTTTTGAATACTGTTATGAAAAATTTAAGTTCCACAGTAATAAATGAGTGATTTTAAATGATCAATTCCTACATTATACATTTAATTACTGTGCTTCAAATTTTAAACCCTTTTTGCAGTTTTGTATATTTGGAATTAAAGTTTTTAATCTTGAAGATATCCAACTTATTAATTTTCAATTTGAAATGCTAATTAGGGAATTCATACGACGAAAAATAAAAATTTTCTCTACTTTTATAGCTTGCAACTCTCTGATAGTGTACAATGTTAAGTATTTATTATTTACAGGTTTAATATCAAAGATCCAAAGCAAATTTCCCGCGTGGAAATAGCCCCACTGAATAATGCAACATTAATATTAGTAATTTTTTGAAAACTCTGAAAATTACGAATCATTTAATTGCGAATGATTGCAAGCGGTTGTATAATTTATTTATGTATAAGGAAAAACAGAATCTATACATTTTTCACATCCCCATACGAAAAATATACTCACATTTGCCTTAGATATCTGGATTTAAAGGATCATACTTCAGCAGGTATACTGTCATGTTGGCAACCGTTAATTAAGGGAATGAATCAGGGGATAATAGGAAAGAAAATGGAAAACAAGACATGACTTTGTTTTCAGATTCATTTGTACCATCTTCATATACACCGACATATGAATTGAAAATAATTTCCTTTCTAATTCCTATAAACGCTATATTTGTATATGCTGAGTTGATTATGATGAAGCGTACTTTACATATAACGAAATTGCCAAATTTATTTCTACCAATGCAAATTATCATATTCTCTCTATACTCAACTCCCCTGAAAGTTAATTGTTTTGCGACATACTTATATCAACGTTTTCTTCAATAAAAGATTGACTTATTAAATGCCGCACGTCAGTAGTATACGAATCTGGGATAAAATGCAAAACTTTTTTGCTTCCACAAAGAACTCCACACTCGCTGGAAAAGCAGCCTGCTTCAATTGATTTGACATTTTTAAAATTTGTGAAATGTCTTAGATTTGTCTTAAACTCTCCGTGTTTAATCTCAAATCTTAATATCCATAAATGTTTCAGAGGACCAAAATGAGAAATTAGCATGGGGTAGTGCCGAAGGTTTTCATGTTTCGGTATTAATTTTTCTTGAGGGAAGCATTCTTGTCTCAGACACAAGTAATTGTCTATTTCAATATTTAATGAAGCAATCTGCCCACATGTTAGTGCCGGGGCGCATACTATGGAGCAATTTTTTCTTGGATGTAAAATCATTTCCCATACTGGGTCTTTAAAATCTTGAACTTGCTCTGTTGTTACTACAGGAAAAAGTAAAAGAAGTCTTCTCATTTGGCTGTGCCATCCAGTTTCGACTTTTGAGTGCCTTTTATGTTTACGTGTGGAATGAAGACTGCGTTTTTTGAGAGTATGGTAGTATTATTTAGGCGATAATTGAGAAAATTTTCAGTAAACCACCCTTTTGCAATGAAGTATTGAATGGCTAAAAACCCATCCTTTTTTGCGAAACACTCAAAAATGTAATGCTCTAAACAGGGAGGCAATCCTGGTGTGGCTACGTGGAAATAATTCCGTCTGTTTAAAGGAGAGTTCCTTTTGATCCCCTTTACCGTTGCTTTTTTATTTGTTGCCTCCCTGACACAGTCAGTGTAACTTTGGATAGTTCCCAAACTTCTTTTGCAAAAAAATATTCTGGTGGAATTCTTGTCTCGTTATTTCACAATAGCGACAGAAGTTGTGAGATATACTAATTTTTTCAACGTATTCATCTAATTGATGGCTTCCAAGAATATCGCCCACCGAAACTATTAAAGTTTCCAAGAAAGTTTGACACCACCCATCAATTACTATAGATATTCCCTGCGCTTCAATTTGTTTCAAATCAGTTAATATTTTTCCTAATACTTTATCCCAACCGAATTCTGCTCTATGTGAATTGAAGCACAAAAGTACAAGTTTTATGTCTTCAGCTATTGACCGCAAATTTGGAGGTAGATTTAGGAGAACCATATACACAGCTACAATTTTAAATTTCTTTTTAGACGCTCCAATTGGATTGCATATTTCAAAAGCATCCGAGAACAAAATTACAAGTACGACGTTCGTATTGTTTTGGAGTAGTTTATTCTCTTTCAATATTGCGGCATCTGATAAATCTAACTTTACTCGACCGTTGTCTTGTAATTTAAAATTTTCGCAATATTCACGAACTTTTTCATCTATTAACATTAAACCGATGGTATCCAATATGAGAACGTAACTAAATCGACATCCCGAGTCTTGCCCATCATCGTTGAAAAGAATTTCCTCCACTGTGAAAATTAAATTTAAATTTTAGCGTCAAAATATTTTTCTACTGTACGGATACCTCAAGAACACCTTAGGGTTTAAAAGCATCTGTAAATTCCAAAAAATCTGCACGCTTTGCGGGCTAATTCTCTTCGCGCGCTAAGCGGACGGGTCGCTTCGCTCGCAAGTTTGAGCGCGCCTGGGGCACGCGACTGTTCAATCTTGCACTTCGCGCTCGGACATAAGTACACCTCGCGCTCGGATATTTATCCTTTGCATTTAGGATGCTTGAAAAAAACTTTATCAAAAAGATCTCTTTTAGATTATATGCGTCTTCATATTCTGAATTGTCTACTTAAATAAGTATAGTCAAAGATTAAGTTTCTCAAAGCTTTTTCACGAATAAAGCAAAAAGTACGCGTCTTATCAAGAAGTGATTTCTAACGGAATTGTATTTTTTTGGGATAACAATTTTTTTTAATTCATATTTTTTCGTATCCTACATAGTTTATCTACAAAATGGAATTATTTATTTTTAATTATGTTTTTGTGCAATCAAAATTTGAATTTTAGATTTTTGAAGAAAATCAAAAAATTTGTTATGATAATCTTGTAAGGCTTTTAAAAATAAATGTTTTTCTTCTCTCGATTTTTTTTCATATCGTGCATTTTTGGCTTAAAATTTTGATTTTCGGTTGATTTAAGAAATTTTGAAAACGCTATAACTCTGAAAATGTTCTTTTTATCGAAAAATGTCATAAAGATGAATTGTTGTTTCTTTTTAATACTATAAATATCCGTGCATAGAATTGTCAAATTCAGAAAAAAGTGTTCTAATAAGTTTTCAAAATGCGCTTTTTTTGAATTTTTATCAAAAATAGCTGGTTCACGAACTCATCCTTTCTTTTAGGACCTAAAAAAAGTGGACGGACGAACGCCCGGACGGACAGACAGACATACGCCATCGTGAAATCCTAATTTTCGGATTCAGAGGGTCTCGAAACTTACAGAATGATAAAATTTGTCTTTGCAAATTTGAAAAGTACCTTAAGACTTACAAGGAAACTATCCCAGGTGTCCCTCACCGATTTTGATGAAACTGCAATATGTTGTAGTACATCGAAAAATAAGAGACACGTATTTTTTTTTA
>NC_046660.1:36878842-36885851 GCF_010883055.1 Belonocnema kinseyi | reverse complement strand
GCCGATAAAAAAAATACGTGTCTCTTATTTTTCGATGTATTACAACATATTGCAGTTTCATCAAAATCGGTGAGGGACACCTGGGATAGTTTCCTTGTTAGAAACAACTTTCTGCACAGCAGGTTCGGTAGCATGATGCTTCGTACTCAATGTTAAGCACCAATTAAGCAGATTTGTAGTAACATCTGAAATTTCTTTATTTTCAGTTACAATGCTACTTGGTACGAAGTCTTCATTCCACCATGATTTATTGCTATTTGTTATTTAACCGTTCTTTACTGTACTATTTATTATGCCTACATTATAGAAATCGGTAAAACTAGTAGAAACATTTACTAAGTGAAGTTATGCCAAGTTATGCCATTAGCTGATTCTTTAATATGTCCCTTAACATGCGAGTAAAAAAATTTAAGATTTGTAGAGATATAATTGCAAGTAGCAACATTACAAGAGTAAACAGAGTTCCCAGTTGTGTAATTATGCTGGCGATAGATATGTTTTCTAAATGACTCATATGTCGTCAGTTTTGCAGAACAGTTTGAATGTCTGCAAAATATTTGTATTTTAGGTACATTTGCATATGACTTCTGATGCTTATTATACAAATGAATGGTTTGTACACTTATTTTACATGTACTACACGTTAACATTTCCAAACATGTAAAATTGAACAGTAAGTTTAAAAGAATATTTTAGGAAAAGGCATTGGAAAGTTACTGTCAATAGTATTGCTTTCCTCTATTGTCCACTTACTTCACCCATATGCACAGCATACCTAGAATTACAAGAAATCATTTCAGTTTTGTTTTATTTTTCCTTCCAAAGATCTTTCGATAGGTCCTTGAGTTCTAAACGTTATTTATAATCAACATTTCCAAGAAATTTTCTAATGGCACGTTTTGTAGTCTAGAATTCATCAATTTGCGAAAAATAATACAAAATCTACAGGCTTCAATTTATAGCATTCCAAATTCAAATTTAAAAACACTTAAATTCACGTATAATTTTAAAATTTGTATTCTTCAAATTTTAACAATTTCTAATCAATAATCTTCCAAACAGAATTAAACTGAAAAATATGTTAAATTAAAATCATTACATCCATGTAATTGTTAAAAAGTAATAATTGAAAAATGTACCTTATGGATATTACTGTGCAGAATCTATAATCGTTAATTTAAGTTCATAAATAGAAATGTTGGTAGGTGTAAGATACTGAACTTTATCAAATTAATTTAAAATTCTATACTTTTTATAGTATACAAAGGACCGAGGGGAATAAGCATGTGAAATATACCCCCATACGTATCAAACACCATATATTAGCATATACGTGAAGAAGAAATATTGCAAGTGTCAATCTAAGGATTTTACTTTTTGTTAAGTTATGAAGAAGGGGAAAGAAAAATTAAAAAAGGCCTAATGTAGCTGCTTCCAGACCTTGCGACATTCGCACATGCGCTCTCTACCGCTTAGCTGACATGAAACTTTAAGTCCGCTACACGCGATAGAAAAAATTATAATTATCTTTAGAAAAATTACATCGCTGTATTCAAAATTTTCCATTCTGCCAAGTACGCCAATACTTCCTTTCACTTATAATTTAAAATTCTCAAGAACACTAAATCTTCTTTATCTGCTTCACATGATTGTTTTTCAGGAGCATAGAACAAAAAGTATAGTGTGTATCAAGGGCGTACGGCTATTTTGCCTCGTGTGAGTGCCACCCTCGCTTCGCTCGAGTGGCAAATTCACACTCTTCAAAATAACCGTCTTGAAAACAAGCATGTGAAGCAGATACACGAAGTTTAGTGCCCACGACCAAAGAGGCTTTGGGTCGAGACGTCTCTCCGTATTTCTCTCAATTTTCTTTTTCATTATTTTCCTTTCCCCTTTTCTTTTTTACTTTACGTCCATTTCCCTTTTTCGTTTTTCCTTCCCTTTTCACCCTTTGCTGTTTCTTCTTTACCATTTCTCTTCTCCGTTCCTCCTTTCCCTTTTCCCACTTGCATTTTCCTTTCCACTTTCTCAATCCTATTTACCATTTTCGATTTCCCTTTTCACATTTCCCCCTCTCTCTTCCTTTTCCCATTCCCTTTAAAGGTGTTCGAAGAAGAAAATACGTATGCAGTATGTTGGAAACGGCTCACGCACTATCTTTCCGTGCACACAAACAGACCGCCAACCAATCTGTCGGACTGCTGCCGTGCGAGTTGGCTATGTATAGTATCGTTCACTTGGCGGTGCGGCACTTGAAACAGATTTGCAGCGTCGAAAACTTTTGCGACTCGAGCGTACACGGCCGTCTCGTGCGTGAGCTACTCGTATTTCCAGCATACTGCACACGTATTTTCTTGTGCGAACATCACTACAGTTTCCCCTTTCCATTTTCGCCATTTCCTCATTCCCCCCTTTTCATTTTCCCGTTTTCTTGACCCTTTTTCCTATTCTTTCATTTCCCCTTTTATTTTTCTTATTTCGGCCTTTTTCTTTCTACGCCCCCTTTACCTTTTTACTCTCCGGCTTCTAATTTTTTCCTACCCATTTCCTTTATTCCCATTCTCTTTTACTGTTTCGCTTTCCTGTTTTCCCTGCCCCTTTTCATCCTGTCCCTGTTCTCTTTAACCTTTCCACTTTTCCCCTTTCCATGCTCACCATTTTCCCCTTCCCTTTTCCTTTTCCCATTTCGCATTTTCCTATTCATCCTTTCGCCTTTTCCCTTTATTCTGGTTCTTTTTCCTATTCTTACCTTTCCTCTTTTACGTTTCTCTCTTCCCATTTTCCTCTTTTTATTTTCCTTTTCACCCCTTCTGGTTTCTCATTTTCGTCTTCCCCCAATTCCGTTTTTCTGTTTCCCTTTGCCCTTCCCCTTTTAACCTTTCTCTTTTCGCATTTCCCTGTTTCTGTTTTTCTTTTCCCCCCTTCCCTTTACTACTTTCCTTTTCTCCCCTTTGTAAATATTTTATGATGAAAGGGTTCAAAGCAAAAGCACTTCAGTTTACATCATATGATATTAACACTTTTACCGGGAGTCCCACTTGCGTGGTGCAGTGCATATAATAGCGGGCGTAAATTTTTTTATGTAGCGGGCGTAAATTTCATTTTCGCCCGGTGTCGAAGTGCGCATGTGCAAAGGTCACTGCTCGAAGCGGCCACATTGGGCCTGCTTCACGTGCATGCAATGGTGAGTTTTCAAAAGGGGTTGGACAAAAAAGTATATGTTAAAAAGATAAGTAAGGCTAATGGAAAAAAATGTTCAAAACATTCGGACAAAAAGTACGTATAAAATTTTTTTTTGAAATTTTAAAATTATTTTTGAGGTTATGTTTTAGATTCACACCTTCAATTATTGTTGAAAAAACATCCCTTATTTTTCTGCTTAAAAATATTTCCCCCAAAATGATCGGCGTGGTACAAATGGCTAGAAATTTTTTAAAAATTTCGAGAGAAAAAAGATCACCTTCGTTACAAAATAATTGTTTAAAAATTTTTCTCGAAATTTGTCTCATTGATTTTCTCAAGACATATTTGGTTCATTAAAATAGTGAAGCTGTTTTCGAGAAAAACTAATTTTTTATTTTGCCATCCCCCTCTGTAATTTAGATACTTTTATTTTCAATTCATGCAGCCTTCTAAAAATTTAAATTTGGGTTTCACAATTTGACATTCTCAACATTCTAGTCTAAAATATTGTAGTTAGAAGATTCTAAAATTCCAAATAATTACCCCGTGTGTCCCCCACATTTCAATTAAAAAATCTAAATTTTATCAATTTCAAAATAAAAAATTTGAATCTGAAGTATCTCATGAGCATTATATTTTTTAGAACAGAGTAATTTTAATTTGTGACTGGTATATATTTCAAATTTGAATTCCAAATGATTCGATTCACACGTTTTCGAAAAGACAACGATATTTGAAAGGGAAATCTTCATTCATTGTAATTAAAATCTTAAATAATGTTGCCCTCTTTTTCAAAAACGACTTAAAACAATAAAATGTAAGGCAGAAATAAATTTTAATATAATTTTATGTTACACCTGCATTAAAAGCTTTTAAGCTAACAGAATGATTTTAAAAGCAACTTCGTTGTCTTCCATTAATGAAAGTTACGAGTCTGTTACAATAAAAACCGCAGATTTATTCGAGGCTTCTGAATTTTAGTAGGAGTTACTTATAGATTCAAAACTTTATCAATACAAAAAATGTTAATTAACATCAAAAGTATAAAATAATCTCAGCCGCTATGAACCGTGAACCTAAAACAACGAATTGTATTCAGAAAGCATCAATGAATTCAGTAGTGCGTAAAATATTTTCAAAATGATAAATTAAACACATCCTACAATCATTCTTGCCAAATCAAGTGCTGATATTATTAATCGTTTACTTTCTTAATATCTTAATCGAGCTGCGATATCGTTACCGACATCGTAATGGTTGGCCGTGAAAGTCCAACCCTAATTTTAATGCAAACAATGTGCGCCATAAAATAGAACCTTTTAATTTATTGTATGTAAGTACATTCAAAATATAATACATGGAATTAAAAACAGATAAATATTTTACTGAAAGTTATAATTAACTATAATTTGAAAAGTTTTACAAATATATTTCAAATTAAAAGAAAGGGAAAAAATCCCCTCTTCAAAAGATTATTATTTATTGAACTCAATATATACTATTTATTGTATATTTATATATATTTTTTATCAATTTTTCAAATATATATTTTTATCATTTATACGATTCTGAAACACTCTTTTACAAATAATTGTAATTTTACCATTTTTTTTATTATTATACGCAACTTTCAAACTTTACAATTACTTGTACTTATACTACGTTAACAGTTGTACAAGTATTCCGTCTTATTAATTATAAAATTTCAAGTCGTATGATTGCGTTCGAAAAAGGAATTTTTAACAGTTTCTGCAATTTTACCAGCGTCAAAAAAATTCAACACTTTGAAAGTAGGTCCATTTATTACCTACTCTGAAAGTCAAAGATACACAAGCAGAAACTGTACTTCTACAGCGCTTCGCTACAATGACAGTCTAAGGGTGGTAAACTTACAAGATTCGTTGGAACGTCCAACATGCAAGTGACATTTACCCTATAATCAGAGGAGTGAAATTTCACCAATTTTTTGTTTGTAATTTTACCATTCTAAGTGGCCAATTATTTTCGACGAAAATTAAAAAGGTAAGGACATTTTCAAAAAATTTTACACCATTTTTTCAAGATTTAAAAATTATATGTGGGACCATTTTTAGTACTTGGAAATTCGAACAATGTATATTTTGCGACTCTTTTCGATAAAACGAAAATGATCGAAGTTATAGCATTTTTAAAATGATACAAAGAAAAACGAAAATGAAAAATTGAAGCCAAAACACGCATGATATACGTTGCTTTTTAAGATTTTACAAGATTTTTATGACAACTTTTTGAATGTTCTTCAAAAATCGATAATACAAATTTCTTACTCACAAAACATAATGAGTAATAAAAAATTTCGTTTTCCTGTCAAACTATGCAAGATACGCAAAAAGATTATTTGATCAAAATTATCCACAAAAAAAGTATCTAAAAACTTGTCGTGAGTCAGTTTTTTTAGGACGCGCAGTTCTGAGTCTGTAATAATTCTATTGAACATTTTATGATTATACTTATTATTTTCAATTATTAAACGTGAGCCAGCTAGTTTGATTTCGCAATCCGATCAAGTTTAATCTACTGTTTCTGTCTTATATGTAAAAATAATTAATTAAAAGAACAAAAATACATTTGTTGAGAAACGACACAAGCTACGAAAAAATGAATAGACAAAAGTTGTTCACCCAGGAAAGAGCTAAACATTCATGATAAATAATTTTTTGATATAATGAGTAGTTTTTGTTTTATTCGTGGAAAATGACATTAAAAATAAAAAAATTAAATTTTTGAAAAAATGATGCAATGCAAACAGAAAAAATAATGTACAAAAGGTGTACACTTGAAAGATCTATAAATATAATCATAAATCTAGAAATGTAATAATTTTTTGATGGAACACGTAGTTTTTGTTTTAATCGTAAAAAATAAATTAATTTTGGAACAAACAACATAAGGTGTGAAAAAATTAAGAGAAAATCTGCTCAGCCAAAAAAAGCTCTACATTTATCAATCATTTATTGACAAGAGGCATAGTTTTTCTTTTAATAGTTAAAAATAACATTAACAATTGAAAAATTAAATTTTCGAAAAAACATCACAAGGTACAAAGAAATTGATAAACAAAAGTTTTTCCCTGAATAAATGTACAAAGTTTTTATTAATTACTCAGGCCCACAAAAAAAAAACAAAAGTGTCTGTGCAATTGACCAGACCTATATATTCTTATGTATTTTTCGACGCTGAATCCGAATTTGCAATAAAAAAGTAGGGTCCAGCTACTTTTTTATGGAGTTTTGATCAAAAAACCTCATTTTTTACGGTTTTTTCATGGTTTTTTATAAATAAAAAAAAATAAAGAAAAATTTTATTTTTATGACTTCAGAATCGAATTCTACGGGAAAAAATACATCGAAAAACATATTTTGATTTTTTTTTACAAAAATTTCAACCCACCATACGGCGATGAAAAGGCAGAAAATCGCGAAAAGTGAAAATTTGCTTCAAATTTGATTAAAATGACATTAAAATCAAGTTTTACAACTTTAAACCGATTTATAAACATTGAAAATACTTTACTGGGGGCTTTTGAGGTCGCTGATCACGAATTTTAAGTAATTTTTTTCAAAAAAACAACTCCTAGTCGGCGTAAGTGGACAATAAACGTGATAAATTGATATTTTATTCAAAAAATCGATGTTTAGGATACTGTTCTGGAGGTTTTCCACTACATGAATCACAAAACTAGAAGTTTTTCGACCCTTGATCATAAAGTAAGACTTAGAACCTATGTATAGCGATATTCATGAACTCCATTATAATATTTTTAGCTTCTTTTAAGAAGTGCCTTAGA
>NC_046660.1:36842422-36878742 GCF_010883055.1 Belonocnema kinseyi | reverse complement strand
AACCTCCAGAACAGTATCCAAAACATCGATTTTTTAAAAAAAATATCAATTTATCACGTTTATTGTCCACTTACGCCGACTAGGAGTTGTTTTTTGAAAAAAGTGACTTGAAATTCGTGATCAGCGACCTCAAAAACCCCCATTAAAGTATTTTCAATGTTTATAAATCGGTTTAAAATCGTAAAACTTGATTTTAATGTCATTTTAATCAAATTTGAAGCAAATTTTCACTTTTCGCGATTTTCTGCCTTTTCATCGCCGTATGGTGGGTTGAAATTTTTGTAAAAAAAAAATCAAAACATGGTTTTCAATGTATTTTTTCCCGTAGAATTCGATTCTGAAGTCAAAAAAATAAAATTTTTCTTAATTTTTTTAATTTAAAAAAAAAACCATGAAAAAACCGTAAAAAATGAAGTTTTTCGAGCAAAACCCCATAAAAATGTAGCTGGACCCTACTTTTTTATTGCAAATTCGGATTCAGCGTCGAAAAATACATAAGAATATATAGGTCTGGTCAATTGCACAGACACTTTTGTTTTTTTTGTGGGCCTGTGTTATATTTCGAAAGGATGCGTATTTTTGGTTTAAATTAAAAAAATAATAATACAAATAAACAAATTATGTTTTTGGAAAAACTACTCAAAGTTTAATAAAATATTAACTAACATGCTTGTCTTTTTAGGATGCCTTTGCAAATTTAACTTTTTCTTGGTGGGAACAAAACTTTTCCATACATTTATTTGTTTATTTCCATCAAGTAATTACGTTTATTTCATTACTGAATTGGCAAATATCTAAACTAATCGAATTATTAATTTTATACTCACCTTTGGTGAATCACTTTTTGCTATACAATTATATAAAATTTTACTAGTAATTAGTTAAATCTTACCAGTTTTTATTGAGAAACACCTCAAAGTATTTTTTGCATAAGGAAAAAAGATATACAATTGAAATTACCTCCGTAAGGCACTCAATTTCATATACATTCAAGTTAATGCTTATTTAAGGCAAATAAGGTTTGCAAATTTTGCTAAATAAGTGCAATTTGTTGAGGAAAAATAAGCAAAATATGCATGAGGATCCTGAAAATTCCTAATTAATATATTGATTTATATTGATCTCATATTGATCCATTACCGTATGAAGATTGCAAAAAGATTGTATGTTTCGTAACCTTATTCAAACAATTACAAGACAATATTTTCAAAATGGAAATACACTAGGTCACGTTAAGAATGTATCAATATGGCCTTATTGCTGTTTCAATAAAGCTAAAAATTAAAAACTATCGCTTTATTTTATTTAACTTTTCTATTTTCCATGTTTATATATTAAAAATTTTATGTTGGAAATACAAGAAGAATTAAAATTTTTATTTAATCTAAATTTAATTTCTTAAATTATAACTTATTTCATTTTTTGTTTCAATACGCAATTTTTGTTTATTTTTCTCGCTTAAATGTCAAAAAGAATTAATTTTTCATTTCTGTGAAGTGTCCAGACTCTAATTTGTGAATTTTCTCCGTATTTATTATTAAACAACAGATTTCTACTTGAAGCACTTTACCCTCTCTCTTTACAATTAATTTGGTGATAGAGAATGCAGAATTATCTGTTATTATTTTTACCTTCTTATATGCCTACATGGTAGAAATCTGGCTGTTTGCTTCCCACGGCAACATAATAGTCCTCAGATGGGTCATACTAGAGAATTTATTAGAATAGTTACATTAACCATAATACCCCTTTTCTTTCCCTAAAGCATGTTTTAATAAAAAAATTTTTTATACCAGGGGATTAATAGGGCCCTTTTTATACCTAGGATCTCAAGCACCAAGCTTAGAAAAACAAGCTCATAAGCAAGCAATTGTGAGGGGGTAAACCAGCTTATAAAAAAGAAACCCTTTAAAATTTCTCGAAGTAGGTAGCCTAGCTACCGAGGATTTCCCGATTTCCCGAAGGAGGTTTATTTGATTGTTATTTTTCAGCCTTTTTTATATAATCACTTCCTTACATTATTTGCTATATGATAAATTATTTCAAGAACATATCAATCCCGAAACCGAAACACAGTAATTAAGTATTAAAACCTTGGGGCTCTCATCGTCATCTTGGAAACTGGAAGACTATTTCAAGGAGAAGAAACAGAAAGTTATCAAGTGTAAATATCTCGCTTTATTTTCCTCCTCCTTCCTCTACATATGAACGAAAAATAGATAGTAAATGTGTATATATATATTCTACCGACTTTATCTCTGAAAAACCATACGTTGTTTTACAAAATTCGAAAAGTGTTTCATCTACGTATGAAAATATGAAGCCTCTTTTTGGTGGGCTGATCCTCATCTTAATATTTTTTTTCACTGAAACTGGTAAGTATCATAATAAAAAGATTATTTTAAAATATTTGTTAAATTTAGGTCATCAGTGAATCTCTAAATCGTTTGAATCAGATATTGAGAGGATTGTGCACCAGCAGAATTTCTTTTTACGAAATCTGATGTTTGCTTGTCAGTTTTCATTACTTGTGTTATAATCCAGACGCTAGGTAGTTTTACCTTGCATTAAATCCGAAACAGTTAGTGTCAGTTTTTGGAAATAAATTTTTTTTGTCTGAGTGAAGTGAGGTGTATTTAGAGAATCACGTATACACTGCCATTATGGCCCTATAAAGTGATTCTAAACAATTATGTCCATAGGGTCAGAAAACGTTATGTTCCTTTCTGATTACATGAATCAAGTTCTTCAAGAACAAAAAGTATCTCAAGTAATATATAATGTATGGCAGTCGACTAATAGGTGCAATCTTTAAATGGAATGTCTTTCTGGAGAAAATTTGGTTGACGAATTGTGTGTTAGTCTACCAAAATTATTGTCCCATAATTTCATCGCAAAGAAACAATTAGACTGTGTGATGAAACGTAAAATCCATCTGAAAGAAAGTGAGGTATAAGTTCAGTTAGATTTCTCTAAAAAGTTTAAGTACGTGGTACAAAATACTTCTCAAGCATTTAATTACAATAATGATTAGTGTACTGTCCATCCCGCAGTATTCTATTACAGATTTGGTAAAGAAATAAGGTACTTGAGCCTTGTGCTCTTATCCGATTGTACGACTCATGATACTGTTGTAGTGTAGATTATGCAACCGCTTCTGACAAAGGTGCGTGCGATGGTATTGGTACCACCTTGAAAAGAGAAGCCACACACTTCTCTTCAAGCTAAATCAGATAACGAAGCAATTTTGACATCTCAAGATCTCTTCAAATGAGCGTAGAATTAATTCAAAGATCTGCCAATCTTTTAATACATAAAAAAAATACATAGCAGAACTCAAAGGAAGCTCAACAAACGATTTTCCCTTACTTCAAGTATGACCAAAACACACAGCGGATATTTATTCATTCCTGTAAAAGATAAACAATTGGGCGTAAGGCTATACCCTGGCGCCGATGACTGTCTTTTGATTTTTCAATACTGGACACATAACGTTTTCCGACCCTATGGGCATAATTTATGAGAATCTCTTCCGCCAATCACAGTTTCCATATTGTGCACACCATATCGAAATCTGATATTTTGATGGTATATTCATGATCAGCGTCCATGGAAACCCTCGAGTAATCATTTTACAACTGATCAGACTAGATAGGGTGGTTTGAAACTGAAAAGTTGGATAATACGAACTATATTGAATATGCCATTTTGAATTCCCATATTCTGATTCCAAATTCGTAATTAGCGATACTAAGAAAACCCTAGTAATTATTCTCAAATTTATCATGTTGATCTGAATTACTAAAACTTGATGGTAGACTTACATCGGCCACATTGTGTCGGCCATTTTGAATTCTCATATTCTGACTGTTTCGAATATTTCTCGCTTTTTAATGAATGATATTAACTGAACATTCATAATTTTATCCTGTTCCAGGCGCCATAGTGTCTTTTCTCAAAGACCACAATGCATTCGTCCCGGTTGATGTGAAATGTCTCATGTGAAAAAAATAATCGTTAACACTCGTTTCCATACCACCATTGAGGTAGAGTGAGCAGTAAGATTTTTCTATTGTGGTTTCACCATGAGGTCGAGAAGCTGGTCACTGTGAAATATGCATATCTTAAAACTGTGAATTCTGTAATATGTACTGAATTCTTATAAAAATTTCCAAGATTTCGTTGAGATTGTCAGAAGTTCCAATATTTCCGATTCTTCTCGCAATCAGAATTCACGTAGGATTTTAGAGACTCAGCTGTCTTAACATAGAAACTCGAACGGTTGTGAATCGGGCTTTAGGTCACAATGTGAATCCACCTGAAGGTTCAAGTCGTGCGTTAGCATGCGCGGTCAACTGGAACTACTCAGGCTCTAGTCGATCGTCTTCGTTTTTCGTCGCATACGGGTCGTTCAGAAAAATCGTTTATATCTTATATCTTATAATAATAGATCTTATAATAAGAAATCTACAAAAATACTAATTGACGCGTCGAGATGTGTGTGTGTGTGCGAGCGTATGTGATATCTTTTCGCTCTTTCCAATCCTTCTCCAGTCATTTCTAGGTTTTTTTATTCCTTCTTGTCTTCCTCTTTGTTCGTCTTGATGACCCAGGTGGGCTGATTTCTTCTTCGATTACACAAATTGATTGAGTTTCTTCCTCCTCTTCCGTGTTTTCATTTTCTTCATCCTTATTGCCTTTATTATCAGCCTTCATCATCTCCGTTATTTTCAACAATATGACGACAATAGTCTCGCCTTCTCCATCATCTAAGTCATCCAAGATTTCACGGACGTTCTCATACGAACTTCAATTGCACGGAATACAAATGATGGAGCACTTCAATCTTGCTTTTCTGCAGCCGCATGCTGTGCCACATCCTTTCTTGAATTTGCAGGAGAGGAATTTCAGAAGAAATTCTAAAGCAGGATCCATCGTTGTCATGACTGGAGTGAGTCTACCCTTAGTTCTCTTCCATCCCTAGTCTTCTGGATTCTTCATGACTCCGTACCAAGTTTGTACTTGATGTTAAGTGTGGAGACGATGCTGTCGTGCTGCTTCTTCTGTAGGTGGAAGTAAAGCAAAATATATATGTTACCTTTCGTCATCGATATCGTGAAATATTGATGGCGGAGAGAATTCAAAGAAATATCAATTTCAAAAAAATTGAAGAAAATTCAAAGAAATCAAACAATGTTCTCTAGTTGCAGCAATGTCATCAGGACAAGTAATCTCTTTTTTGAAAACTTGAACAGTTTGATACATATTGTTTAAGATTCAATTATCATGTATGAAAAGTAAATTATATATATTTATAATAGGAACTGATCATAACTAGTACTTTATGGGATCATACGGGTAGTGTATAATTAAAAAAATTTTTTTTTGGTTTCCGATGCACCAAAAAAAATTCATTTACAAAAAACTGATTTTTTGCACCTTTTTTCAAGATGGTGGAGCGAGCCGTCAATTTATTTCTGTACAAATTCAGTATGTTGTTTAGAATATTAAAATGAACAAAAATTTATTGTAGCTTTTCCGGATTTAATGCAAGGTAGACCCCTTTTTAGCTTCTTAGCGCCTGGGCTATTAACAATAGATCACGAGGGGTTAGCTAAATCCATTCTTAACGCTGCAAATTCATAAACCGTTTTCCTTTTGTTTTTCACAGAAACATCAGGTCAAGGACTAAACAAAATAAAAACAAAATATACATCTCCAGCTGCTGCACCGGATAATAAGGCTCGCAGAGACAAACATCGAACAATTATGAATTTAGGGACCCCTACTCGTCGGAAAATACCTCCTGATGAGCTCGCGCGCTCTCTAGTGAGTCTAGCTGGAACTGGTTCAAGTTCAAGTGGTGCTGATCATCAGTATCAAATTCAATATCATAATCATCTACAAACTACTCCCCAAATGTCACCACCGGATAATTCACATGCACCCTTAGATGTCACACCTCCTAAGTCCTTTCTTGATTTAAATAGAGAATGGGTGCCATATAGTCCCTTAGCTTCTAGGAAACAACCTCGTGCCCCTTCTTCTCAACAGATAAATCAACAGAATGAAGATTTCCAGGATTATTATATAGGTTCTAAATGGAAATCAAGAAGTAAGTTCATAGGGGAAAATGCTCAAAATATGTTTGCTGGAGGCTCTTCCCGTTTACCGGAAGAACATCTCGGTTGCGTCACTCATGAAACAGACGCATCTCAAAGAAGATGCCATGAAACTCGTGTCAAGCAAAGTACGGAACAACAGCATCAAACTCTCCAGGATTATTCTGGTGTTACTGGATCGAGGTCAAGAGATGCCGGCGATCGGTATAAAAATAAATATAATGTGAAGTTTCAATCTCGTGGTTCTGGATCGTTCTCTGGATATAATCATCCACACACTACTTCCTTAGTTTCACCAACTCATGATGCATATTCACCCTTAGATGTCGCACATCCTCAGTCCTACCTTGCTTACAATGGAGAAGATTGGGTGCCATATAGTCCCTCAGATCCTGGTGTTAAGACTGGTCGCAATCATTAGTTTTGAGTGCGTTTTTCTTGAAAATAGCATTTTCGTAGTTTTAAATTGATTATTTTCATGTATATTCGATATTTAACGTATAAGTTTCTTTTTCGGCTTTATATTCAAAAATTGATTATTATTTATTATTAATTCCAAAATATAACAATAATGTAAGTCATAAGCGATTTTACTTTAAACTTTTTGCTATTATAAACAGCCTTTTAAGTAAAAAGTATGTGGAATTTATTTTGTGTAATATTCATTGGAATAAATACATTATGTAATGAAAATATTGTGTCAATGATCTTTTCTTTTCAAACCGACTAATATATTATAAGGAAGCCACAGTTATGTTCGGACCAAAGCTGGATTCTCTTTTGCATATAAAAAATATCTGATTAAGTTAACCAGAATTTTGATTAAATAAGATATATCGCCTGATCTAACTAAAAATATCATTAGAAGCCAGCCAACGATATTAGGAAAAAAATTTGAAATGGGTATTTGAAGCATAATTTATTTAGATTATTATTAATAATGAATAAAATTTTCAAAGCGTTAAAACAATTATTATATTATAAATGCTAAAATCAGAATGTTGACACTACGAATGTAGCATTAATTAATTAGAAATAATTTTAACAGGGATTTGAAATTTGGAATTCATTCCACATTTTACATTAGAATTACATATATTTAAAATGTCCTGATTAAAAAAATAGGTTTCATTAATAGCACAGCTTGGAAATTTGAAAAGCTGCTGCAAAAATATTAAGCTTTAAATACTTTTTTGAAATGTTTTTAAAAATTATACAGTATTTAATGAGGGATTTTAAATGTTTAATCCCGAAATTATTCTTTTTAATACCATGTTTCGAATTTTAAACCTTTTTTATTTTTGTATATTTTAAATTTAAACTTTTAACGATGAAAGTATCCGTTTGATGAATTTTCAATTTTAAATGCTTAATAGGGAAACTTTTTTAATTAATAACACTAAGAACAAATATTTCCTTCATTTTTATAGCTTGCAAGTCTATGAAAGTGTACAATTTTAAGCATTCATTATACACAGGTTTAACATCTAAGTCTTAGAATTGGAATTTATTCAATTATTCAAAGCTTTTAATTAATAATTGTTTACTGTAAAATGGGTACTCAAGCTGAAAAAGCTCTCTAAATTTCATATGCTCTGCAATTTTAAACGATTTCACTTTGAAAGTTACTTTTCATGATTTTTGCGTTTCTCTGGTCAGAATGGCGATTCTAACTATCGATGATATGCGAGGTTTATTAAAAAAGGCAATTCATGACTGTTCGACCTCGATGATTTTTATTGACCATTGTTATTTAGACGATTTCCTTTTCAAAATCGCAATTTTTTAAATAGCAATATTAATATATTCTGTAGTACAACTGTGCAAATATGTAAATCCTTCTCTATGTCACATTTTTGTGTACTATAGAACTTTAAAAAAATTTAAGATTTATTAAGGTAAAATTTTATTATTACATTTTCAATCTAAATAATTAAATTTTCACCAAAAAAGAGAATTTTTAACAAAATAGTTAAATATGTGACCAAAATCATGAATCTTTGATAAAAAAATGTATTCTCAACAAAAAGTATAATAGTAGATAATTCTATAAAAAACATTTTCAGTCAAATAAAATTAAACTAAAACAAAACCAATTTTGTAGCAAAAATGGAATAGCTGCATTTTTAGTGGCCGAAATGAAAAATCGGCGCCATTTTCGAACCAAGCAAGGAGACCGGTTCTTACCCTCACCTAAAAAATTGTACTTACGGATAGAAGGCTGACGCAAAGTTTCGACTCGCTAGTATCCTTCAGTCAACTATAGGATTGGATTGTTGTTGGTCGCCGTCAAGGGTTGTTCACTTGCTCTGTGATTTGGTGTTTCTCAAAGCGATAACATCACTTGTTGTGCTAAAGTGTCATTTCCTTAAACCTACCCTTTTTGCCTTATTTTTCTGACCCTGTATTACCTGATACTGATAGCAGATAGGTGGTCTACTTTGTAAGAAAGGCCAAAAGGCCTACGCCAAAAACATGGTGGATTCTTCTGGGAAATCATATCCCCCGGGCAATGGAAATTTCATTCACAACATTGGTTTGCTACCCAAATTTATGAACGTGGAATTTGATTCTGAATTGGACGAGAATATGGTGAGTAACTCTCTTTAAAACCTCAGCAATGAGATCCAGCAATTCCAGAATGTACGGAATCTGAATACCTCGCAAACACGTACTGTCGCCCCTAACATCAACTCGTCAAAAGAGGGACCGACGAAGGGACACTCCTACCACCTGTTCGATGCTTCCCCTTCTGAAAAAGGTAAAATCCACCCCAGGATAAAGATCCCTTCTTTATAACTGTAGAACTAACAAAAGATTGCGAACCCAAGCACGTCATGGTGTTTGGGAAAGTTCTCCACAACTCTTTTCCCGGACTAATAAAACATTTTGAGAAATCTGGTTCCTCCAGAGTTCTACTAGAATGTCAGGATGATAAAAGTGCCAACAAGATCATTGATAGTTCGGTTCTCTTGGCCAAATATAATCTCGTTGCACTCATCCTTAACCATCGGGTCGCTCGTAAGGGTATAGTGCGCGATATTCCTATGGAAAGATCTAATGAGGATATAATCAGATACTCTGTTACAAGTTCCGAATGCCCCGTTATTAGTGCTCGTCGCTTTGTTGTTAAAAATGATAAGGGAGAATTCATCCAGACGAAAACGATGCAGGTTAGATTTGGAGGTCAGGAGGTCTCGGAGTTCATTGACATCTTCCAACTGAGAGTCAAAGTTGGACCCTACAGCTCCCAGGCAAGAATCTGCTATCAATGCTGTAGATTCGGTCACGTTGCAAAACAATGCAAAAACCCTGCATGTCGTTTTTGTGGTGGAACTCCCCATGACACTGAAGCTGAATATCCCCAAGGTAATTCTCAAATCTTTCTTAATTGTAAATGCCCATATCTAGCTTCTGACAAGAAATGTCCAGTCTATATAGACCAAATTTCTATCAGAAAGATCGCAGCCTTTAGGAATATCCCTATTAATGATGTCACACGCCTTTTTCATGATGCTCCCACCTCTCCTCCCTTCAATTCATCCCTTCCTCCTCAGTTTGCCGAAAATCTTGCTCAGATGATGTCTTTTCTGTCACAACTGTGTAACCAAATGGCTTCTTTCCTAGCCATGCTACATATTCTCAATTCCTTCTCCACTTCCCCTCTGATTCCTAATTCTATGCCTTCTTCACAGATCGCCACCCAGAATATTTCACCCTAGATAATGACTACGGAGATTTCCTTAAATATTCTTCAGTGGAATTCTCGAGGTATTTTCCCGAAGAAAGGGTTACTGGAAAAAATCTCACACAAATTTGACGTAATTCTCTTAAGTGAGACTAGATTTATTCTTAGGGGTTTTAGTGTTATAAGCAAGGTCGCCTTGGTCGATTGGGGGGTGGTCTTTTGATAGTCATTAGAAATGACATTCCATTTAAACAAATAGACACAATCTATTGTATAGATGACACCCTCGATACATGATCGTTTGTCATTCCAACTGACCTGGGTCAATTACTCATTGTAAATGTTTATAGAAATCCCTGCGCTTCTTCTAGGTCAATTAATTGGCGAACTTTCTTTGATTCGACTTTAAACTTTTCTCCTATCTTTTTTGGAGGAGATTTCAATGCGCATCACCGATCTTGGGGGTGTAAATCCTCCTGTCCATCAGGTAATGCAATTTTTGATGCGTTGTGCAGAATCGACTCTGTTTCGTCGTCCAGGACAGAAAAAGTCAGCTATAGATTTAACGAAAATTTCTAGTAATTTAAAATTAATTGCTTCATTTTCAGTTTTTTAGGATAAAATGGGTAGTCATCACTTCCCACTGAAAATAAATATCGGTATTCCTTTCAAATACCACCGATTCTTCTCACACAAATATAATTTAAAAAGAGTTGACTGGAAAAATTTCAAATTCTCCTAAATTAGATAGAAAGCCTTCAAGGAAAAAATTCTATCCGAATCCCCCCACCCTCCCTGGTGGAACAATGAATGTGACCAGATTTCTTTTATTTTATTAGCAAAATCTAAACAATATATAGCCTCCTCTAACTACGAGAACTTTATTGATTTCCAAAAATACCATGCATTACCCACAAAAAGATTTAAAGTCAGTAAATACACCAGATTTAGGTCATACTGTGAACTTTTGTCTTTCAATTCCCCTATTTCTAATGTTTGGAATAAAATACGAGGGTTTTGTCACAAACTATTGAACCCACCATCACCTACCTCTAGCTCTATAAACTTGGATACACTAGATAATTTGAATGCCTACATCGAGAGCTTCTTAGCGATGTCAAATGATTTTTTTAATGTAGTGATTCCTTCTCTCCCAGACTTCTTCTTAGAAAGTAATTCCTCTCTTTATAACAATACTCCTACTTCTCTTCCTCCAAATAACTATGTTGCACCACAGCTAATTGAAATTTTTGATCAATCCTTCACTTTTCAGGAGATGGCTTCCATTCTGAAAATTTTGAAACTCAAATCCTATCTTGGACTCGATTAAATTAGTTTTGACGTAATATCAAACATTTCAAAAGCCTCTCTTCTCCATCTACTACATATCTTAAATCATATAATTAATAAAAGTATCTTCTCCGATTCCTGGAAATATTTCGTAATATTCCTTCTTCGAAAAGTGATAGAAAGAAATTTTGACCAATAGCGCTAGAAAATCAAAACATCCTTCCTTTGTCCCAGTATGGTCTTAGAAAAAGCGTTCCTGTGCTGATAACCTGGCCATCCACTCCTCGGAATTGTATTTATCTCAAACTAAAAACCAATTATACAGCCTGTCTGTTTATGAATGTAAAAGCCGCATACGGTAATGTCATTCCAAATATTTTAACTAATGACCTGCTGAAGATTGGTCTTTTTATTAAAATCTGAAAATTCATTTCCAATTTAACCAAAAAACTAAGGCTTTTCTTTAGAGTCAATGGCGAAAATAAAGGTCCATTCACTATCAAAAAAGGCCTCACGCAGGACTGCATTCTCAGTCCCGTCTTGTACACCATTTACACGCGGAAACTACATACAATCATCTACTCTGGCTGCAAAATTTTAGAATTTTCCGACGACATATCCCTTTATTTTACATCGCATGAATTTATAGGAATGTATTTATGTTCTCCAACAAAGTTTAACCAACATAAATAACTTTTTTAAGGAAAGGGGTTTATCTATTTCCCCAGATAAATCAAAACTAGTCATTTTTCCAATCCCAATCGAAAACCTACCAGATAATGTCCATATCTCTATCGACAGCGAAACCATCAATCCATTTGAGTCAGTTACTTCTTTGGGGATCATTTTTCATTGTACCTTGTCTTGGGAGTTACATTTCTCAAAACTTATCAATAAAGGCAATCAGGTCATCAACATTTTCAAGTGCTTATATGGTACTTGGTGGGGTTCTTACCCCCAGACATTTCAAATTTATTTTGTTCTCTAGGTAGGAGCTCTTTTGACTATTGCAGTCACGTTTTATCCATTTATAGTGGAGATATACTTCTCCGGAAGCTTAACAAACTGCACAATAGATTTTTACGTGTTATCTCCAAATACCGAATAGCCACACCTATCATTGTTATGCAAGCTGAACTAAAAGAAGTCTTTATAAAGTCCAGATTTCAACTACTATCTGTTAAAATTTTAATAAAAACTTTCCTTACAGCTGATCACCCAGTCCATTCTATTGTATATAACTTATACTAATAAAAAAATGGTTTGACTCTATTCCACCTGCACAAGAGCTTCTTCCTACTAAAATCCTTCTACAAACTTAAGGGTTATAAAGACCGAGTCTTAAATTCATCCATTCTGTTACATTTCTTAAGTCCCTACCCATTGAAGTTTTTCCAACCAGCGATCAATTCACAAATAGGCTTAGCCTTACAGCAAACAAATGTAGAAATGAAAATCAGGATTTCGGATCATGCTTCTATCTACTAAGCAGAAGCATTAGCGATTAGTGAGACAATTCAGTACATCTTGGATAACAACATACCCAATTCACTAATTTTCTCGGACTCAAAAAGTGTACTTCAAGCTTGTTAAAACTTCAACGCTTCTTCTTCAATGTCGTATCATATTTCCAAGATTTGAAATCTTCTTTATATAGCTATATGTAATAACCTTAATTTAACTCTAATATGGATTCCTGGTCACGAGGGTATTCCAGGCAATGAAAACGCCGACAATTTGTCTAAAATTTTCTCTAAAGATGGAACCTTTCTGGATATAAAACTCCCACACACTGATATTTGGTCACTAATCCTTCCCCTACACCTTAACTTTGCCTTAGAAGCTTGGGGTAAAGCCTCGGAATCTTCAGGAATTGGCCAATATTACTTTAAAACCTTTTTTGACTCAACGAAATTCAACCAACCATGTTTTAACAAATATAAACTCGATGGTAAATTAATAGTAACTATTTCAAGGCTACGGGCCAATCACTACAACCTAGCTGCGAATCTAGCTAAAAAAAATTGTATCGATGATGGGGGGTACGCTTTGTGTGGTTTTCCTGACGAGGGTATCAATCACATGCTATGGGCCTGCCCTAGTTACTCAGATTCCAGAAAACAACTTGAGTCATCTCTTATTAAAAACGAGTTTTTACCACCGTTCAGTATACTACCTTTCCTCTACAATCCTACAAACAAAACTTTTCTTCCTATCTTACAATTCTTTAAAAACAATAACCTAGTTATTAAACTTTTTTGTTTCCAAACCTCCTACATTCACACCTAAAATAATGCACGAGTTCATGTTAAGAATTAAGGCTTTTAATTCCGTGAAAATTTAATGCAACATTTTTAAACTGAAAGGCAGACTGTTCTTCTTTAATTTTCCTTTTGAAACGTTCAATTTGATTCATTTGTCTCTTGAGTTATGAGTTTTTGAAAAAAAACTATTTTTTTCTATGAGTTTATTTGTTTATTGTTAAATATGTAATCAATCATTTTTAAAAACACATATAGCGAAAGTGTACCGACAAGTAGAAGGTTTGAACAAGAACCATGAATTTTTTCAGATTTTTAGGAACACGTTTTCGATTTTTTAAAAGTTGCGTGTCGATTTGACACCCCGCTTGTGGTAGCTTGTCCCAAAATTAAATTTTTTATTTTTGTTTTATTTTTTACAATAAAAAACTACACGTTCCACGTAAAAATGATCAGAGACGAAAATATATTCTTTTTAAGCGTTTTTATCCAGATTATTTGGCTAACGTAATTGTTCTTGTCTTTTAGGTCTTAAAATAGCTTTAAAAAGCTCAATCCAATTTGGTTTTTTGTTAGAAAGTAATCGTGCCTTTAGACTACAGACTACAGACCGACTACAGACAGATGGACAGACAACCTGAGTAAAAATCGTTCTTTATGACTCGGGGGGTCTAAATACATGGAGATTTTGTACAAAATTACTAAGTCAAATTTTACATAAAACCAAAACCCTCTCATGATCATGATAATATAAAAAATCTCTCGTCATCTTAGTTTTATTAGGTAATGTAAATTTTCTTACATGGATCTCTAAGGGATGTTAAGCCAACCCTTCAAATAGTTTTAAACCATTTTCCCGCTTAAATACTTTTTCCACGTTTATGTTGAATTGATTTTCGACCACAATAGTGTAATTAAGAAATCTTCCGTGATTTTTGTTTTTTGTTAATGTCGGTTTCTTGATTGTATCTTTAAGGGATGTCAGAACAACCCCTGATATAATCTTCAACACTTTTTCTGCTGGGTGAATTTTTCCACATTTAAAAATATTTGTTTCTGACCACAGTATTATAATCCAAAAATCTCCCGTATTTTTTGTTTTTGGGAAATTTCGGCGTTATTTCTTGAACTTCTAAGGGATGTTAAATAACTTTTATAGTAAATTTGAACAATTTCAGTGATTAGATATGTCTCCCATATATTATTTTAAATTGATTTCTGATCCCATTAATATAATAAAAAAATCTACTATGATTTTTCAATTACACTATTTGGGGTAGGAAATCGATTCAACATTATCGATTATCGATTTAAACAATACTTTAGGATCATGAAAACAATGTGCAGTTAGGCAGATTAGAGATAACAAAAAATTTCAAGGATTTAAGGGCTCGTAAAACTTGAAACGAATTTTTCTATAGAAACCTTTTTTAAAACTGGTCGACATATTACTTGAACACCGTTGCATAGACCGATTTTAAATTTTGACAGTGCACTTTGCAATTGCATTATCTATGAAAGTACGTAGCCGTTTTTTGATTTAATGTAAACTTTTTTAATAATAATTTACTGCGCGTGATGAGAATGTCCCCGCTCTGTGGGCACATTTTTGGTCTTCCTATTGGGTCATAAGTCTATTCAAAATACACGTGGAAAACATATTCTAGCGGGCAATGTGATTGAATTTACTTTAATGGTATGCTTATCATGTCTTAAATATTTAGGCGAGGAAATCGATATTTACTAAAAAACAAATTGAGGGGAGATTTTGTAATATTCTAACGGGTTTGGATATTAATTTACAATCCATGCGGGGAAGAAATAATTACAGGAAGTATTCAGATTTATTTTAAGGGTTGATTTAAAAGCTCAGAAACGTTGAAACAAGGAAGTCGACATTCCCCAACAATCAGAATAACTGGGGATTTTTTTATTATACTACTAATATCAGAAATGGCTTGAAAGTAAATTTGGGACATATATCCTAATACACTGAAAAAATGTTTTTCATTAAAATCAACAAACAGCTGTAGTCACACTAAATCTACTTGAAATAACAAGGATTCCTTACTAATAAGATTATGGTCATACAGTTGATTAAACTATACCAACCTAATAATACCTAGTAAACGAAACCTATATTAGCGTGGCAACTGTAGTTGATAATTAAGACGTTTTTCTACGTTTTACCCAGAAGAGAGACGTTGATGCAATATAGTGTTCAAATCTAAATTGCTTACATCACTTGTAAATATTTTTAATAGTCGTGGAGTAAATTCATGATCATAAGCACAATAGGATCTTTCATAAACAATTTGAAGTGAATGTAGTGTTCAAAGTTTGATGTAAAAACGACTGTCCGAAATTTTCGAACACGTAACGTCTTTCGTTGTTCAAGTCCATTGTTGCATGGAAGGAATCTGTTGGATGCAACACTGTAACGTGCTAGTGCAACGCAGGTTCAAGAAAAAGAAATATTTTCCGAAAATGTGAAAAAAATTTCGAGATTCAAAACAATTAGATTTATACAGAATAATATAAAATAAACTCGTATGTAATGTACTTTAGGATTATTAAAATTTGAAACTCATTTCGTCGGGTCAACAATTTTTTTCGGTCCTTATCCAAAGGACAAGTTTGATAACTAGCCGCGTTAACTAGCGCGTGAATTCGCCACGCGCTTAGCGCGCGAAGAACATGTGCCCGTGAAGAGGACAGATTTTTTTGTTAAAAAGTAACTTTCTTAAAAATTGACATTTAAAATTTAAAAATGATGCTTTCTCGTTGAAAATGAATATATTTTTTTTCCTCAAAAGTCGTCCTTTTGGTAGAAAATTAGGGTGTACTTCCGAAAAGTGGATATGCTCGATTTTCTTCGTACTTCGTATACTTATGTATTTTGACGCGCTGATTATTAATATGATGGTGAAAATTGGCGCAAATTTGATTTTCATGGTGAAATCATTAAAAAACCATAAAAATCATGGTTTTTAAAGTTTATCTCAGTTAATATGCAAAATTAAGAAAAATATTTTAAATAAAAGTTGTAGATCTCATCAAAATACACATTTCTTATTTAAAGTATTTTTTTTTATAGAAATGACTGTTTCCGAGATACTCGGCAAAATCAAAGTAACAGAAGTCTATAACCCCATGAGGCGTTGAAAAAGGGGGGTGTGTTTGTGAAAAGGGGATGTGCCAGATTTTCTTCGCACTTCGTATACTTATGTGGTTTGATGCGCTGATTACGAATATAATAGTTAAAATTAACGCAAATTTTATTTTCATGGTGAAATCATTAACAAACCATTACAAACCATAAAAATCATGGGTTTTCAAGTTTATCTCAGCTAATATGCAACATAGAAAAAAATGTTTCAAATAAAATTTGTAAATCTCATCGGAATACACATTTTTTGTTGCAAGTACTTTTTTATGGGAATGATAGTTTCCCAGAAAATGTGTGGTAAATCCATTAGTTTCGGCTTATTGCCTACTCACACTCTTCAGCGCGAGAAGGTTGGTTCACACCCCGTGGGGGGCAGGAAGGCACCCCTGGGACTGGTCATAGTAATAATGTAAGATCACACACCTACCCCTTTTCCAACGCCTCATGAGGTTATAGACTTCTGTCAATGTCATTTTTCCGATTTTCTCGAAAAAAATCATTCCTATAAAAAAATGCTTGAAATAAAAAATATGTATTTCGATGAGATCCACAACTTTTATTCTAAATGTTTTCTTTAATTTTGTATATTAACTAAGATAAACTAAAAAAACTACAATTTTAATGGTTTTTTGATGATTACACCATGAAAATCAAATTTGCGCCAATTTTCATTATCATATTCGTAATCAGCGCATCAAAATATATAGGAATACGCAGTTTGAAGGAAATCGGGCATATCCGCTTTTCGAAAGTATATCCGAAAATTATTCATCTTTTTTGAAAATTCAGCCATAAACTGCCCCTTCCATTTCAAATCATCATTGTAAATTTCTCATATTTAATTCAAAGAACTTTTTAGCTTGGACCTGATGTTAAAGGGTTTCTAATGGGTACGAGTCCCGAGTGTACCTTTTAAATCCTCGAAGGTCACGGTACGGACTGGTTTCGGACTGGGACCTTCAATAATTGAAAGGGTTGAGTTAACATCCAGACTCTTGAGAATTTAAAACGTCTGGGTCCGGACCCGCACCACTTACGATTTTTAAGCGTCCAGCCTGGACTTGAACTCTTGAGGGAACCTTCAAACTACGGTCTCACTTAAAAGTTTCTGATCCCTAGTCACTTGATCTATTCTTTTTTAATTGAAGTTTTGTATTGGACGAAACTATGCAACAACGCAGCCTCTGAATCATTTTAGTCCGCTGCTTCGGATCCTTTATCAATCTAAAGTCAGAAAATTAACCAAGACGTAAACTTGTACAAAAAAAGACTATTTTTTAGACCTTGTTAGAGCGCCCAAAAAAGGATCCCGCATGAAAATGAATTTCTAGTTTTTACTGTATTGTAAAGGTAATATTTATTATTAATGAACTTGGCAAAATACATCTTTCACGTTAAAGAATTTTTTTATTAAAGCAACTTTTTCTGAGGAAAATGAAAAAATAGGTAAAAAAAGTTCAACTTTTTTTACAATCACATCTGTTTTGAATCCTGCTTGTTAGAGTAGCCCCAGAAAAATACGAAATAACATTTTCATTCTATAAAATGCCATTAGGGTCAGTTTTAACTTAAAACTTTTGAGTTATTATTGACAAATTACGGAAATTTATATCCTTTGAAATTGCAAAAGTATCTTTAGCGTTCATGTAGCTTTTCGCTAGTTTTTATCATTAACTACTCTGGATCCACCATGATCCATCCAACCATGCGAATGCAATTAAATAAAGCTATATATGGTGCAGAATACCTGAAGTGTACTCACCTAAAATTGATTTTTTTGGATCGGGTTGAAGCTTGGCTCGAATATAGTCCTAGTGGACCTACATTAATTCACAAAATCAGAGGTCCATTTATTAACCGGTTTTCAATATACAGGAGCCTGAAGTTTTCACTTTTTCACGGGTTTTTACCTTTACGTTGGTGTAACTTCTTTTAGGGTGATTCAATTGGACTTTTATTACAGTGTGTTGAGAATCTCTTTTAATGTAATTTTAGGCTATTATAACGATATATTAATAAAAATTGTACATATATTTTTTGAAAATAGAAATTGAATTTTTTTTTCAATTAACATACTTTTTTAAAATTCTATTTAAAAAAATAGCTTTTTTATATCTTGAAATCATTTAAAGAAAAAAGTGGTCCCGAAAAACGTATTTTTTGTATTGGATTAGCTGCTGCTGTCTTTAAATCATCGGGTAAGTAACTAGTCAAACGAATTAATTTAAACAAATTCCTGGATTTATCTGAGGTGGAGTTGTGCACTATAATCATAAACCAGATTGGGTGTGTACTCTGTAAAAAAGGCAATCAGGGCTATCAATTTTGAACAAGGATCTTCAGTGGAAACGTAGTCTCAAACCGGACAGATTTTCTAGGCACTTTCTGCGACTGCGACGCTTTATTTTTGTTATTTGTTCGCTAAGAATTATAACTTTAATGAAAAATCATAGATCCTAGTTTAGTATCTTTAAGAACGCCAGATTCTTAAGACGTTCGCACAAGAAAATATGTGTGCAGTATGCTGGAAACAGCCCACGCATGAGCCGGCCGTGTACGCTCTCAGAGTACCAACCAATCATGTGCGATCTGTCGCGCTGCTGCGGTGCGGGCTGGTTACGTATTGTTCACATATCGGACTGTGCCGATCGAGACGCAAAAGTTTTCGACATTGCGAATTTGTTTCGAGTGCCGGACCGATAGGTGAACGGTACCAGACTATGGTCGTTAATATAGGCAACCGTGAAGATACATACTTTGATCCTGTTTTTGTAGTTCTTTCCCCCGCTACACAACTACGCTACACAACTGAACACTAAAATAGGGAGCGGTACCTTTTGTATTATTACCATAAAAACAGAGTAATATTTTGAGAAGGTACCTGCCGATAAAAAAATTGATGTCGAAAATGATTACAAAATTTAAATGAAAACTGCTTTCAAACATACTTCCATCAGCTTTCGTTTTTCCTTAGAACATGTTTTTAAGAAAAAAGCAATAGAAAAACAAGTATGAATATATAAATAATTATTCCGGTAATTATTTATGTATTTTTATTTGTTTTTCTATTGGTTTTTTCAATTTATTGAGTTTTTAAATTACATTATTTACAAATTATCTTGATATAACCTCAAGCATCTATTATCTTATCTTAAAACCTGCGGGCTTGTTTGATGACACCACCGTCGATTATCGGTCTGCCGTTCTAAAGCATTGAGTGACCACTGCCTGCACGGTACATAGCCAGCTCGCACCGTGGCAGCGCGACAGATCGCACGCGATTGGTTGGCGGTCTGGGTGTGTGCATGGACAGATCGTACGTGAGCCGTTTCCAGTATACTGCACACGTACTTTCTTGTGCGAATACTTTAACTGAGAATAGTTCACTGTATCGATTGCTTGACGGTACAAAAAAATGAAGATCGCGTAAAAGAAAACAGATGACTATGGCTATTGTGCGTACTCATATTAGTGCGGATTTTCGCGTAAATATTTTTGATTCACGTCATTTTTTAAAAGAACATTGAAAAAAAAGTTTCCATTGGTTAAAATATTTCATCATTGTATTTTCAATTAATTAAAAATATATTGAATGAAACACATTTTATTTAATTGTTTAGATTCAGGAATTTTACAATTTGGAAATTCTCTGTCGCGAATTTGATTACTCAATGATTTTATACCTTTCAAATATAAAAACTTGATATTCATTACTAATTAGGGGCATCCGCATGAAAAGGACACTTATCACCTGTACAGAGTTACGTATAAGGGCACGTAGCCGGATAAATTCTCAACATTTTGGTTAGAAAATAAACCTTGTAAGTTGAAAGACAAGTAACAGGGGCATTTTGAACTTGGGTCTTCGGAAAATAGTGTTTCGGGAAAAAATCCTCTAAACCTGCCAAGTGCCGTCAAGACACGTGTTATGTTTTCCTACGAACATAAAATATACATATTACCGTTTAAATTATGGAAATTAGTACATTATAAGTCGACTCCCTATAGGTCCCAGTGTCATCCCTTACTTAATAACGAAAGTAATAATTTTTACATCATTGTAGAAAACGTAAATATCTTCTAAATCGGAACCGACCATAAGAGCCATTTCCATACGGACGCCCACAATTAGCTTTTATTCCGTGTTTTGTTTAAAATATGAATCTAGGTTCTCGAAAAACAAGCGCATAAACAAGTAATTTTCAGGCCAGTAAAGCATCTGGTGAAAAGTGACCTTCCGAAATTTCCTGAATGAGATAGCCCAGGCATTTTTCTCAGACAAATCCCCTTTCTCCCACCACTCCTCTTTTCTTGACTACTTAATTTTTCTTTCTGATTCATGAATAATTTTTCTGACGGAAAGTCTCTCAAGGTGCCATTTTAGGAATGGACGAACTAGAAGCTTCCGATTTAGATCAACTGTTTCACCCAATGTCAAGAATTGTCTTTCATACTGTAGCCCGAATCACCTAAGCCGCTGGCTTTAAGATTTTAGTTTCAAGTGTAAAGTAGAATCGATCTGATTTAGCAGCAATTGTGCAACTTCTATTAGCCTCTCTTCAGACGACTGTCAAACACCATCAATAATTTGGGAAGTTTATATTTTATAGTAATAAACCTAATCATATTACTTACAATCCCGTTACTTAATTTCTGTTACTTTACTCTATCAGCCTTTTCGGGGAAATGAAGAGTGTGGGCGACATTCTTATCTCGATATATATCATTTTAATTTGTGTAGTATTTTATATGTTTCAACCCCTTCCGTACATTATTTGCTCTGCGATAAATTACTTAACAACGCGTTAATCCCCAAACTAAAAAGTAATAACAAAGAGTTATAACCTTGGGTCACGCACTGTTATCTTGGAAACTCGAAGACTATTTGTACATATGTACAACAAAGTACAACAAATAAATAGTGTGTAAACATACACACACATATGTGCGTGTGTGTGTATATATGCATATATATTACCGAGTGGATCTCTGGAGAGCCGTAAGTTGCTCTACCAAATTCTAAAAGTGTTTTGTCTATGTATAAAAAAATGAAGCCTCTTTTCGGTGGTCTGATGCTTATCTTTATGTTATTCTTCACTGAAGCTGGTAAGTTTATAATGATAGTATTATGTGAAATATTTGTTAAACTTAGATATCAGTCAATATCCGAACCATTTGAATCAGATATTGAGAGTTTTGTGCACCAGACGATTTTTTTCATTAAATCTGGCGTTTGATTGTCAGTTTAAATTAATCCTGGTAGCGATAGATCAACAGCGATTCACTGAATCTATTTCAAGACTGACAATTCAGAAAACATTTTACTTCATTTTTTAAAGACACATCAGATAAAGGACCACTAAAAATAAAAGTAAAATATTCAGCTGTAGCGCAGAATGAGGTTCAAAGAGACTGTCAAAGAATAATTGTGAATCTTAAGAGCCATGATCCAGTTGGAACCGCTGCTAGCGGGAAGAAAGGTTCTGCTTCTTCTTCTTCTCATTCGGATGCGAGTGAGCCCGCGCACTCTCTCTTAAGTGTAGCAGGAACTGGGGGATGTCAGGTCCATGAAAACGAACGAGAAACGTACAAACAGCATCTAGATTCTCAAGATTGTTCTAGGCATGTTGGATCGAGTTCAAGTGGTGCCGACCATCGCTATCAAAATCAATATAATGTGAGGGATCAATTTCGTGTTTCTAAATCATTCTCTGGCAATAATCATCCGCACGCTACTTCCGCACTATCGCCACCGGATGCTCGATATGCACACCTAGATGTGATGCCTCCTCAGTTCTATCTTGATTTGAGTGGAGAGTGGGTGCCATACAGTCCCTCAGCGTCTAATCGTAAAACTGGTGACAAGCACTAGTTTGGATTGCGTTTTTCTCGAAAACCGTATTTGCGCAATTTAACTTTAACATTTCCTGGCAGAACTTCATTATTATTTATTGGTTCCTCAATATAACAATAATGCGAGTCTCAAGCGATTTCACTTTACAATTCTTTCTGTTGCAACTAGCCTTCTACTTAAAACGCATGTATGTATTATTTTATGTAATATCCAGCGAAATACATACTTCATTTACTTTAAATATTATATCGATAGTGTTTTTTTCAATCCAACTGAGCTCTTTATCGGGTAAATAACTTTTGACCTATTGTTTTCATCGTATCTTGCATTATTTTGTTTTATTATGTTTTTAACATTAGTTTAGTGGCCTACTTTACGCTTACCGAATATGTAAAATTTCACAAGTAGATACACTTCATGTTCTGTAGAAGCCGGTCCGGTTTTGTAATTCCTAGAATTGCTGGTCCACTCATTTGTTCAAATGCGCTTATATGCACTATAAATTCGATTAGAAAATTGTGAAAATTGCCCAAGATATGTAGGTAACAAAATTTTACGAAGTGATGATCAACAAAATAAAAAGTTTGCAATCCGCTTTTTTGAAGGAAGTTTCCTATGAAGTTTTAAATGTTCTCATATACACGATTTAATTTTTTTGAAAATCTCGAAAATTGCCCAAGATATAGAGATAACCAAATTTTACGAAGTGACGATTAATCAAATAAAAAGTTTGCAACTCTCATCGATGAAGGGAGTTTTCTATGGGGATTCAAATGCGCCCATATGCACCATAAAGAAAATTTTTGCGCCACATTGATAACTGAGTTATCAACGACTAAAAGGGTTTGGGGGGGGGGGGGCTAGCGCTATTTTTCTAAACTAATAATATTTCCTCAAATTCATTATACCTATCTGTCATAATATCAAATGTGCTCAAATGCGCCACCACTTAAAAATTTTGTGCCAGCTAATTAACAAAGATCTCATATTTTGGAGAGGAGGAAGTATAACGCAGGTGTTAAATCTTGAAGAGTGATGTGCAATATAAGGTTGAGGGATGGATTCATTCATCTTCCAATGCATTTATATGTGCCATAAATTTGTGTTTGACAATTTTGAAAATTGTCCAAGATATGGAGGCAACAAAATTTTACGAAGTGATGACCAACAAAATAAATAGTTTGCAATCCGCATTGTTGAAGTAACTTTCCTATGAGGTTTCGAATGCGCTGCTATGTGGCACTTCCGAAATTGACAAAAAACCAGAATCAATCGCCTCATTACCACTTGCTACCGATCCACTATCCAATGATGTCTCCAAATAACCTAAATTACACTATACACTTTTAAGAAGAGCTTTTCGTATAGAATTATGAATGCGCTCATATGCGCCTCTTTCAAAATTAACAGAAAGCCATAATCAACCTCCTCATTACCACTTGTTACGATCTACTGTCCAAAGCTATCTCCAAATAACCTAAATTGCAATATACAAATTTATAATGATCTCTTCGGATAGGATTTCAAATGTGCTCGTATGCGACACTTTTAAAATTGACCAAAAACCAGAACCAACCCCCTCATTACCACTTGTTACAATCCACAATTCGACGATACCTCCAAATAGCTTAAATTGCAAAATAAAAATTTACAATGATCTCTTCGGATAGGATTTCAAATCCGCTCATATACGCCACTTTCGAAATTAATCAAAAACCATGACCAACCCCCTCATTACCACTTGCTGCTAATTCAACAACCGATGATATCTCCAAATAATTCACTATCTAATAATATCTCCAAACAAATAATAAAAATATTTAAAATTCGATACAACAACCCCTCATATAATTGTATTGTGCAATTTAGGCCATTTAGAGATACCTGCGGGCGATGGATCGGTAACAAATGGTGATGAGGGGGTTGATTATCGTTTTTGGTTAATTTTGAAAGTGAAGCATATGAGCGCATTAGAAATCCTTCTTGAAGAGACTATTATAAATTTGTATATTGCAATTTAGTTTATTTGGATAGCAGATCGTAAAAAGTTTTAATGAGGGGGTTGATTATGGTTTTTCATTAATTTCGAAAATGGTGCATATGAGCGCATTTGAAATTCTATACGAAAAGCTCTTCATGAAATTTTATAGTCCAATTTAGGTTCTTCGGAGATATCATTGGAAAGAGGATCGGTAACAAGTGGCAATGAGGGGGTTGATTATGGTTTTTTGTTCATTTTAAAAGTGGAGTATATAAGCACATTCGAAACCCCACAGAAAAGTCACTCCATCAATGCGGATTGAAAACTTTTTATTTTGTTGGTCATCACTTCGTAAAATTTTGTTACCTCCATATCTTGGGCAATTTTCAACATTTTCAAAAAAAATTTATGGCGCATATGAGGGCATTTAGAGACGAATGAATCAATGTCCGCAACTTTATATTTCACATGACTGTTGATTATTTAACACCTGAGTGACAATGCCCCCCCCCCACTCGAAAATATGATGTCTTTGTTAATTAGCTAGCGCAAACTTTTTTGGTGGTGGCGCATTTGAGTGCATTTGAAGTAATAAAAGAAAGGTATGATGAATTTGAAAAAATATTGTTGATTTAGAACAATGACGCCAGCCCCCCCACCCATATCTTGATCGCTGTTAACTTGGTTATCAGTGTCATCACATCGTAAAATTTGGTTACTTCCACATCTTGGGCAATATTCATTTTGTGGCGCAAACATTTTTTGGGTGGAGCATTTGAGCGCATTTGGGGCACAATTCAGTGGGTTACAGAAAACCCGAAAATTTAAGGTGGGGGGGGGGGGCTGGTGTAACTGACCTCGACTATCGCTTGGGAAGAACCGCAGTTCATGAGTATCCAGTCGAGTATATTACGGAAGATTATGTATTCCAATTGGGAACGATTTTAGCGGCCCTGACTGTTTACACAGTAAACGCCAGGAATAAATTTTATCTTCAAATTATATAAAAACGCTGCAGCACGTTTATCTAACACAGGATCGAATTTACCTGACGAAAGATAAAATTTATCCGACGAAAGATGAAGTTTATCTGCTGCGAATATTTATATGACATATGTGTTTTGTCAAACGACTGCGTCTTAGTTCACCAAAAAAATTTCCTCCATGAATTCGAAAATCCTTGTGGTATTTATTTTTCAAATCGTCTCATATTATTTAAATGATTTCAACCAAAAAATTATTCACCTTTACTTACACAATAAATAGACTGAACTTTGGTTAGTTTATAGAGATTGTTTTTGTTTTTAGTGTTAGGGTACCTATTTAGTGACAAGACACCACGAAGAATTTTAATGCCTGCGCCAATGACCCACGCTGGGTCTGGGAAACTTGACATTCGTCACGGAAATAAAGATCGAACGTATCTCCGCGACAAAAAATAAACTTTAACAATAATAAATAATGGGCATTTTAAAGTAAAGCGAATTTGTTGTTTAATTTTTATAATCATATTCACCTTTAGTACAACTTTCTCCGATAATTAGAAGCTGAGAACGTGCCACTGATCATGATTGTTTATAGCAGAATAAGTCATTGTTTTATCTAAAAGTGGCTGACGCCAATTCTTTGCACAAGACTTACTTTATTCGTATACTAATTTGGAGCACACTTTCTTTTAAATTGCTAAAGATACAGCAGGTGATAGAAAAAATGTGAAAAAGAAGGGAAAATACGAATAACTTGGTAAATATTAACATTTTGATCAAATGCTTCTTATTCATCTTGGAGTATACCTGTTAAAGAGTACCTTTTGTCTTTTAATAATTTTCAAAAAAATCACTTTTTGTCAACAAAAAGGGCTTTTTATTGTTATGGTATTTCTTTCATCGATGTTTTCTCCAAATGTATCAATTTTATCAAAAAATGATATACCAATGAAAATATGCATCTCTGGGAGTGGACCAACTTTTGTTTCAAACTTTTTCCTGTAAAATCAATTTCAAGAAATTTCACCTGAATGTCCGGTGACTTCGAAGCCGCCTGGCAATACTTTTGCATCCAGGTAAGTGCCTGACAATGCGCAGGTGCTATTTCTAATGTCAGCCCCTACATGTACACCAATTTTTAACCTTATCCGAGTCACGTTAGTTAACTGCCAAAAATTGGCACCTTTGACAGGTCGCCACAGGTAAGCGCATCCACTCACACCTGCCAGGCACCCATTTTTACGTTCCTCATCATCAGACGAACATTTCATGTGAAAATTGGCCTGATCCGTATCACGTTCCCATTTACATTGTGAGCCCACGGTCTATTAGGAAAGAAGTTGTTTGAAGATGATTTTGTAGGGAGAATGAAATTGTTCGAGTCACTAATGATGAGTGTTTTATTCTGCAGAGTGAAGGTGTGGGGATGGTAGGAAAGTGAGGAGGTAAATAGGATATAGGAGAGGTATCTAAAGTGGATACTTGAGTCGACAAAGAATAGCCTGATTATATTGTATATTTAATTATAACGGAAAGTCGAGCATGTTAATATGAGGGGAAGTTTTCGAAAAAGGGGAACTATGCTGTTTAGGGAGTGTTTTTGGGAGAAGGAGAACAAGAAAGGGTGTTGGAAGAAGTAGGTTGAAAGGAAAATGTATATTTGAACGAATGGACTGCAAACAGATAAAGTGAGAAGAATTTAGGAAGAAGCAATGAAGGTATATGAGATTGTTAAAGAAAACGTTATGAAGAGAGACAAGGCAACGGGGGAGGAGAGAATAAGAGAGTCGAGATTGAATATGAACTATATGTGGATTATGCCATGGGAGAGAGTGCAATGTTTTCGTAAGAAAGAAGTGAAAAGAAATCAAGAACTTATAGTGAAGATGAGATGTGGGTGTATGGAGGATTTTAATAGGTTCAGGATTTCTAGGGAAAAAAAGATGTGTGAATTGTGCGGGAAGGGAGGTTCAAGAGTGAATCATTAGTTGAAGGAGGACGAGGAAGTGAAAAGGTCTGGGATAAGTATGGAGGTATTCATGTATGAAAGAAGGGTCGAAGGGCAGTATCATGGATGATGAGGGTGTTGGGTAAGAGGGAGGAAAAGAGAAGGAAACACGAAGATGAATGGAGAAGGTAAGATTTTAAATAAGACAGGAAGTAGATATAAGTAAACTGTAAATATTTTAAAAAGTGGAAAATTATTAGGTATTACCCGTGAAGGCATAGGTTGGAAATTCGAGGCAAGGCGAGAAAGTAAAGACACGCGTGCAAGGTGAGGCGAAGCGAGGAAGGCAAGGCGATAAGAGCGAGCGGTGTTAGAAGGAACCTTATGAGGTATCCATCTCCGATCATCTTTAAATTTATATATGTTATAGGGTATGAAAAACTAAGTAAAACGCGTTTTTTCTATCTTGGGAAAACTACGGGGTGAAAACAAACCTTTAAATTCACCTCCAAAAATTAATTTTGTCAATTTTATAATAAATTAACCAATTAATTTCTTTTGGATCAATTGCATTTTATTTCCCTTTGAATTTCGAACATGTGCAGGGTATTTTCACCATTGAGGATACCAGCTCTGTGTTTCCGACAGCAAAAACTAATATTTTTGTTACTTTTTGGTTATAAAAATTGACAGTTTTATTAAATCTGCGAAAAACTATATGCTTATAAAGTGAAGAAGAAATTGATTTTGACGCAATTCAGAATTTTCGTGCAACAAAATCTAAAATGGAATACGCCCTTCTAATTATAAGAGGGTAAACAACCTTACGTTAGTTTCACTTTTAAATTTCATGCAATGTTTCTTATTATTCGTAAGAAATACTTAAATTGATATGCAAAACAATATTGTGTTACGTATTGTTCTCATCTACCATTCGGTAGGTCATGGGGGTGAAAAAACGCCCTAAATGTCACACCCAAAAAGAATTTTTTAATTGTCATCTATGAAAATAAAAATAATTGAAACCCAATAACTGCCAATGTATGGTGGACATGAATGATTTAAAATGTTCGTATATTAATGAAATTGGCGATACTTAGGTTTTGCGATCGCTGAATCGAAATCTTTAACGAACATATTCGCATCATGTGTGTCGCGAGAAAAAATATTTAAAATAAATTTTCAGATTTAATTTAAAAATAATTTTGTTAATGAACATTTTATTGGACCTTGCGTCTTTTTGTCTTAAAGCTTAATTTGTTTATTTCGTAAAGGCTATTAATTTTTTTCGTATTTTGCATACTTTGACCGAAATATTGAATTTTAGATTTTTCTTTATTTTTTTAAGATTAAAAAAATAACGTTGTTTTTCTCTTTTTTTTACCTAGTGCTTTATTTGGCTTAAAATGTTTCTTTTCGTTTGTAATTTTAGATTTAAAAATGCTATAACTCTGATATTTTTTTTGCTAGTAAAAAGTACCTAGAAGTATTAAATCTTGAAAAAATGAGCTCCAAATTTTGGAAATACTCTAACTTCTTGAATTTTCATCTCAAATAGCTGGCTAACGAACTTTTCCTTTTCCTCATGCCTTTCGTTAGGCCTGCAAAGAAGGAGGAGTCCAATCGTTTTATCAAAAGTTATCGTTCCAACAAAACTACAGATAGCCTACAGACAGGCTGACAGACACCCTCGTAAAAATCGCTTTTTCTGACTTAGAGGGTCTCAAAACGTGAAGATGCGATTAAAACCGACTAGTTCGAATAAAATATTATTAATGAATTATTTATAAATGTAATAAATATGTATATTCCGATAAAGTTTTAAATATTTGAGTTAATTTTTATCCGTTATAGTGGACCGCCATTTTCAATATCGAACACCTGATGTCGATTGACCGACCCCCAAAACCTTAGTATCAGCCATTTTATAAAGATACGGACATTCTTTATAATTCATTTTCGCTAGATTGCATCTGCCAGCTTGAATTTAAAACATCCAGCCTCAAATTTGAAATTAGCGACCAAGTAACCTGAGTGTCATCAATCTGATCAAGGTCCGAACATATTAAATTATTTATGCATGCTCTATTGGATCCTCCACTTTGAATTTCAAAAATCGAACATCAGACTTGAATTCAGCGAGAACAAAAACCGTACTAAACTCAAGCCCAATTAATTTGGATTACGTTAAATTAAATAATTTTATTTTGAAAAGCCCACATATGTGTCATTATGCACAAGTAGCGACTTTTCTTTGCCTATATATGTGTGAAGAACAGTGAAGGGCTTAACAATGAAATACTCGTATTTGAATTTTTTGGAAGAACGAAGCAAAGTACGAAAAAAGATGAGTTGACCAAAAATTGTGCATTAAAGATATATCTACAATTTTTTTAGCAGTTACCTTTTGATAGAAAGTCTAGTTTTTGTTTTAGTCATAAAAAGTCAAATTAGAAAAAAGGAGCACAAATTTTCGACGAATAACTTTTCAATAGGAGAAGTAGTTTTTGTTTCATTCGTAAAAAATAGCATAAAAACTAAAATATAAAATTTAATAAAAACACACACACACAAGAGACAAAATTAACGAAAAGACAAAAGTTGTTCAAACAAAAAACATCTACGGGAGTCATTGTGACTCAGACGGTACCGTGCTTCTCTCATGTTCCAACACTGCAGCCTTGGTAGCCTACCTAACTAATACCCTAAAGTTTATAATTAATCTTATACAGAACAGTTTCTGATGATGCTGGAAATTGGTGCGACTATAAACATTCAATAATAAAAAAAACATTTACCAATTTGTTATAAACTCTTGTTATAAAATTAAAAATACAAAAATTAACTTTTTGAAAAAAGGACAAGAGCTTCAGTAACATTTTATTCAACAAAATTGTTCGCCTAAATTATGTCTACGAATTTGTTTAGAATAACTTTGCGCTACGATATACATTTTTAGATTAAAATTTAAGAATAATATTGACAATAAACAAAGAAAATGTATGGAAAGATGACACTAATTGCAATACAATTTTTAATAACAAAACTTTTTCACATAGGGTGCACATAATATTTGAACATCTGTATAAGCAATCCCAGGCTGAGGTACAGAAACAAATGTATTATACGTTTGATTTGATATACGAGGTGTATTCAAAAAATAAGGTGACTTTATGGTTTTCTTAAAAAATATTCATTTATTCCTCAATACTTATGTTGTCCCTTTCAAAGTAATCCCCCTCAGATATAATGCACTTGTGCCAACGCTGTTTCCAATCATCGAAGCACTTCTGATAATCATTTTGTGATATAGCCTTGAGTTCTTTCAGCGATGCAGTTTTTATCTCCTCAATCGTTGAAAATCGATGTCCTTTCATGGGTCTCTTCAGTTTTGGGAAAAGAAAAAAGTCACTGGCGGCCAAATCCGGTGAATATGGAGGCTGAGGCATGACTGTGGTGCTGTTTTTGGTGAGAAAATCTTTCACAAGCAACGATGAATGAGCAGGTGCATTATCGTGATGCAAAAGCCACGAATTGTTTTCCAAAGTTCCGGACGTTTTTTGCGTATCGCCTCTCGCAAATGGCGCATAACCTTCACATTTGACCGAACTTGACGTGCTTTTTTCGACCTTGTAGACTCAGGATGCTTCCACTGAGACGATTGGGTTTTAGTTTCGACGTCATAACCATATACCCACGATTCATCCCCATTTATAACCCTTTTGAGAAAATCAGGATCATTATTAACTTCACTCAACATCTTCTGAGCGATGGCCATGCGATGGATCTTTTGATCGAAATTAAGCAATTTTGGAACAAATTTCACTGACGCACGTCTCATGTCCAAAACTTCCGAAAAGATAGCATGGCATGAGCCAACCGATATGCCAACATCTTCAGCAACTTCTCTGATGGTAATTCGGCGATTTTTCAACACCATTTCTTCCACTGCTTGAACGTTTTCATCTGTTGTTGACGTGCTGGGACGTCCAGGTCGAGGTTCGTCTTCGACATCCTCTCGGCCTTCTTGGAACAGCTTCTACCACTTATACACATTTTTCTTACTCAGAGTAGACTCACCGTTTACAACTATCAACATTTCAAGAGTTTTAGAGCAATGGATTCCATTTTTCACATAAAATTAAATGTAAACTCTTTGCTCCATTTTTTTCGAAAGAAGAAAATCGCTCAGCACACCAAACCCTTCTAACTTTTTAGGCCTCTGCCAGAAAAACAACACGAGCTATATAGTCAAAACTGTGAACATATGATCGTGACGAGTGTACCAACACAACAAAAGAAAAAATTAAAAACTTGAATGTACGTAGCCCGCGAAAATTGAAAAGTCACCTTACTTTTTGAACACACCTCGTAATAGTGTTGATCATAATGTTGAAAAGTTCATATTTCGGTAAAATCGACTGCGAAGCATAAGATACGTGATGAGGGTGTATGCATGGAAGCCGAAGGAGCTTTAACAAAAGAGAATTCACAATCGACAAACTACAATGGTCAATGCTTTAAACTTTGATTTTAAGATGCCTGTGCACAAATATGGACCAAATACAAAAAACGAGCGCGTAGCGCGAGATAAAAATGTTATCGACCGCGAATCGCGACAACCAACAGCAGCGGGCAGATGTTTTTTATCTTGTTAGGACAGGGATACATATTTGTAAATCATTTTCAGCTGCTTTGGAACGGATTTAAAAATAATTTTTAAAAAATGCATCCTTGCTCATCTCATCTCTGAAACGTAACAAAAATTACATGATTAAAATATGTTTTAGTTTTGTTTATTTTATGTTTCAGAATTTTTTCTGTTTCAATCATTGGCATGTATTATTTGCTAGGCGATACCTTATCTCAACAATACCTCACTCGCCAAACTAAATTGCCGTTACAAACCACTGAAACCTTGGGACTCTCAGTGTAATGTTGAAAACGTGAAGACTATACCAAGGAGAAGAAATTAACAGTCATGAAGTGTGAATATATTGATTTTTTTCCACATTTGTACAGAAAACGGTTAATATATATCTATTACCAAGTGGATATCTGAAGAGCCGTACGTTGCTCTACGAGATTTTAAAAGTGTTTCGTCTATGTGTAAAAAAATGAAGCCTCTTTTCGGTGGTCCGGTGCTTTATCTTTATATTCTTCTTCACTGAAGCTGGTAAGTATTATAATGATTATAATACCAGAATCGAAATTAAGGCCCTATTTTGAAGGATGAATGATCTGTTTTTAAATATTTTCAAGCTTTGAGTTTCAAAACTTCAAATTTAGAATTAAAATTGGATATCTTCAACATTGAAAACTTAAATTCCAAATCTACAAAACTAAACAGACGTTTAAAATTCGAAACAAAATATCAAAATAAACCCGAGTCGAAATCTAGGCAGTACTTTGAAGCCGTGACTCGTACTTTAGTAGGCGCTGGAAGCTGTAAAGTTGGTTCTAGATAAGCAGCGATTTCAATGTAATTCTTGCCCCACTTTGACGCTAAAAGTGTCTGAAATTTGTCATTTTTCCACGTTTAGCATCAAAGTAGGGTCTGTGTTTAAGACAAATTAGACCCTCTATTAAAGTTTAAATTACTACTGTAGGACTTCTGGCATCAAATCAAGTTCTCTGTAGTCTCACACCAATTTTCAAGAATAAAAATAAGATTTGTTATTTATCAGAAAAAATAAAATAATATCTGTGATATAAATATCCAGGATATTCGCAGTTATTTTTTGACATATTATTAATATAATTTTTTAATTATGACGCTAAAAGCATAGTTCACTGAAGAATCCACAAGTACTAAGAAACGAACCCGAGATCGCAGGCACGCACTGAGAATTTACTAAATGCCTAACGACCTAACCAATCAGCTAACGGACCGCGTTAGAATGTGTTCGATAAAAATCATTATAACTTGTCGAATAATTCAAGGTTGACAATTTTTTAAAATTCAAAACAATTATTTAAATAATTACTTTTTATTCACTTTAATTTAATTTACGATTTTTGAAGAGTTTAATATAAATTGTTTCGGTTTTTTAGAGGTACTCTACGTCATATGCTTTGAAAGAACTTGATGCTGCATATTTAAAGTTGATTCTCCATTATTTATTACTTAAATGAATACAATGTCAAACCTGATGATATCAATAAAAATATTTTTTATCTCTTTATTACGGAAAGATTTTTAAAAAATAGTCAATTATTTTTCATACACTTGGCCGTTCTTATTTTTCAATAAATATGATAACAAAATTAAAACTGTAAACATTTTCTCACGAAAAGAAATGATTTTTCCTCCTAAAGCAAGTGGCAGACACGTAAATAGTATTATTTCTGTTAGAAAATGTTTAAGAAACTCTCAATTATTATTGTTTAGTAACAAAAATGACAAACTATTGGAAAAGTGGTACTGCGTTCCTTGGGAAAAATTATTTTCTCCACAAAATTATGTTGCAAATAAATTAACCGCAATACTCTTATAAAAATCTAATAACAATCTGTATATTTAATTATAGTTATTAGATATATATTTCAATATATTTTTCAAATTTTCTATTTCATTCATAATGTTTGTTGTTAGCGATGGAAAATATTTTATTCTTGTAATTTGTTGTGATTCCCCATCACCTACATGATTGTCGAATACATACACTTTCATTAATTATTGATAAAAATGTTTATAATCACTTATTAATCGAAAATATTTAGTAATTCTCTATGATGAATACCATTCTCATACAAATTTTCAGCATTTTCAGTTAAGACAAAATATTTTTCTGTGATTAAGCATTGCGAAGAAGTATTGATTTATATATAAATAATTAATGAGAATTAGGTTAAATCTTGAATTAAATAATTTTGTTAAATGAGTGTGGATTTAGTCATTAAGATGACCAATGATTTCAATTAAATTAAGTAAAAACTAATTTTTACTTTATTTTCATGAAGTTCGAACACTGTAGGCTCAAAAGATTTAATGTGGGGTTAGTATTGAAGGGGAGGTTAAACTGCGTCAAAGTAGGGTCTTAAATTATAAAAATATAGGCTCTGAAGATTGAAAGTAGCTTCAGACAGGTGTTACAGCTTCAAAGTAGTCTCTAATATTATTTCATTCTCTAGGAGTTAAAAGTTTAAAGCAGGGGCTCTAAGTTTAAATAGCGTTAAAGCAGATTCTAATAAGGAGCTCCAACTTCAAAGTTAAGTCTAAATTTCGACTCGGGATTTAAAAATATTTCTTAAATTTAGATATCAGTCAATATCGAAATCGTATTAATCAGATATTAAGAGTTTTGTGCACCAGCAAATTTTTTTCATTAAATCTGGTGTTTCCTTTGGTTAATTAATTAATTAATTAATTTAATTAATTATTTAATAATTAATTTATAAATTACTTCTGGCAGCGATAGATCACCAGCGATTCACTGAATCTATTTTTAATACTGCCAATTTAGAGATCATTTTCCTTATTCTTTTTACAGCAACATCAGATCAAGGACGACGAAAATTAAAACTAAAACATTTAGCGTCAGCTGCTGCAGCGGAGGATGAGGCTCGCAGAGACGATTACAGAAGAATTGTAAATCTTGGGACCCATGATTCAGTTGGGATTGCTGCTCGCCGGAAAAAGCCTCATTCTCAGTGGGATGAGTTAGAGCTCGCGCGCACTCTAGTACGTGTATCTGAAACTGGGGGACGTCGGGTCCATAAGGACCACCGTGATATATCCAAACAGCATCAAGATATCCCTGATTATTTTGGACGTACTGTGTCGAGTTCAAGTGGTGCCAACTATCGGTACCAAAATCAAAATAATATCAGTGATTATTCTGATGGTTCTGGATTGAAATCAAGGAGAAAGTTCAAGGGGGAATATGATCAAAATATGTCTGTAGACCATTTTCGAGAAAGAGGTCTACTTAATGTACCTGCAGCAACTATCGAATCACATAAACAACGACACACTGGTGGCTCTTCTCGTTTACTGGAAGAAGATGGTGGTTGCATTATTTATGGAGCTAAAACAGCTCCAGCAAGATGCCGCGAAACTCTTGTTAAACAACGAATGGACCAACAGCATCAGGCTCTCCAGGATCAGTCTCGACGTATTGGATCGAGTTCAAGTGGTGCCAACTATCGGTACCAAAATCAAAATAATATCAGTGATTATTCTGATGGTTCTGGATTGAAATCAAGGAGAAAGTTCAAGGGGGAAAATGATCAAAATATGTCTGTAGACCATTTTCGAGAAAGAGGTCTACTTAATGTACCTGCAGCAAGTATCGAATCACATAAACAACGACACGCTGGTGGCTCTTCTCGTTTACTGGAAGAAGATGGTGGTTGCATTACTTATGGAGCTGAAACAGCTCCAGCAAGTTACCACGAAACTCTTGTTAAACAACGAACGGACCAACAGCATCAGGCTCTCCAGGATCAGTCTCGACGTATTGGATCGAGTTCAAGTGGTGCCAACTATCGGTACCATAATCAAAATAATATCAGGGATTATTCTGATGGTTCTGGATTGAAATCAAGGAGAAAGTTCAAGGGGGAAAATGATCAAAATATGTCTGTAGACCATTTTCGAGAAAGAGGTCTACTTAATGTACCTGCAGCAAGTATCGAATCACATAAACAACGACACGCTGGTGGCTCTTCTCGTTTACTGAAAGAAGATGGTGGTTGCATTATTTATGGAGCTGAAACAGCTCCAGCAAGTTACCACGAAACTCTTGTTAAACAACGAACGGACCAACAGCATCAGTCTCTCCAGGATCAGTCTCGACGTATTGGATTGAGTTCAAGTGGTGCCAACTATCGGTACCATAATCAAAATAATATCAGGGATTATTCTGATGGTTCTGGATTGAAATCAAGGAGAAAGTTCAAGGAGGAAAATGATCCAAATATGTCTGTAGACCATTTTCGAGAAAGAGGTCTACTTAATGTACCTGCAGCAACTATCGAATCACATAAAGAACGACACGCTGGTGTCTCTTCTCGTTT
>NC_046660.1:36837346-36842322 GCF_010883055.1 Belonocnema kinseyi | reverse complement strand
AAGAAGATGGTGGTTGCATTACTTATGGAGCTGAAAAAGCTCCAGCAAGATGCCGCGAAACTCTTGTTAAACAACGCATTTACCAAACAGCATCAGGCTTACCAGGATTAGTCTCAACGTACTGGGTCGAGTTCAAGAGGTGCTGACAATCGGTATAATGTGAGGGATCAATCTCGTGGTTCTAGATCGTCCTCTGGCTATAATCATCCACACACTACTGCATCAGTGTCACCAAAGGGTGATACACATGCACACTTAGATGTCAGACCTCCTAAGTACTATCTTGCTTACAATGGAGATGATTGGCTGCCATATAGTCCCTCACCTTCGGGGGGTAACGCTGGAGGCAATCGCCATTTATGAATGCGTTTTCCTCAAAAACCAATTTTTCGTAGTTTCAACTTGATTCTTTCCTTGCGGATTCGCGTTTAAACGTATAGGTTTCTTTTTGGACTCTAAATTCATAAATGTATCATTATTATTTATTATTTCCTGAATATAACAGTTATAAAAGTCATAAGTGATTTTATTTTGCACTTAACTTTATTTACTTTAAACATTGTACCAATGGTGTTTCCTCTGCATCAAAGCTTATTTATGATAAGATTTCTGCGGGCATACATGGGGAAACGCATCACTTGGTATTGTTATTTCTCTTGGTTTTTGGTTGATTTCCGCAATCTTTTGCCAGGCGGAGTTATCGCCGAATGATTAAGAACTTAGTAAGCCTTGTCTTGTCAGTTGACAAACTAACATATTTTTTAATATTTTACTAGTGAAGAAAAGTTTTGTAAACAAATATCTAAAAGGTTAGTCTAGTGAAAAAAATCAAAATAATATATTAGGGAAAAAACTTGAGGAAAATCGTGAATAATGGAAAGTTTCTGGAATTGCAGGATTAAACCCCCATGAAGTTGGCCCCCCGAAGTTCACATTTTTAAAATTTTCTTTTTGCATACGTTTGTACGTCGTTTGTACTGTTTGTCCATCCAAGACTTTCTTTTGTACCCTCCTGGTTACGAAATTAGGAGCGAAATTGATTTCCGGGGGCTAACTTCACGCATGCCCCCGAAATTCAAATTTGTCAAATTTTCTTTGTGCATACGGTTGTACGTCGTTTGCACTGTTTGTATTTTAAATATTTTAAAATCCCGAGTCGAAATTTAGACCCTACTTTGAAGTTGCAGCTCCTTATTAGAACCCGCTTTAACGCTATTTAAACGTATAGCCCCCGGTTTAAACTTCTTACTCCTAGAGAATGAAATATTAGAGCCTACTTTGAAGCTGTAGCTGAGCCTACATTAAATCTTTTGAGCCTACAATTTTTGAACTTCATGAAAATAAAGTAAACATTATTTTTTACTTAGGTTAATTGAAACCATTGGTCATCTTAATGGCTAAATCCATACTCAATTAACAAAAATAATTAATTTAAGATTGAACCTAATTGTTATTAATTGTTCATATATAAATCGATACTTCTTTGCAATGCTTAATCACAGAAAAATATTTTCTCTTAACTGAAAATGCTGTAAATTTGTATGAGAATGATATTCATCATGGACAGTTATTAAATATAATGGATTAATAAGTCATCATAAACATTTTTAACAATAATTAATGAAAGCATGCGTATTCAAAAGTTATGTAGGAAATTGAGAATCACAACAAATTATAAGAATAACATATTTTCTATTGCTAACAACAAATATTATGAATGAAATACAAAATTTAAAAAGTATATTGAAATATATATTTAATAATTTTAATTAAATTTACTGATTGTTACAAAATAGTCTTTAGAGTATTGCGGTTACTTATTTGCAAAATGATTTTCTGGAAGAAATCATTTTTTTCCAAGGAACGCAGTACCACGATTCCAACAGTTTAGTTTTTTTTTACTAAACAATAATTATTGAGAGTTTTTAAAACATTTTCTCAGGTAAATATTACTATTTACGTGTCGACTACTTGATTTAGGAGGAAAAATTATTTCTTTGTGAGAAACTGTTTACTGTTTTTTTTTTATCATATTTAGTGGACAATAAGAACAGCCAAATGTGTGAAAAATAATGGACTACGTATATCGAATTTTCAGACAACGAGACAGTTGGGTATAAAACTAATACTGTTATTGTGAATATAAACTTATTTCTTTAGAAATATTAGGTAAAATCTTGAACTAAATATTTTATTTTTTAGTATAATTGGATAAATTATGACGCTGAACGACTTTTTTTAAATCTTTGGTTAATAAAGAGATAACAAGATATTTTTATTGAAATCAGCAAGTTTGACATTGTGTTCATTTGAGTAATAAAAAACACAGAATCAAATTTAAATATGTAGTTTCAAGTTCTTTTAGAGTATAATGTAGAATACGACACAGAAAGATAAGAAAAGTAATTATTCAATTAATTATTTCGGATTTGAAAAGATTTTGGACCTTGAATTATTGGACAAGTGCTAATGATTTTTATCGAAGACATCCCAAAGCGTTCCGTTAGTTGAATCAGGGCGTTAGGCGTTTGGTAAATACTCGGTGCGGGTGTGCAATCTCGGGTTCGTTTCTTAGTACTTGCGGAATTTTCAGTGTACTATGCTTTAGCGTCATAATAAAAAATTCGAATAATAATACGCCTTAAAAAATAATTGCGAATGTCCTCGATACTTTTATCACAGAAATTATTTTATTTTTTCTGATAAATAACAAATTTTATTTTTATTCAACCATATTGGTATGAGATTATAGAGAACCTTCTTTGATGCCACAAGTTCTACAGTAGTATTTTGAGCTTTAAAAAAAGGGTCTAATTTGTCTTACATGCAGACCTTACTTTAACGCTGAACGTGGAAAAACTGCCGATTTCCGACACTTCTAGCGTCAAAGTAGTATTGAAATCGCTGCTTTTTTAGAATCTACCTTACAGCTTCCAGCGCCTATTAAGGTACAAGTCACGGCTTCAAAATAGGGCCTAGATTTCGACTCGGGTTTATTTTGATATTTTGTTTCGAATTTTAAGAGTCTGTTCAGTTTTATAGATTTGGAATTCAAATTTTTAATGTTGAAGATATACAGTTTGAATTTTAAATCTGAAGTTTTTAAACTTAAAGCTTGAAAATATTTAAAAACAGATCATTCCTCCACCTTTACAGTTTCTGAAATCATGCTATTTTTTTAATAATAAACTTGGAAGCCTAAAGACTCTACTAATGCTTTAAATTAAAAATTGTAATTATAGCAGATTTTGGGTAGTTTATTATTTATCTTGAAACCAATATCAGATGTCAAAAGGCTAGAGACTTCTTCAATTCAAAAACTTTAAGTAATGAATAATGAAGAACTTATTAATTTAAAAATAAAATTAAAGGACCTCAGTAAAATGTTCCGTAGATCAATTTTAAGGATATTAGTTTCTAATTATTAATTTCGTTTTGTTCTAAAATTTCACAGCATAAAAATTGATAACAATTAACTGCAGGCGGTATCAACTGAAGATGATTTCATTTTATACCTACGTATTTCTAAATTTAGTTGATAAACAAAAACAATTTTAGAAAATGTATTGAGAAGTGAAAAGCATCTGCGCAATACAACTTCATGCTGCGAATGGAATATCTTAGATGTAAATGAATTAAGATTATTATTTTCAGTTTTTAACAATTTAGAGTTAACAAAGATAAAATACAAAGTCATCTAATGTTCACACTGTGCATATATTAAAGTTTTTGTGAATAATTCCTGAAAATAAAATCAAGAATTCAACGACCAAATTTGGATTTTAAATTTGATTTTAATTTCATTTAAATACCTTAAATTTTTATTAAATTTTTTGTACTTTAATTTACAGTTTTCACCTACAGGCCATTTGAAACGGTTTAATTTTAAGCGTATTTTTAACGAAGTGTCTGGTCGTCCCACAACTCGGGAAGAGCACAAAAATATTTTTCGTAAGTTTGGCTGGACATCTCGAAAATTTTATGGGAAAGTGGCTTTCAGTGGATGATATTGATGCTAATTTACTTTGTTATTTATGAGGCGATGAAATTGTTTTAAAGGACTTGGGCCAATTATAAGTTTTTTTGCGGGGTCTTTATTTACGAAATGACATCTCTGCATATTATAACACCTAAGCCCAACTCCAGAGTTTGTTGAACTTTTACCCATACTTACAGGTCAAAGCAAAGAACTACCTGCAACAAAATAGTCACTTACTTTTCCCTGTATAATAATATATTTTCGGACTGCACACACAGAGAAGTGTCAAATCTTTTCTATCCTGAAATTTTTGTAGAAACTCTGCAGACCGTTCGAAACCACATTAAGGTGTGTGGATTTTGTTACCATTGGCAATACAGTTTTCTATATAGTTGTCAACAGTTTGGAGCGTTTGAAATTAATGTTGACCACTGCTATAGGCAAATTCTTATAGTGCGCTGCGCATGCGGCTCGTAAGTTGGAGCGCGCATAGGGCGCGCACCTGATGGTTCTAACGCTTCGCGCTCGATAAGATATTCACCTTTTATGTTTTTATGATTAAAAAAAAAATTTGTAAATATAATTTAGACGAGTCCTTTCATCGTATAACAAGACCTTATTTATTCACAGATTTATTAATGATATATTTTTCACATTGTCCATTGTTACGGAATTTTTCGTAAATCAAAATTCGTAAATCAAAAATATTCTGTCACGTGCTAAACGGCCATTGTGGTAAAACTGATGAATATTTTGTTCACCCTGAAAAGTAATATACCTAATCCCGATATAGATAATGTCGTTAAAAGGAAGTAATTTTAATGCATAAATATGCATTGCAAACGTATAATCGAAGATCGGATGTATTTGTTACTACCATTTTTGCCTGGTTTTGCATGGTTGCCTGGGACACATTTAGTTGTTCTGCGAGCTGTTTTTGCGTCTGACCATCGTCTTCATCCAGCAAAGCCTGCAATTCGACGTCCTCAAACGATTT
>NC_046660.1:36834214-36837246 GCF_010883055.1 Belonocnema kinseyi | reverse complement strand
TACCATCCACTTTTCCGTACATATATAGAAGAATGAGTGGAAAAATAGGTCAAAATACTTACACTCTTTAACTTTCTGTTTCTTCTCCTTGAAATAGTTTTCAAATTTACATGATAACAGTCAGAGTCCCAAGGTTTCAGTGCTTCGTTACTGAATTTAGTTTGAGGATTGGCGTGTTGTTTAAATAATTTATCGTATAGAACATAATATACGGAAGTATTTAAAACAAAACAAAATCTTTGAAATCAAAGTCATCCTGTGAAATGCGGATAAGGTAGATCAAAAGGAATTAAGGAACGGGATTTTTATATAATATGATTAGGTCTATTACTATAAAATATAAACTTCCCAAATTATTGATGCTGATCGACAGTCGTCTGGAGAGAGACTGATAGAAGCTGCACAATTATTGCCAATTTAATCAAGCTGATCGATCCTGCTTTACAAGTCAAACTAAAATCTTGAGGTTACTGATTTAGATGATCCGCACTAAAGATATAAAAGACGATTATCGATTCGTCTACTGCAGAGGATTTTACCTAAAACGAAGGCAATCGGCTCACCGAAAGGGGCCAAAATTATATCAAGTTTGACATTGTGTGATGAGAATCCAGACTGAAGGAATCAACTGATTTATATTTTTGAGGTCGGAAGCTTTTAGTTCGCCCATCCCCGAGATACCTACAGCGTACCCTTATAGTACCCACGCAGTATCCCTTCCGTATAATGTAAAAAAAAATTTAACGCAAAATGGACATTCAGCTTTTTGCAATTCGGATTCATTCCCCTGGTTTCATTCCGAATCCGAAAAAAGAAATTTGCTATTTTTTTCAATTTTGATTTTAACAGGTGCTGGTTTAGACTTGAAGTTTCCCATGTGAAATGTGTGGGGGGAAAATAACTTTTTCGAGTGTTTGGAATAATTTCGTGGGGTTTAGGAAAGTGTGGCAAGAAAGTATATAGACTTGTTAAGAATTATCCAACGAAAAATTGCATGTATCAGACATAGGGGTTTGACACCCCTAGCATATCCACAATAGTCCCTGAAAACAACCCTTAAATTCAAAAATGTCTATTCTTGTTGAAATACACCTTTTGAGTACTGTATTCTCATATTTCTCTCTCAAAGTTATTCATATTAGTCTAGTGGAATATTTATCAACTTGGCTTAATTAATTTTCACTTATCTCAACCAATTTAATTTTCTTAGATTATTAATTTTTATTTTTAAACTGTTGGTAAAGTGTAATATTTAACAACATTAATTAATTAATTTTTAATTACGTAAACAAATTCCGTTTGTCTAATAGTAAATGTTCTTTTTTTTCAAAATTCGTCGACCTGTCTGTTTATTATCATTAACTGACATACATTTGTTTCAAATATTTTCCCATTGTTAAAGCATTCAATTGATATCTATAACTACTATATGCTGCTGTTAAAAATTAAAATTAATTAAAGGTTGATGAATATAAATAACAATTTAATGTTCAGCCAATTGGAACGTAGTCTAGAATCAATTTATGTTATTAACGATAATTGAAAATTAATGAATCAATGTTAATAAATATTCCACTAAACCAATATTAATAATTTTAGGAGGGGGCAAATTTTTGAAAAAAAAATATTTAATAAAATTCCATTTATTTAAATACTTAAAAATTAATTAACCAATGTGGATAAATATTCCTCTAAACCAATATAAATAATTGTAATTAAAAAATGTCGATAATACAGTGCTCAAAAGGTCGATTTCATCAAGAATTGACATTTTTTATTTTAAGAGTAATTTCCAGGGACTCATGGGGGTTGTCTTGTGTCTTTGTTGGCTAATTCTCTACAGGCCTCTATACATTTCCGTCATATTTTCTCAAACCCTAAACAAATATTCCAAAAATATTTTTATAGTTAATTTCTATAATTTATTATAACCTGAATTATATTTAGGAAAATTCTATTCTTATATTTATTTATTATTGCTATTATTATTACACCATTAAGCCATTTCCCATTCGGTGTTTATACTTAGAAAAACGCGTCAGGAGATTTATGAACGAACTCTTAAGAATTAAATCTAAATTTAAGTCAATACTGAAGTTAAAATATGTTGAATTGTTTTTAAATCTTTATAGATATTGTCTTAAAATTAATTTTTCATAGTGAATAATCATTTTAAATTTTCTCAGCTATCTTAAAAAAATTGTAATTAGCTTGAAATCTTTAGAAATTCTTTTAAAAATTAAGATATTCTAAGTTTTTGTTAACAATTTCTGTTTTCTCTTCTCTTTCAAAATTTGAGAATATTTTTAAATTATAGTCTGGCTGCAAAATGTTAGGAACAAAATTATTTCTAAACATGAAAAAACATTTACAATTTTATTTAAAAGAAAACGTATTCTTAGCAAGTCACTTTACACAAAAAATGAGTATTTTTAATGTTTAAGGCACAAAAATAAAATAAAAATATCTTATCGAAACATAAAAGATGAAATAAGTTATAATTTAACAAACTAAACTCAGAATAAATTTAAATAAAATTTTTTTTGAACGTCCTGCATTAAATTTTAAGTACTTAAACATAGAAGACGTAAAAAATAGACAAGTTAAATAAAACGACGCAGTAGTGTTACATTTTTAACTCTGTTGAAACAATAACAAGGTCATATTGAGAAATTCTTAATGTGACCTTTTCTGTTTTCATTTTTTAAATAGTACCTTCTCATTATTCGAATATAGATAAGAAAGATCAATTTTTTTACAATCTTCATATTGTAATGAATCAATTCACAATATAATAATAGTACTTACTTATTTTAGGCTCCACATACGCTTCTTTTTATACATAGTTCGGTTTTCAATCATTATTCGCCTTAAATGAACATCAACTTAAATACGTATGAAAATAAGTGCCTTAAGAAGTTTATTCTTATTGTACCAGGTGTATACATATGAAACCGGTATTGACATCTAGCGGCCAGTAGGCACACTTGTAGGCACTGTCGGAACTTACCATTTGTGCTAATTGGCGTATT
>NC_046660.1:36831692-36834114 GCF_010883055.1 Belonocnema kinseyi | reverse complement strand
TGGGTGCTGTCAATTTCTACCACTTAAAATTTTCTTGCCTTGATAAGGGTACTGTACGAGTACCGAAACGTTGATTACAATAGGATTTTTTGGTTTTCGTTTGTTCGTTGTGGTCCAATGGTGGTTAAATTCTTGTTTTGTTTAACAGGATTTTGCATTAATTATTGTGATTAAAAAATCAGAATAAATTATTTATTAAACTTTAACATACATTTTTTCTGGATCTATCAAAAATTAATATTAATTTCACAGATTCATAAAAGTCGAATTTTCAATTTAGGGAGAAAAATGAACAAAGTTACTAAAATCTAATTTCAATTTACAGCATAAATATTCTTTCATTACAAAGATAGCTTTGTTCTAATGATTTTTAAAACGATTTTGTAGATAGTCCAGCTTTTTAGGACGAAATTGAAATCTTGTTTTAATTTCAAGTACGAGTGCCATCTTTAACCCTTTATTTTTATTGAATAAAGAAATCAAAATGATTTAAAATATTAATAAACTAGTTTTAGGACTTTTTTTCTTTTTATATATTTCCAAGTTTTAAATTTAAAAACTTCCAATGTAAAATATTTCAGAAAATTCAATGATTAAAAGCCTATATTGCATTTCCTATATCATTTTTTATAGAGGCATTAAAATATGATTTGAAGAGGATTGAAACTTAAATAAATGGGTCGTGGGATGGTGTAAATTATAAAGTTATTGTCGATACGCATTCGTTAAAGTGTTTTCAATTATTTGTGAGGCATATCTTTTTATTAACCAAGTTTACTCGAAATTTCTGGAATCATTTTGGCAGGTCCTTTAATATTAAAAATTTCCATTACAATAAACCTCGGATACCATCAAAGACTAGAATCACCATTCTGACAAAAAAGACGCAAAAATCATGACAAGTAACTTCCAAATTTAAATATTTCAAAATTATATAGAATATAAAATTCAAAGCCCGATTTTCTGATGCTTCGATATTAATCTTGTAATTAATAATTTACGAAAAAAGTATTAAAATCACTAATGTCGGAATGTACTGTATAATTGAATCATTTCAAAACAATATTGAAAACTAAATATTTTTATAGCAGCTGTCCCATGTTTCAAGCTGTGCTATTAATTAAATTATTTTTTTCCAATCAGGACTTTTCAATATTTAAAATTCAAATTTTGATTATTTTACCTAATTCTGTTTCTTAATAGATTATTTTTTTGTATTAGACAAACTTTTCAGAAAGTCGTTTAAAGAACCTTTCTTCAATAGGAAAATAAAATATTTTTGTTTTTAACTCAACAGTCTTGAAATGAAGCTCATTGTAAAAATGACTTTTCTGCAGCCTATGTATTTGAAATAATTCTAAAGATAACCAATATTGGAAAAAGTTACCAATTATTCAATATTTAAATGAAATAAAGTATTATTTCATGAAATATTACATAAAATAAGATGTACATACGTTTTAATTAGAAGGCTGGTTACAACAGCAAAAAGTGTATAGTAAAATAGCTTATGACTTACATTATTGTTATATTTAGGAACTAATAAATAATAAATAACTTCCGCCAGGAAAAGATTAAATTTAAAACTACGAAAACTCGGTTTTTTGAGAAAATCGCACTAAAAACTAGTAATTGCCAACACTTTTACTACCAGAATCTGAGGGACTATGTGGAATCCAATCTTCTCCACTGTAAGCAAGAACGTATTTAGGAGGTTCGACAGTTAAGTGGGCATGTGAATTATAATGATTTTGATACGGACGGTCGGTACCACTTGAACTCGATGCAACAGGTCTAGCTAAATCCTGAGAATCCTGATGCTGTTTTAACAAATCTCGTTGGCTTGCATGAACTTGAAGTCTTCCAGTTGGAGCTAAACTCACTATATTGTGTGGGGTCTCAATCCCATTCCAGGGAGAAGATGAAACAGGAAGTTTTTTTCCGCGAGCAGAATTCCCCACTGGATCGTGGGTCCTAAGATTCAAAATTCTTCTTTGATTGTTTCTGCGAGCCTCCTCGTCCGCTGCAGCAGCTGCAGCTGCATATTTCACTGTTATTTTTGGTCTTGGTTTTTCTGCTGCTTCTGTAAAAAGAAAAAGGAAAATAGTTGATGAATTTGCAGTGTTATAAATGGATTCAGTGAAACACTGGGGGTCTATCGCTAACAGAAGTAATTTAAACTGAAAGATTAAATGACAAAAATTTGCTGGTGCGTAAAACTCTCAATATCTGGTTCAAACGATTCAGATATTGACTGATATCTTAATTTAACAAATATTCAATACTAATATCATTGAGATACTTACCAGTTTCAGTGAAGAATAGTGCGAAGATAAGGACCAGACCACTGAAAAGAGGCTGCATTTTTTATACGTAGATGAAATACTTTTAGAATCTCGTAGGGTAACATATAGCTCGTCAG
>NC_046660.1:36824967-36831592 GCF_010883055.1 Belonocnema kinseyi | reverse complement strand
TGGGTGCTGTCAATTTCTACCACTTAAAATTTTCTTGCCTTGATAAGGGTACTGTACGAGTACCGAAACGTTGATTACAATAGGATTTTTTGGTTTTCGTTTATTCGTTGTGGTCCAAATTTGGTCGTTGGATTCTTGTTTTGTTTAACAGGATTTTGCATCAAATTTGATTATTGGACGTTGAATGGGATTTTTAATTTGGATTTTGATCTAATTTACATTTCGCAAATTTTCACAATAATTAATTCCTAATTAAATAAAAGTTATTTTTAAAGTAGTATCTAAATACAAATTCGCCCAATTTAACAAAATAGTAGTGAAACTCTACTAATGAAATTACAGAAGAGGGATTCACTAAAGATTAATAGAAAATCTTTATAAATTCGTTACTTTAAATCTACAAATTGTTTCGTGAAGATATATGAATTCATTTAGGGCTAAATTTATTAATATTAATTGGAACAAACTTAAAAAAATGTGAAACGTGACGAAAAGAATTGTTTAATTAAAGATGATCGTGTAACATTTTCTGCCTTATTGAAGCAATTTAAAAGCTATCATATTTCGTCACCTTCACAAACCAAACGTCTTTACAAGTTCCTGGTTCGAAATGAATACACAAGAATTATTTGGACAACTGATTAATTTCACCTTATTCCATTAACTTTCTGAATAATATTTTTTCTGATTGTCATGTACCCACAGCAATATGGTCATTGACAATACTATTTCAATAAAAATTTAAAAATAAAGGAAACCATGAAGAAGTATAGCAAGATAGCGCTTTACATTTAGGTTCCAAATTTATTGTAATTTCAATTCCAACATTAATAGTATAATCACAAAGTGTTGAGTGATTTTGATTATTGGGAAATATCGACTTCCTTGCTTGAATACTTAAGAGATCTCAAAACGGCCATTAAAAGAAGTGTTAAGACTTATTGTAATGATTTGTTCCCCACATTTATTATAAATTACTATCTGAAACCATTGAAATATTAAAAAATCTACCCTTGTTTTGGTTTTCACTAAAATCGATTTCCTTGCGTAAATCTTTAAGAGATGTTAAACCAACCATTAAAACAAATTCAAGCTCTTTCTCCTCTAGGATGTTTTCCACATTAATTTGAATGGATTTCCGACCTCAACGGGAAAATGAAAAAATCTTCCTAGATTTTGGTTGCTGGGAAATTTGGTTTACCTGCTTGAATATTTAAAGGATGCTAAAATGACGTTGAAGTAGTTTCAAACACTTTTCCCACAAAAATACTTTTTCTACGTTTCTATTGAATCGATATCCGACCCTAATAATATAATCGAAATTATACTAATGAGGTCGGAAAATTAATTTAAAATAATCAGTGAGAAACATTTCTTATCAGAGGAAGCGTTAATTTTTATTTCAAAGGTTGTTTTAAAGGTTGTTTTAACATCTCTTAGATATCCAGCAAATGACAACGATATATATTGCAACGAATTTTTTTATTATAGTATTGCGGTCGGAAATTAATTCATAATAAACGTGGGAACTTTTTGGTAAAAAATTTAATTATTAGTTTGAAAATTCCATTCCAGAATTTAAGGTTTAATTTTTTTAAATTCTTTTCCTTTTTAAATTTGAATATAAAAATCCAACTTTGTTTCGAAGCCATGTAATTTGTTAAAAATTAAATATTTTTGGTTCAAAATTAATGTTTTTGATGTAAAATAATTTTTCGGTAAGGCCATGTAATGTGTGGGTCACGTGATCAGATTCCTACCTTACCAGCAGTTTTTGTGTTTGCCATCTTATTTTCATACAAAGCGCCTGATCGAGTTGAACATTTGGAATAATAAATGAAAAGCACTACGAAAGGTGGGTCTGGTTTTGAATTTGTATGATTATTAAATAAGTTTTTTTTGTAAATAATTCTTTTATACCTAAATAAGCCCTCAATTCCCTACAGTTAAAATTTAATAATTAAAACTCAACAATAATGGGACTTTAATTAAATCACTTAATTAATTAAGTTTAATTATTAATTTAAGTAATAATGCAATTAATAGTATTTAAAGTTCAATAAATATCAATATTAAACAATAAATTTAATCTGTAAAAATTCAATTATATTAAGAATTTAATTTAATTAATTAATTGATTACAATTGAGTAACTCGAACATTCAATAATTGCAAGAAACGTTAAAAAATTCAATCAGGTTTAAAAAAGATTTCATGAAGATTTCAAAGGAACGTTTTTGTTGTTGTATAAAATAATGTTCAACCGAATCCTTTTGAAATCTGTTTTCATCCCGTTCTTCTTTATTCATCGACGCGTGGCGTCGATCCGTGTCGTCGTCTTGCTGCGCCACGCGAATTTTGTTAAAGCGAACTACAAATTGTTTGCACTATCGGAGGCCGTGACAACCGCGTTTCACAATGATTGAAATTTTATGCTCTTCATTTCTATAGAAAATTCGTCCATTTACTCACCACTTTCATCTGGCAACTGAGATTCAGCACGGGTTACACTATGGCAAACCATTGCTATTTTGAATCAGTGACCGAGTTCTTCATTAAAAACAGAAAATAATTCTTCAACAATATGTTTGTAAATTTAAAAAAATGCCATAATTCAAATTGAAATTTCGTTTCTTTTGTTAAAAATTAGTTTTTTAATTTAAAATAAATAGGTGTTGTTGAGAAATTGTCTCATTTTGGCGACTAGGTCATCTTTATGGTGAAAAAATGTATCGATTTTCATGTAAAATAACCCATAAACATAATGGATTTTTGAGTTTATCTCAGCCAATACGCAAAACTCTGCAAAATTTGTCAGACAAAAGTTGTAGATCTCATTAAGAAACAAATTTTCTTTTTAGACCATTTTCTTCGACGAGTAATAGTTTCCAAGAAAATTAGTGATACATCTAACAATCAACTATTTCGGTACTATGCACTACTGTGGCAAGAGGCCCTAAATGGCGACAAGAGTAATTAGGCACCTCTGTGAATAATTGCAGAAATAGTGCTGGTCAAGTCCCTAGCATTTGCCCCTACCCATTTCCAGCTTCTTGTGGGGAGCGGAAAGGCACCCCTGTGACTGGCTGCAGAAATATTGTTGGTGAAACCCCCGTCCCCTTTCCCAGGTCCCGAGAGGAGCGGGAAGCTACCCCTGTTACTGGTTATAGAAATAATGTTGTTTAAACCCCTACCCCTTTCCAAGGTCCCTTGGAGGCGGAAAGGCACCCCTGTGACTGATTACAGAAATAATGCTGTTCAAATCGCTACCCCTTTGCTAGGTCTCGTAGGGGGGGGGGGGATGCACCCCTGCTACTGGTCACAGAAATAATGTTGTTAAAATTTATACCACTTTTCAAGGTCCCGTAAGGGGGTGGGAAGCCACACCCGTGACTGGAAACAGAAACAATGTTGGCCAAACCCCTACCCCTTTCCCAGGTCCTGTGGGCAGCAGAAAGGTACCCCTGTTACTGGTCACAGAAATAATGTTGGTCAAATCTCTACTCCCTTCCCAGGTCCCGTGATGGCGGGAGTGCACCCCTGTTACTGATCATAGAAATAATGTTGTTCAAACCCATACCCCTTTTCCATGTCCCATAAGGGGGTATGAAACACCCCTGTGACTGGACAATTTTAATAATGTTGGTCAAACCCCTACCCCTTACCCAGGTCCTTTGGAGAGCGGAAAGGCACCCCTGTGCCTAGCTACAGAAACATAGTTGGTGAAATTCCTATCCCCTTTCCCGGGTCCCGAGAGGGGCGGGAAGTCACCCCTGTTCCTGGTAATAGAAATAATGTTGCTTAAACCCCTACCCCATTCCCAGGTCCCGTGGGGGCGGAAAGGGACCCCTGTGACTGGTTCCAGAAATAATGTTGTTTAAATCGCTACCCCTTTGCTAGGTTCCGTAGGGGGGGGGGTGCACCCCTGTTACTGGTCACAGAAATAATGTTCTTAAAATTTATACCACTTTTCCAGGTCGCGTAAGGGGGTGCGAAGACACCCCTGTGACCGGACACAGAAATAACGTTGTTAAAATTCATACCACTTTTCCAGGTCGCGTAAGGGGGTGGAAAGAAACCCCTGTGACTGGACACAGAAATAATTTTGGCCTAACCCCTACCCCTTTTCCCGGTCCTTTGGGGAGCGGAAAGGCACCCCTGTGACTGGCTACAGAAATAATATTGGTCAAACCCCGTACCCCTTTCCCAGGTCCCTTAGGGGCGGGAAGGCACCCCTGTGACTGGTTACAGAAATAATATTGGTCAAACTCCTGCCTGTACACTTGATCTTCTCCATTCATCGTATCTCCATATTTATTTTTTATTTGTATGATTTTATTATTATATAATGTATTTGAATTTATTTTAATTAAAAATTCTGTTTCAATTCAGTAGCCGGGGTAACAGACTTTAATGTTCGCGATTAGTTCCTTAAACAGATCATCACCTTTGTTTTGAGCCGTCGTCGCCACAGAAATTCACAGATGGTCTGCGAAATTGTTCTTGTTCTCTACTCCTCGTGAGAGAAATCGTCGCATTCATCGCCAAGAAGGCTCGATGTTTTGAGTGTGCGCTCCAGTATCGCGTTTCACGAAATACTCGGCTTGATTCACAGTTTTGAGGATGAAATTATCTTATTTTCGGGACATATTTCCAACAGAAAGCTGTAGGGATGTCCTCTATGGATCATTTCGTGGATCTTGCACTCATATATTGCGACTGCATTACCGAAACCTACGACGCGACCTTCCTCTTCGAATTTACTGTCAAGAGCAACCAAGCAGATCTCATAACAAAAAGAGAAGCGGTTTGCAACAGTTTCCCACGAAATTGACTGACCGTTTACGATGCTGGTTTTCCGGATGGTTTGTTTAAAATTGAACCTTACGGCGAAACAATATGAAATGAACATTACGTTAGTTCAAAAACGCTTTTTTTCTTTAGAGGGAAACGATCACCCCAATATCATTCCAAATCCGAAAAAAGAAATTCCCTACTTTTTATTTTTTTTTTCTTCGATTTTAACAGGTGCCAGTTTTGATTTGAACATTCCCATGTAAAATACATGGGGAAAAATCCCTTTTGTGAGAGTTTGGAATAATTTTTTAGGGTTTGAAAAAATGTGACCGGAAAGTATGGGAGTCTGTTTAGAATTATCCAACGAAGAATTTTATGTATCAGACATATGGGGTGGACACCTCTAACACACCCTCACGAGTACCTGAAAACTACTCTTAAAACAAAAACTGTCAATTTTTCATGAAGTCGACCTTTTGAGCACTGCATTCTTGTATTGTTTTTTCTTAAAATTATTACTATTGTATTTTGGATTTTATTGGATTTATTGTTTCACAAAAATCAGCATCTCGTACAAAAAAAGCTTTGAAAGCAATGTCAAGTGCAAAAAAAAAATGCATTAAAGAAGTTATAGAAGAAAATCAAATGAATGATAATTGTGATGGATTACGCATTGTGAATTTGAAAGAATTGGGAAAAAATATGAAATGTAAAAAGTGTAAACGAGTTTTGGATTTGCAAAAAGTATCAAAAGAAAGATTGATTGGCTGTCACTCAGTTCTTACTATTCATTGCGAATCATGTGATGTTTTTACACAAGTCAACACAGCTAAAATAGTAAACAAAGATATCTCTGAAGTGAATGCTGGGTTAGTTCTTGGTATGTTGTGTATTTTTTCTATGTTTTAGTAAATAATGTTTATCTCGTGTAAATAGATTAATTTTTGTGTGATCATTAATTTAGGCGCCATGCATTCTGGAGCTGGATAAACGAGTTTGGATAAAATACTTGCTTGCGCCAACGCGCCTCCAATATCTAATTATCTGTACAAGAATTATGAGAAATTAATTGGAAAAATTATGGAGGATGAGGCCAAAGCTAGTTGTCAACGGGCAGCAATTGAAGAGCGGGAACTTGTCATAAAAAATATTAAGAAACTCATACAAGAATTGTAAGAATTTCATGTTTACATAAAAAGCCGATCACATGTGTACGGATCACGTAGCTTATTGAGATATAATTACATCTTAAATGAATGTTTTGATAATGGATAAGACTAAAAAAAGTTTATCTTGAACTATTACAGCTTATATGCACACATTTTTTTTGTGCTGAGTGTCAATTTGAGTGTAATCAAATTTTTTTATCTGATTTTTTTCTGCCTTTTTTATCTGATTTTACATAATGTTTTGTGTTTAATGAAATGATTTACTTTTGCTGAATGATTTTTTGAATGTGTTGATTATTTTATTTTTATATTATTTTATTTTTGAGCTGCAACGTCAAATTAATTCTTCATATTATCTAGTTAAATTTTTATAAAATATTATACGTAACGATTTTGGGTGTGAATGTTATCTAAAAAAAGATAAACTATCTGAGTAACCATAAGTTAAAATTTATTTTAAGGCTTACTGTCTAAATAATAAATAAAATAGTCTGAAGCAATCACAAAGACATTTTTGTTTTTTTTTCGTATTACTATCATATTTCATTTCATTTTTTTGGCCGCAGCACATCGTTAACGATATTTATCCACACCTACTTACCCTTCAGTCCAGTAAATCAAATAGTGATACAACTGATGAATTTGATAAGGCTTTAGGTG
>NC_046660.1:36817159-36824867 GCF_010883055.1 Belonocnema kinseyi | reverse complement strand
ATCTCTCGAAGCGCTAGTAAAGTAACTGGATTAACTAATTTCGGAGGCATGTTGTGCCTCAATGGCGATGCAATCGAAAGTATGAGATCGAAAGACGCACTCTTTTCATTTAAACATATTCTACAATCGTTATCAAAGTCAAAAAAATATTTGCTAGTAGCTCATAATGCTACGTTCGACGTTCGAATTTTATTACGTCAAATCATGGCTTATAACATGCTCCCAGACTTTGACATGATCGCTGGCTTTTCTGATACTTTGAAAGTGTTTAAAAAACTGCTTACCGACCGAAAAGGTCCTGGTCAATTTACTCTACAATCCTTAGCTTTGACATATTATATCCCGAAGAATTACAAAATCTTCATGATGCAATTAGCGATGTTAGAATTTTAGAAAAAGCTGTTCGTGCTTCCAAGAGTCAAAAAAATCTCATACACTTTCAAAAGTCTTATTCTGTATGTTACAATGAAATTATGGAAAGTAATAGAGTTAATTGTAATTTGAAATTTTTGACAAAAATACAAGGTATAATTTCTCTTACAATTTTAAAGAAATTGGCTAAGTATAACATCACCTGTGAGGAAATATTTGATTTATATCAAAATAAAGGATCAGAAGGCATTCATGCAATGTTTACCGAGAAAATTAATAATAAAATCAAAATCACGAAAAACCAAAAAGTTTTATCTAAATTAGTCGAATTCTTAGAGACTGAAAAAAACAAATGATTTAAAAAAATTGTTGTTTATTCCTAAGCTAAAACTGACAAGTATTATAGTAAACCGAGCTTTATTAGTTATGTATGTAATTATAAATTTAGATTTCACTAAACATGCTTCTTTTTATTTTTAAGTGTTTTGTTTAAAATAATTTGAAAAAAACCTAAAGAGTTGAATAAAGAAATCGAGCTTTAATACTTTTAGTAAATAATTGTAAACCTTATAAGTAAATAAAATGAGCGTTTATTTTCCAGTCGTATTGTTTATTCATAAGCTTCTAAAATTAATTTTACCTTCATTGACATAAACGTTCAACTACGAAAATAAGACATCCGTTACGAATAGTGTGGCTCGCGGCAAGTGTACGCGCGCACAGTTTATGCGGCGTTGCCAAGTCGCCATATTTACTTCGGCAAGCCGGCTAAAAATTCGTGCGATTGCGAGTTTTATCAACGTATACCTTTGAAAGCAGTACCGGTACACATATTTTTTATGATCGCATTCGATTCCTTATATTCTCTAGTGTAATATACTAGTTTTTCAAAAAAATGTAAAGAAAATTGTGCTTTTAATGTAGAGAAATGTATCGCAAAATTTAACTGCTCTTATCTAACACGTGTTAAGAGAGCCAACTTTGGAGCTTAATATCTTGATTTTGAGCCCCGGTCATGGTACTAATCTTTTTACCGCTTTGTAGATCATGGTAAAAAGTACTTATTTATGAAGTTCGAAAAAAATCTAAAGAAAAGTGTTTTCTAGAGAACGTCCTTAAACAATTGTAATTTGTGCGAATAATTTTTTTTAATTTGCTTTTTCGCTAAAAATTACCACTATTGGTCCAGTGGCATATTTATTAACATTAGTTAATTCATTTTCAATTATTTAAACAAATGAAATTTTCTTGAATAATAATTTTATTTCGAGTAGTAATTTTTAAGGAAAAAAAAATTTTTCGAAAAAAAGTGTTTAAATAAGTTCCATTTGTTTAAATAATAAACAATTAATAAACGAATGTTAATAAATATTCCATTAGACTAATAGTAATAATTTTTAAGCGGGAAAAAACTTTTTTTTTTAAATTATTTAAACAAATTTAATTTGTTTAAATAATGAATAATTAATTAACCAATGATAATAAATATTCCACTAGACTCAAAAAAGTGAAAAATTAGGCAATTTCTTTTTTTGGATTTGGAATAAAATGGGAGGGGGGCGGGGGTCGTTATCCTCCAGCATGCAAAAAAAAATTTCCATGCATTTTTGGACTACCCTAATAAGCATACAGGCTACTGCGGAAATGTAGCACCTCTTAAACCACGTATTTTCCGCCACGGTATTAGTATGACGGCACTTGCCAGCTTTATGACACAAGAACTGGCCGCAAGTCATTTCAGATTCCAAGTCATCTTCTTTTTGGGTTTTGAGGAAAATCGTTCAGTTGGAATGAGTTCGATTTGTCGCAACCACTGAAGTGTTTTTTCTCTTTTTTGAAGAATCATACTTAGACTGAAAATATTATGCTTTATCCATCTTGATTAGGCAAAATTTGGCAACATTTGAACAAATGAATATTCTTAAGAACCAATTATGAGACAACGATCCGAGTGAATTGAATCTAGCACCATGTTCTTTATTACGTATTCTACAAGAACTTATTTAAAATTTTAATTTTATGAATAACGAAAACAATTCCAAATGGTAAGTCGACGACCCGGGTGCACCAGTTCGCGCACCAGATAGTTTAGCACCTATTCTACGAGAACTTCTCGAGAATTTAAATTGGGCCTACTAACAAAATAACTACCAATGGCGAGTCAACGATCCTGGTGCTCCGAATCTAGCACCAGGTACTTTAATACGTGTTCTACAAGAACTTTAAAAAAATTTAAATTTAGTGAACAACTAAAAAAAGTCCAAATGTCGAATTGTTTACCCGGGTGCACCAAATCGTGCACCAGGTAGTTTAGCATGTATTCTACGAGTCAACGACCCGGGTGCATCGAGTCGCGTATCATGTAGTTTATAACGTATTATACGAGAACTTTCTAAGAGTTTAAATTGTGTCAACTGCCCAAATAGCTATTAACGTTGAGCCGACGATCCGGGTGAACTGGATCGCGCAACAGGTAGCTTAGTACGTATTCTACAAGAAACTCTTTAAAACTCAAATTGTTTCCACAGCCAAAATAACTAAAAATTGCGAGTCGACGATCCGCGTGCACTAGATGGAGCACCAGGTAGCTTAATACGTATTCTACGAGAGCTTTTTTGCAATCTAAATTTTGTCAGTAACCAAAACCATTCCAAATTGTATGTCGATAATTGGGGTTTACTGGATCGCGTATTAGTTACTTTAGCACGTTTTTCAAGGGACCTTACAAAAAAAAATTAATTTTTCCAATAGTTAAATGAATTTCACATGGTGAGTGAACAACTTAGGTGATTTGCATCGTGCAACAGGTCGTTCAAAATGCCATTTATGTAGTTATTTGGTGTTTACTTCTGGTATCTATAACATCTGGCAGTGATCAGGTCCACATGGACCTGCAGCTTGGTATTGGGAGTTATTTTGGTTGTTGAAACAATTTAGATTTTGAAACAGTTCTCGTAGAATACGTATGAAACTACTTGGTGCTCGATCCGGTTTACCCGGTATGCTGAGTCACTACTGGTAGTTATTTTTGCAGTTGGCTCAATTTAAATTCTTGAAAAATTCTCGTGGAATAGCTGCTAAACTATCTGGTGCGCGACCCAATGCACCCGGGTGGTCGACTCACCATTTGGAAATGTTTTCATTATTCGCAGTATTTAAATTTTGAAAAAGTTCTCATAATATACGTAATAAAGTACCTGGTGCTCGATCCGGTGAACCCAGACCGTCGACTACCACTGTCAGTTATTTTGGCAGTTGGCACATTAAAATTCTCTGAAAGTAATCCTACAATACGTGTTAAACTACCTGAAGCACGACCTGCTGCGCTCGGACCGTCGACTCACCATTTGGAATTGTTTTCGTTATTTACCAAATTTAAATGTTTTTAAAGTTCTCGTAGAATACGTAATGAGCTACCCGATGTTTGATCCGATGCACCCGGACCTTCGATTTACAATTTACAGTTTTTTTGGCTGTTAGAACAATTTAAATTCTTAAAAAGTTCTCTTAGAATACGTGCTAAATTGACTGGTGCCTGACCCGGTGCACCCGGGTAATAAACTTAGCATTTAGAGACGTGCAGACTATTAGCAATTCTAAGAATTCCATTTTAAAGGCAGTCTGATTTTCTCTGACATTTACATATTCTTAAGAATATTCAATTGTGTTTAGCGTGTCCTAAGTATGGGAGACGCACAAGAGCAAGGCTTGCGCTATGCTACCATTTAGCCGTGACCTATGCTTTAGCCAGATATTTGTAAGAGCTATGCAAACTGTTTTCATTCAAAAATTGCGCAAAGTCCAATAAAAGAAAACATTTATCCACCAATCCTTTTTATAAAGTGAAGAAAATTCAGTAGATTGTGTCTATCTTCGAACATTTTGCCAAAGTTCAATTACGACCAAATCACGTTCGACCGTGGGCGAAGCATGGCAGAGGGGCCATTAACCATGCTTGATCCATGGTTCCTAACCATAGGATTACTGTCGGGCGACCGTGGGTGAACATTGTCCCAATCTTGAACCACGTTTATCCCACGATAACCCCACTCTTATCCCACGGTTTACCCATGCTGACCCCACGCTTATGCCATTGTTAAACGATGGTTCACCCATTGTACCTTTTCCACGGGGGTCATGAATCTATTGTCGATCTTGTGAAGGCGCTACGAGCAAAGGCAACGGAATGTAAGTTTACAGCAGCTGATTTGAAAACGGAGTTAAAAGATCAACTTATTTCTCTTGTTAGTAAGAGATTAATGCGTTATGAGTTGTTGAAAAATTCAAATGAAACATTGACATAACTCTTGGACATTGCAAGAACTGTGGAAATAGCCAAATTACAAAAGAAAAATTTGGCAGATAAAGAAATTGATAATAACTACGTGAAAGAGAAAAAGGAGCCGGACGATCGAAATAAAAGTATAAATGTTATTAGCAAAAATCACGGCAGTGGAAAAATCAAGCGGTTCGAGGAAACATTTAAGCGTAAAAATACCTCAATATCAAGTTGGTTATATGTTGTCTAGGAAGGGGGAAACCCAATTTTGGGGCGAAACGGGTTAAATGCATTAGTAATGTGGCCACAAAAATTTGATCAATATGAAAAGCATAAACCCAATGACATTAAGTAAGTGCTAATAGAAACTCGTGATGAAATACAATCATTAGAAGAAGAATTTACGGAGATTTTGGCGCCTAAATTGGGTACCTTCACAAAAGGAAAATTTGAGTTAGAATTAAAAGAAGATGTAAAACTAAAATTCTTTCAACCTAAGCATTAAGCCAAAGGTAGAAGCTGAAATAAAACGATTAATTTTCATTAAAGCATCAATACTAATTGAATATAGTGAATGGGGAACTCCGATAGTTCCACTGATAAAATCTTATGGTACTCTAAGAATATGTGGAGATTATAAGATAACTTTAAATCCCTTTTTAAAAACAGATCACTTCCCTTTACCAAGAATTATACATGTAATCGATGTATGTAGAGGGGGAAAGGAATTCACTGAACTTGATCTCTTTGATGCTTATCAGCAACTACCTTTGACTGATGAAGGTCAAAATATTGTGGTTATTAGCACGCACATAGGTCTATTTAAATACGAGTCTATTTAAAGTATACACGGAACTGGCATAATTCCAAAGAATTATGTCATCATTATTATTAGGAATAAAAGGTGTCGCAGTTTTTACAGATGACATATTAATTACAGCACCAAGCAGAACGAACCATTTAAATAGATTAAAAGAAGTTTTGAAAAGACTGAGCAGGGTAGGATTATGTTCACGGTATGAACAATGTTCCTTTTTTCTACCAAAAATAGAAAATTTAGGTATTCACACCGACAAAAGTGGAATTTCTTATATTGATAAAAATATATAAATCTTAATGAAAGCACATCCTCTGAAAGACATAACACAGCTGCGCAGTTTTTAGGGCTCTATAAATTATCATGCCAGATTTGTTGAAGGAATAGCGTACAGTTTGAGGCCATTATGTAACATATTGAAATTAAACAAGTTTACCTTGACAAATCAAAATGACCAGGAATTTTTAGAAGTAAACAAAATGCTATCGTCCCACAAATGTCCAGCCCATTTTGACCTAGACAAACCATTTGTTTTTACTTGCGACACTTCTCCTTACGGCATCTCGGCTCCTTACGGCATCCTTACGGGATCTCTACAATCGAAACAAAGTATTCACATTTTAAAGAAGAAGGGTTAGCGATTTTGTTCGAAGTAAAAAAATTCTACGAATATTTGTACGGTTTTAAGATTTTACTACAAACGGACAATGCCGCTCTAGCATGGATTTTTAATCCTAAGAAACCTATTCCTGAAATAGCAGCTGCGAGAATTCATTGATGGGCCGTCTTTTTACAAGCCTATCAATTTAACATAAAACATATTTGCGCATTCGCGAGTGTGAGAATTATGCAGATTGGTTAAGTCGTTTTCCTTTACTCACACAAATAAATGATAACTCGAAATTTAAAATTTTGGAGAAAGTGAGAAACATATACATACGTAAACCAAATAAAAGAATATGATTTTGCAACTTCAAATTGGTGTGCAGTACAACGTGAAACCCGGAACGATGTTACAAATAAGGGTTTATTATGGGGTCACAGGGTGGCCATTCTTCAATCATTACAAAAAATGGCTTTTCACGAACTACTCGTACATCATATTCATTTTCGAGCATCACTTATTTGGTAAGATGCAATAAGATGATACTTAAAAGACATGCAAATCAGATGATTCTATGTAAATAAAGTACAGAAAGCGAAGTTACAGAAGGGGCTGAATGTAATAATACCATAAATCCAGGTGTCAAGAGGGGAAATGAAGATGTTCATCTTCGTCGATCCGAGCGTATTAGGAACAAGAAGAAATAAATAAATGTTTGTATAAGAAACAATGTCTAGATATAACTACAGATTGAGTGTTTATAAATAGTAAGTGTTAAATGGTTAATTTATTTATGTGGGGGAGAGTGTGAAGGCTTTATCAATATAATGTTTTTTGTATTCTTATAGGCTTCATGGGTACCACTGAAAATGAGTGAGTTGAGTCAGTATGCGTTGGAGAGTCACACACGCCTGTTGAGAATTCAGACGGTCAATGAATAACCTATCTATTCCAAATAATCGCTTACCCACTTAATACACCCAGTCATTGCAGTTACATTATCTCTAATACTACGTATTTTTAATATAATCATACAAATATTTAAATAATATTATAATAGAAGCATTATTCTTAATAATTAATTTAGCGCCAATTGATGAAATAGTTTAACTCGAATGTTAACATCTTGACTAAAGTTCTGTAGACGCTAACTCATGTTTAATATCCAACCCTTAAAAAAACAATGGTTTTTAAACTAATGCAGTTTTTTCAATTTATTTATTTGTCTCCAGGCAATAGGCCCTACATGGAAAAAAAGGACGCGGAATTAGTATTGCTGAGACATACGAACTTAACATGAGTTACGCTAAGCCTACACGGCTGTGGAACACTGCAGTTGTAGGAGGACTATTTTGCTACGATGAAAGACGCTTCCCCATGCCATACGAATCGGCTGATGTTCTGCCGCCGTGTGTTGCCGCGTATTTCAATTATAATTGTAATGTGATAAATTATTGCATAATATAAGTCTGATAAGTACCTGAACATTCTACGAGATAGCATTAGTATTCACTAATGTGAACCATTTTCGTCAAGCTTGATCCTTCAAATGACGCCTGTCAAAACTTCAGCCATTCATGTTTACGCATTTACAAGTTACAGCACTGAGAAGCGACTAACCTCCGAGTTTTTTTTA